>NC_090742.1:52143785-52471285 GCF_036898095.1 Palaemon carinicauda
TGCTAGGGTGCCACAGCCCAACCTCCCACATTTCCACCACAGATGAAGCTTCATACTGCTGAGTCCCCTACTGCTGCTACCTCCGCGGTCATCTAAGGCACCGGAGGAAGCAGCAGGGCCTACCGGAACTGCGTCACAATCGCTCGCCATTCATTCCTATTTCTAGCACGCTCTCTTGCCTCTCTCACATCTATCCTCCTATCACCCAGAGCTTTCTTCACACCATCCATCCACCCAAACCTTGGCCTTCCTCTTGTACTTCTTCCATCAACTCTTGCATTCATCACCTTCTTTAGCAGACAGCTATTTTCCATTCTCTCAACATGGCCAAACCACCTCAACACATTCATATCCACTCTAGCCGCTAACTCATTTCTTACACCCGTTCTCACCCTTACCACTTCGTTCCTAACCCTATCTACTCGAGATACACCAGCCATACTCCTCAGACACTTCATCTCAAACACATTCAATTTCTGTCTCTCCATCACTTTCATTCCCCACAACTCCGATCCATACATCACAGTTGGTACAATCACTTTCTCATATAGAACTCTCTTTACATTCATGCCCAATCCTCTATTTTTTACCACTCCCTTAACTGCCCCCAACACTTTGCAACCTTCATTCACTCTCTGACGTACATCTGCTTCCACTCCACCATTTGCTGCAACAACAGACCCCAAGTACTTAAACTGATCCACCTCCTCAAGTAACTCTCCATTCAACATGACATTCAACCTTGCACCACCTTCCCTTCTCGTACATCTCATAACCTTACTCTTACCCACATTAACTCTCAACTTCCTTCTCTCACACACCCTTCCAAATTCTGTCACTAGTCGGTCAAGCTTCTCTTCTGTGTCTGCTACCAGTACAGTATCATCCGCAAACAACAACTGATTTACCTCCCATTCATGATCATTCTCGCCTACCAGTTTTAATCCTCGTCCAAGCACTCTAGCATTCACCTCTCTCACCACTCCATCAACATACAAGTTAAACAACCACGGCGACATCACACATCCCTGTCTCAGCCCCACTCTCACCGGAAACCAATCGCTCACCTCATTTCCTATTCTAACACATGCTTTACTACCTGTGTAGAAACTTTTCACTGCTTGCAACAACCTTCCACCAACTCCATATAACCTCATCACATTCCACATTGCTTCCCTATCAACTCTATCATATGCTTTCTCCAGATCCATAAACGCAACATACACCTCCTTACCTTTTGCTAAATATTTCTCGCATATCTGCCTAACTGTAAAAATCTGATTCATACAACCCCTACCTCTTCTAAAACCACCCTGTACTTCCAAGATTGCATTCTCTGTTTTATCCTTAATCCTATTAATCAGTATTCTACCATACACTTTTCCAACTACACTCAACAAACTAATACCTCTTGAATTACAACACTCATGCACATCTCCCTTACCCTTATATAGTGGTACAATACATGCACAGACCCAATCTACTGGTACCATTGACAACACAAAACACACATTAAACAATCTCACCAACCATTCAAGTACAGTCACACCCCCTTCCTTCAACATCTCAGCTTTCACACCATCCATACCCGATGCTTTTCCTACTCTCGTTTCATCTAGTGCTCTCCTCACTTCCTCTATTGTAATATCTCTCTCATTCTCATCTCCCATCACTGGCACCTCAACACCTGGAACCGCAATTATATCAGCCTCCCTATCATCCTCAACATTCAGCAAACTTTCAAAATATTCCGCCCACCTTTTCCTTACCTCCTCTCCTTTTAACAACCTTCCATTTCCATTTCCAGTACATGTAGTTGTTGTAAATAGATAGGGGATGTTTTAGGTATAAAAATTATGTAACGTTTGCCTATTATTTCACTTGGTAGCTTTTTATAATTGTAATTACTTGCTAATTTAGCTTTGATTGAATTGCAGAGTGCGTGGATATCATTTGTTACTATTTGTAACTTTTCATAAGGAAAATATTTTATTTGCATGTGCGCGTCATTGAAATTATGTACAAAATTATCGACGGGATATTCTTTCACATTTGTAGCAGTTGGTCGAGGCTTTTAGTGCAATTGTTTCTGAAATTGCACGAAAACTCAAACAAGAGTACATGGAGTTCATTTACAAGACACAGTATACCCTCTCTTGACGAACATCGTGGCTAGAAGCGTTTTCTGTAGACATCATAATAATACCCATTCCAATCATTAAAATGTTCTGGAAAAGAACTAATTTGGATGTCATTTTTCAACAGGTCGTGATCAAAATATGTGAGTACAATTTTAAACGGAAATTACGATCGGATGACATTATAGAAATTATATTTTTGTTAAGAATACAGCTAAATCTTCTATAAAACCACTAAGAATTTAACTAAATCTCTCTCTCTCTCTCTCTCTCTCTCTCTCTCTCTCTCATGTATATTTATAGATATGTATATGTTATATATACACATTATATATATATATATATATATATGTGTGTGTGTGTGTGTGTGTATATATATATATATGATAAATGTTCCGAACCTATTGTGTGTGTATATATATATATATATATATATACATACACACACACACATAAGGATGTCAAGAATATTGCACATTACTATATATTTTTACTTAACAATATTAAGGATTGTAAGGCCATTGGTATCTAATTCACTATAACCCCAATTGAATTACATTCCCCAATCACAACTGAGAGTCGAACGCATGACTTTCCCTTTTTGGTTGGGTCCTTTGACTGGCTAGAAATTAGTAAATAGTGCCACATTGGATATATCTGGTTACTGCTCATATTTTCTTTGCCTTTACATAGTCTGAATAGCCTGGTCTCTTCTTCTTCACTCAAGGGGTTAATCATTGCACTGTAATTATTCAGTGGTTACTTTCTACTTGGTAAGGGTAGAAGAGACTCTTTAGTTATGGTAAGCAGCTCTTCTAGAAGTACACTTCAAAATCAAACCATTGCTGTTTAGTCTTGGGTAGTGCCATAGCCTCTGAACCATGGTCTTCCACTGTCTTGGGTTAGAGTTCTCTTGCTTTAGGATACACTCATGCATACTATTCTATCTCTCCTTTTTTCTTTTCCATACTGGGCTATTTTCTCTGTCGGAGACTTTGTGCTTATAGAATTCTGTTTTTCCAACGAGGGTTGTAGGTAGGCTAGTAATAAAATTATTTTTTATTATTATTATTATTATTATTATCATTATTATTATTATTATTATTACCAGCCAAGCTACAACCCTAGTTGGAAAAGCAAGATGCTGTAATCCCAAGAGCTCCAACAGGGAAAAATAGCCCAGTGAGGAAAGGAAACAAGAAAATAAGTAAACTATATAAGAAGTAATGAAAGATTAAAATAAGATATTTTAAAAAACATTAACAGCACTAAAACAAATAATTCATATATAGACTATAAAAAGACTTATGTCAGCCTGTTCAACATAAAAATATTTAATGTAAGTTTGAACTTTTGAAGTTTGCTGATTCAACTACCCGATTAGAAATATCATTCCACAATTTGATAATAATAATAATGATAATCCACTTCACTAATCTTGATCATTTATGGGGGATAGTTTTATACTATTCGTGGCCCTTCATTTAATATCAAGTAGCTTTGGGATATATTATCAAAGCCAATTTTATTTTACTTATGATTTTACCTTCACACTTTGAAAATATTCTATTTTTACTGTCAAGAGAGGAAGTCTGATTGTATAGGGGTTTGGGGTACTATACTGTAGACCAGAATCAAACATGCCTTTACTTATTTACTAATTTATTCAACTATCTATTCCTCCATTTAATCGAATGTATTCGCCATTTTAAACTCGGTTTACCTACAGGAATGAATTAAACGGACTTTAATTACATTACTAATTGTTGCCATTCATATTACGCCCATATTTTATAGTGTGAAAGTTTTATAAAAACGACCTAATTTACAATATGTCTGAATTAATTATGGTAATGAGTAGTATTATACAATCCTCAATCCCGTAAACTCAATAGTACATTTCATGTGTTACTATACAGTAAACAAACAATGGCCCCTTACACTTTGGCATAGAGATATAACACCATGGTTCCGTATTCCACTCAGAACTGCTTTTAACTAAACGTAGGTGGATCTTTACACAACCCTCAATGACAACTTCCTATCTGCAAAATTTTTATTTCTGGCAAATCAATCTTAATCCTCAATATCAATTAAGATAATTCAAGAATATTTACATATTCGGAAGAGCGTTATACACTGATTTTTAAACTGCGACTTTCGCGTTATATTTGGAATTTTATTTTGCTAGCAATTAGGACTCGCAGAATACGGTTAAATACATCTTGCTGTAAATTTAATGGTCTCAATAACTTTAATGTGTTTATCCTGAATAACAAACATAAAACTTTCTTTTTATTTTTGTATTCCTTAGATGCCTAAGAGTTCACTCCATCTTATTCATTATTTCTACGCAGTTGTTTCCTAAATACATTGGTCAGTCTTTTCTTTCGTATATGAAGCTTTCTGAAAATTTGAGCATTCTCCATTTGGCCAACAGTGGCTACTATATCTATTACTGATCCCAAAACCAGGGGAAGGCTGCGGAGGCCTCCCTGTAAAAGAAAACAGAAGGGTTAAAAACATGCAAATAGAGGCAAATACTTAAAGAAAATAGAAGATTAAAATTCTACGCGATAATTCTTTAGGCTTGAAGTTTCGATGCACAGTAGTTTTTTTGTCGGTGAACAATATTTAAACTCTAAGGTGTACATACTCCACGTTTTAATACTAAAAGGATTTACTTGACGGATCAGACGCATGATGAACTACCCCCAATCAGTTGTTGTTGTTGTTGTTTTAATGATAATAATAATGATTTAAAATACCTCCAAAGAAAAGTGGAAAGAATTTATTATTCATTTTGAAGCTATTTCTGCCATCAGTGTCTTATTCTTTCATTACTTTTTCCTTTTGGTATTTGAAACACGATTCAGTTCCGTTTGAACTTAACTATTTGTTGCACTCCCTCCTCCTTGATATTGGATCATCGAATGTCTTGAGGGAAGTCTTTCCTTGTTTACTATTAGAGTCCCACCCATAGATCGCTCTCATGGACTATCGAGGGTTATTGGATTAATACTACTGTCATTACTTGAAAAAAAAAAAAAACGAGTGATTTGTAGCTTCTAGTGTCTTTTTTGCCGAAATTCTATTTCCATATATTTCACACTTGATCACTGGTTATCCTTATTTATTTATAAATGTACATTACATTGATTTGATGTATACGGTATATAGTAAAATAGATTATTTTCATACATTAATATTGTCTCTTGGTTACTTCTTCATTTTGATAAGTGATTTGCACTGCAACAGTTAACATTCAAGACTAAAGTAATGTATGTTATATTTCGTATATCCAGGTATACTGTAGTGTAGTATGAGGGCAGACATGACGTTTTTCCAGTTCCCCTCTTCTTGTTAGCCATTTAAACTAACTGTAAAACATGCTATTGTTTCTGTGCCTCCTCGCAGTAGATACACTTTTTAAACAGGCTTTTATACTTCACCACAGGAGACTTTGTTAGGTACTTTTTATTTTGATTATCGTTGCACCTCAAAATTTTCAAACATTTCTTGTAATTGCGTTCTGGTAAGGGAAATTACGGGAAAACTTTGTTTTCACGTATACATAAATACTTCCAAAGAATTCCTTAAACAAGTAAAGGAGTTTCTTGTATAGATTTATGCTGATATGAAAAAAATTCTCTCTCTCTCTCTCTCTCTCTCTCTCTCTCTCTCTCTCTCTCTCTCTCAGTGATTATCAAATGTAACGCTTCAGGATAGACTAATGAATTACGATGAAAACAAGATCATATTGAGCATATAAGAAGGATGACCTGGTGATAGATGGAGACTAAAGATGGATGTCTCTTATATCGCAGATAAATTGTTTAATGATTAATGGTTCAAATGTGATTTTGTTCTTAGCAGAGAGAGAGAGAGAGAGAGAGAGAGAGAGAGAGAGAGAGAGAGTACCTTAACTATTAAAGGTGAGCGCAGCAAAATCTATTTTTAGCTCAGTCGTCTGCATCTGTGCCCCATTGCCTCACGTGTCTTTACTCCCTGGCGGAGGAGAGAGACGGGGGGAGGGGGTGTTGGATGAGGGGTTGGTGTGGGAAGGAAGAACGAGCAACAGAATGGGGGAATTGGGAAAAGGATGTGTAGTTGCAGGATGGAATGAAGGAGAGAAACGAGTAAATGGAAGATGAGATAGAAGGATGCAGTTGGGCTGACGAAGAGCAGCCTCGGTCTGGAGATTGTTTTTCTCTAGCAATGCTGCCATTGTAGCGTATCGGAAAATGGCCGACGGATTTGAAGAGGGATTTTTGAGTTTAGACCTAACACTGACTAGTCGAGTAAAGCCTTGTCATGAATATTTGGTATGCTTTAAAGATATTGATTGATCTATATCGGACTTTCTTTTAAAGAAAGCCTTTGTAGTGTCACATTCAGGCTTTATCAGTTAAGTTCAGTCATCGACAATTTTTCTTCAATTTGAAGGAAAATAACTTTATAGTGGCTGCAATGCCTGTCACAGTGGCTATCCTGGTTTGCTGTAAGCAGCACTGCTTAAACGCAATACTACTTCTGGAAAACCCTATGTATTCAATCAGGGCCATTTAGCCTTTATAATTATGTTAAAGTATTGTGTTCATCAACATTGCTTCCAAGCAGGTTCCTAATTTGCATTACCTTTGAAAAGAATTCCAAGTTGTGCAGTATGACACCAAGACGCACGTAAAGGAAGGCCATCTTTTGTTTTGAAAAATTTAGAATGACTCAGTTTTAGATTTGTTTATATCCCTTTCTCAAAAGTATTTTCGTTGTGTTCTTTTTATATGTGAACCCACAGTCAGTTCCTTCTTCTGAGTCGTTATTTTGTTAGTGGCCAGTAGCTTATGCTGGGTTACCCTAGTAACTTATTGAAATCCTCCTGTGGGTGTTGAATTGTATATTCTGCCATCGTCGATATAATTAACTACAAATCGTAGAATTTTGGTTTCAACCAAAAGGTAAGGCAGAGGAACTATCGAGAGCCACGAAGCAACATTGAAAATACAGTAATACTGAATAAAGAAGAATACGTATTTATTTAAAACGGGAAGGACGTCTATGCGACCCGAAGGCTGATTATTTCCTTAAAGAAAATTAAAGCAATTTTACTTGAGTTTAAGCATATATAGGTTTGTCGGTAGACGATTATTGATTGTAATGTTGGGAGTAAATACTATATTAGGAAATAATGGAAATTCTATCACTAGAATGAATATTAAGGAATATGGGAAATTAAGAAAAAATCTGTTGGAGGGGCTAAATAACAGATGAAATCAAGAATGAGAGTAGATGATTTGGAAATGATGAATGGAGGCTTCAGTCTCATGAGATTGAACATGGGACTCTGTGCAGCAAGATGTTCACTCGTCATAAAGCAATCTTGCTGCTTACTGTGAACATAGAAACTGTAAACCAGGCACGACCAAATTAAATTAATTAATTAGAATAGTAGACATTTATATACAAAATATCAATAAACCCTAAAAGTATTCATTTTTCCTTTCATAAAGTATTTAAAGTATATCCTGCATTTGAATATTTCAGTGTGTGTAGTGATCACGATGTTGATCACCATGACTTACTGAATTTTGTTACAGCATTAACACATTGACTTTAGTTTTGTGCTGGAGTGTGTTTTGTGACGTTGCTTCTAAACTGCATGGGACGGTGAGTTGTGTCCTCCGCGAAGGAAGACAAGATGAGGACGAGAGTGAGAGTGAGAGGGAGCGTGTCCTGGAGGAAAATCAGGAGACTGCTTCAATATGAAGCTGCAAGTGAGGCTGGTTGCCCTATACTGTTTTCTTTTAAAAAGAAGAGGTCAGTTTCATTGTCTCATTGTAGTCCCCTGAATCTCAAGTGCTAATTGCACTTTTATGCTTCTCTATAAAGCTTCAACTTACAATTTATTTTACATAATAATATTGATCTTTGATATATTTCAGTCATGAGATTATTGAAATGCTATAGTCATATAATTCGTTCTGATCGACCTGCGATAAGAAGTATAAGCAAACCACGGGAACATTGGTATGCAACATTGCAATAGCGAATATGGGGAACAGTACTTCAACTGACAGATATGTTCGGGTGTTAACCAACGATATTGTTGGGAAAATGCCATGTTGATGTGGTTTAACACAGATGCAATATTAACTGTCATTTGCATGTTTTATGCTTACGCTTTCGGTTAAATTAGACGCAGAAACCTACTTGAGAAGAGAACATTTCAGAGTTTATGGGGATGTGAAGGTTTAAAAAGATTTAGAAAAGGTGAGACCCAGAAAAGAAACATTGAGCGTAGGATGTGACGTCCGAGGAGATGGTAGTCGGTGGTTGGTGGGTGCCAGAGGGTAACACGGAAGCTCATTGGCCAGTCACAAGGGGATCGGCACACTCCCAGCCAATCAAATACCAGTCTTTCCACCCACGCACAAGATACCAACACATGAACGCACGCGAACCTCCTCATCACTCTGAAGCGCGCTCTCTCTCTCTCTCTCTCTCTCTCTCTCTCTCTCTCTCTCTCTCTCTACCAAATTAGAACCTTTCCTTAAAGAGGAAACGAGCAAAGAAATAACCAAGATGTTTTTATTTGAAGAGAGAAGGGATTTTTTTTTAGAAATACAATAGTAAACAGTAGTCTACTCAGTAGACTATTGATTATTATTACAAGAATGAACGTTTTACTTCAGTTACTCAGTATGATTCTACCCTTGTACAGATGTCGAGTATTTGATGACTGGGGCTTTTATATCCATAATACATAATCATAATGAACACTATCCTCTTGATTAGTAAATTATCAGTGAGAAGTGTGGTCAGTACAAGAAATACATAATTGCAATATATATATATATATATATATATATATATCGTAGTAATTAGTAAATTAGCAATTGTTCTGTTGATTTTGATAAAGACGGTAGTTAATTATAAGAACATTAGTATAACTTGTTTCACTGGATAATGTGTATGGCTGAATTTTGACTGTGGAAGTGTGTCAGATGCAAAAGAATTTTTAATAACAGAACAGTGAAAGTTTCAGCAAGAAAGACAAAGTATAGGGGTAGTGTTTTTTCTAATCTTTGAAAAGATTGAAAGCGAATGGAAAACGTTTTTATAAAGCATTCATGGTCGTTTAAAATAGCTCGTGGGAGATATGATGGTGAGGAAATTTCGGTGATGTTAAAGGATGCATGGTAGAGAAGACAAGGTTTTGGAAGCAGTGCAAGAGTTTTCTGGTTGAGATTGAGATTTGGTTTGAGACTAGGCTGTATTATTTCTATGGGTAACATCTTAACTCGTGGAGGGGTGTGAGGAATGAGACTTGAGAAAGGAAATTAGATTCAAGTGTAAAGTTGTGGGATGGTAAGAGTAATATTGAATGAGATGTAAAATTGTCGATTTATGTATGTTAGAACGTGATTAGTAATACTGTAAATGAAGGGATCTTGAGCCAATTCTTCTTTATGAAAGTGAAGTGGCTATGCTAATTGGCAGTGAAAGGTGGAATAATGTTGGAAATTTGGATGAATAATTATTGAGAAGAAAGTGCAACGTGCAGACTCCCTCACGTGCACCTTGCACTGAAGGCATTGCATCTACCTATCGTCTCCTAGGCCTACCTATCCTGTCTGTACCCAATTTTTTCGCCCTATTTGTTTTTGTCACATAACTTGTGTTCGTGCTTCGATTCTTCCTTCTTGCTGCCTAACCTCTTTCAACGTATTCCTTACTGTGCAAATACAGTAATACTTCAACCAGTTTCCCTTCAGCCAGCGCTGGGTGGGCCCTTATGACCAAAATTCTCAAGATCTAATCAGATAATTGTTTTAGGAGAATCAAGAGAATGTGGAATATAGGGATGCATAGAATTGTTGAAAAGTCTACTACCTTGGGCAGAGGGATGGAGTTCTTTGGTAGCTTTTGGCATTTATTATTATTATTATTATTACTACTACTATCCAAGCTACAACCCTAATTGGAAAAGCAAGATGCTATAAGCCCAGGGGCTCCAATAGGGAAAAATAGCCCAGTGAGGAAAGAAAATAAGGAAATAAGTAACTGAAGAGAACAAATTAACAATAAATCATTCTAAAAAAAGTAATGTCAAAAGAGATATGTCGTATATAAACTATTAACAGCGTCAAAAACAGATATGTCATATATAAACTATAAAAGGACTCATGTCCGCCTGGTCAACAAAAAAGCATTTGCTCCAACTTTGAACTTTTGAAGTTCTACTGATTCAACAACCCAATTAGGATGATCATTCCACAACTTGGTAACAGCTGGAATAAAACTTCTAGAGTACTGCGTAGTATTGAGTCTTATGATGGAGAAGGCCTGGCTATTAGAATTAACTGCCTGCCTAGTATTACGAACAGGATAGAATTGTCCAGGGAGATCTGAATGTAAAGGATGGTCAGAGTTATGAAAAATCTTATGCAACAGGCATAATGAACTAATTGAACGACGGTGCCAGAGATTAATATCTAGATCAGGAATAAGAAATTTAATAGACCGTAAGTTTCTGTCCAACAAATTAAGATGAGAATCAGCAGCTGAAGACCAGACAGGAGAACAATACTCAAAACAAGGTAGAATAAAAGAATTAAAACACTTCTTCAGAATAGAGTGATCACCGAATATCTTAAAAGACTTTCTCAATAAGCCAATTTTTTGTGCAATTGAAGAAGACACAGACCTTATATGTTTCTCAAAAGTAAATTTGCTGTCGAGAATCACGCCTAAAATTTTGAAAGAGTCATACAAATTTAAAGATACATTATCAATACTGAGATCCGGATGTTGAGGAGCCGCCGTCCTTGACCTACTTACAATCATACTTTGAGTTTTGTTGGGATTCAACTTCATACCCCCTAATTTGGACCATGCACTAATTTTAGCTAAATCTCTATTAAGGGATTCACCAACCCCAGATCTACATTCAGGGGATGGAATTGATGCAAAGAGAGTAGCATCATCTGCATATGCAACAAGCTTATTTTCTAGGCCAAACCACATGTCATGTGTATATAGTATGAAAAGTAATGGGCCAAGAACACTACCCTGTGGAACACCGGATTACACATTCCTATACTCACTATGGTGCCCATCAACAACAACTCTTTGAGATCTACTACTTAAAAAATCAATAATAATGCTAAGAAACGACCCACCCACTCCCAACTGTTTCAGTTTGAAAACAAGGGCCTCATGATTAACACGGTCAAAGGCAGCACTAAAATCAAGGCCAATCATACGAACTTCCCGACCACAATCAAGGGATTTCTGTACTGCATTGGAGATTGTAAGAAGGGCATCACATGCTCCAAGGCCTTTACGAAAACCAAATTGCAAATTAGGGAATAGATGATTACCTTCAGCAAACCTATTAAGACATTTTGTTTTGCCAGAAGACGTTCAAAAACTTTAGATAATATGGGAGTTATGGAAATTGGGCGGTAATCAGTGGGACTTGAGCTACCACAGACACATTTACATAGAAGAGTAACATTACCAATTCTCCAACAAGTGCTAAAAGCTCCTCTTCTTGCTAACTTGCGCAAAATAACAGATAACTTTGGAGCTAAGAAATCTGCTGTCTTTATAAAAAACAAAGGAAGAATACCATTTGGGTCTACACCTCCATAAGCATCAAGGTCCATCAACAGAGCTTCAATCTCACGAGATCGAAAAGCTAAACTAGTTAGTTTAGCCTCAGGAAAACAGGAATGAGGAAGTTCAAGTTTTTCATTACTCTGTTTACTGTCAAAAACATCAGCCAAAAGGATTGCCTTTTCCTTTGGAGAGTGAGTGACTGAGCCATCTGGTTTAAGTAAAGGAGGAACTGTTGCATCTACACCAAAGAGTGCAGATTTAAGGGTAGACCACCATTTATGTTCCTGAGTTGTACCAGAGAGGGTTTCTTTTATGATTAAATTGTACTCCTTTTCAGTTGAGGCATAAACTCTCTGAGCAAAAGCTCGAAGCTGAGTATAGTTGTTCCAGGTCAAATCTGATCTGTTACCCTTCCAAAGGTGATAGGCCTCCTGCTTCTCCAAATAAGCACGTCTACAATCATCATTGAACCACGGTTTGTCCTTCATTCGGTACCTTAGCACACGAGAAGGGATACGCCTATCAATTATGTTGACTAGATTCTCATTCAAAGGGACAACAGGATCTACACTATTATATAATTGTGACCAATTCAAGCACAAAAGATCATGCAAAATCCCATTCCAGTCTGCTTGGGATTTCATATAAATTTTACAGGAATATGATATATCAGGGACAGGCTGCTGAGTCTTCACTAATAATAAAATCAAGGCATGATCAGAAGTCCCGACTGGAGAACCAACCTTACTAGTTATAACGCCAGGGGAGTCAGTGTATACGAGGTCCAAGCAATTACCAGACCTGTGAGTAGCTTCATTTATGATTTGCTCACAGCCTGATTCAGAGGCAAAGTCTAAAGCTCTTAAGCCATGGCGATCGGTAGGAGAGATAGAACTTAACCACTCCCTATGGTGAGCATTAAAATCACCAACAAAGACAAAAGAAGCCTTTCTATCATCTGCTTGTATCTTAGCCATAATGGCAAGAAGACAATCGAAGATAGAATCATCCATGTCTGGATTCCGGTAGATCGAACACAAATAAAAGTTGTTATGCTTGCCACAAACTTTTATTACCTGAATCTCATGACATCCACATTGATAGCAGGACTTATGAGAAGCAGGGTACTCGGTCCTAATATACACCGCCATTCCCCTGGCCCTAGGAATGACATCACGTTTCAGCATTATTGGCTACTTAAAACCAGTTATAAGGAGCTCAGATGAGTGCCTCATATTAGAAACCAAAGTTTCTGAGCACAAAAGAATATCATACTGTCTGGACGCAACTGTATGGTCTTGGATATTTGCATGAAGACCACGAATATTGCAATACAGAAGACGACATTGACGAAATCTAGGACGTACTGGTCCCGGATTTCGCTCAATGCCTGAACCAACAGCCAATCAGCAACGAGTTTTCAAGTTGTGGTTTGGCTTCAATTGCTAACCGTGCTTTGCATGGATTTGTTTAGCGAGGTGTCAGGGTTTCTCCCTGGTATGTGCAGAGCACGTACGGAAAAAAATATCCGCCAGTTGGTTCAGACTTCCACCCTCCTGATGGGCAAGTCAATCCCTATAAATAGCTAAAGGGTTTGTATTTAGTGTCAGACCAAATGATGAATTTGAAAGTAATTTGTATTTTTCCTAACTATACAAACCTGTCGCTATTTATACAAATTGGCTCGCCATCACCTGTCGCCTGACAAGTCCTGCCTGCAATAAAAAGTGACAATGCAACACAGGTGTGTGTGTGTGAGTGGGGTAGATGGCTACTCCTACACCCCACCCCCCAGCTAACTACAGTAGGGTAGTTATACCTTTCTAAAAATCTTGGAGCTTGTCTTCCAGCTTCGCCGAATGTATAAGCCTTATGAATAGCTACAGGTTTGTATCATTAAGTAAAATACAAATCACTCAAATTTGTCATTTTGATAATGCTAAAATTTATGGAATTTGTTCTTATTTTATCATTAGTATGTTACTGTATAAAAATAACTGTATATTTATTTAAAGACAAGCTCTTTAAGCATGTCAAAACATGTTTGAATATGCCATGTTCAATTCTACTTAAAACTCTTTTTCCACATTTTTATAGTAATAGGTCTAAAATGACATATGTGCATGTCATGTCATTAAAAACCAAAGTTCCCTTGCTTGGGCTTGACCACTGACCACAATCAACCAGACAAACATATTCAAGCAAAAGTAGGGTCTGACACAGACTCACTCTCTCTCTCTCTCTCTCTCTCTCTCTCTCTCTCTCTCTCTCTCTCTCTCTCTCTCTCTCTCTCTCTCTCTCTCTCTCTCTAAAAGTAGATAGATATTATTTTGAAATTGTAATTGTTCTTATTTTGTCATAAGTTTAAATGTTTCCTTTATTAGAAACGGGATTCTAGTTAAAAGATGAAGTGGTATTTATATGAAATATTTTGTGTTAACTAATATGTTAGGGTAAAATTTTTCTCTGTTATTAGAGGAAAGCTCTTTAAATATATCATAAAAAGATACCATTAGATACATTCAATTTTAGGTCTACTCGCCTTTTCTTTTATTTATGGATTCTACAAGATATTTTTCTTTGTCTATACAACCAGAATTATTACAGCTGGGGAAGGGGACTTTCCTTTGATTCTGTGATAATGGATAGTAATCCCTGTCGAAATTTTTTCTGTAGAATTTTGAAATTAGGTCTAAATAGTCAACTTAGCATAAGTAAATCCACAGTTGCTGAAACCAATGATAAGGAGATTGGACTGTATGATTAAATGTGTTTAAGTTGATTACATTAAGGTTGAGGACTAACTATATAGAGTATTTTGATATGTACTCATTATTTCATCGTGCAAAAGCTAGCATTTAAGTTCATTAAGAGGATACATTTCTTCAACAATTTACTATTTATTTTTATGAACCACTTCTGATGTTCATATTGCTTCCCTCTCAAATCCTGGCATATATTGATGTTAACCCCAAAACTGAAAATTTCCCGTGTTCTTTTCTTTCAGTAGTCATAGGCCTCTAATAAAGTACTTGTATAGAGACAATTAAGCAGGTAGTCACCATAAATTTGCTTGGGTACACTGTAGGTAATGTCTTTCAATCTTCTCGTCGACCTCATGCTTGTCTTCTAGATTTGTTAGTAATTCTTGTGAAGATTGTTCAAGAGAATTATTTCTGGGCAATCATAATTTTCATTCGCTTTGTGTCCTATGGCTTGGACAATTTTGGGGTTTAGATATTTGTTATTAGGAATGTTAAGGGCTATAGGTTGACACTTTGTTTACCTCCTTTAAACTGTGCTGTTATTTAGGTTATTGTCGATTATAAGGGATCGTAATCATCTTTGTTTTACCTGATTTGTTCAGATAAGACTATTTAAGATGCAGCCTTTTTGAGTTTTGTGATTAAGCGGAGGGAATAGTTGTTTTCCTCTATGGCTAAAAAGTGTGATTCACTTGAACATTCCTTAATTTTTTCCCCCAATTTTGGGTCCTGTATTAGATGTGAACAGAATCGATAAGGTGGCAGCACAAGTCGATGCCAGGACACAAAATGATGCTTTTAGTTCCTTTTCTTAAAAAAAAACAAAAAAGAAAAAAGATGCATCTACCTATAGACCCATAGCAAGTAGAGTACATCTTTATAATTTTCTCAAAAATTTGTTTCATAATAATAATAGCTGACTAGACTAAATGTTCCAAATCTAAAAGGAATTTAGCATTAAGGGGACTGTCTGTTATGTCCTGCATTTTTGTTTCTAATTCAAAATACACCTTTTCTAAATATGTTTTAGACATATTTAATACCTTTATCATATGAAAATTTCAAGTAATTTGATCAAAAACATCTTTATTTAATATATATTAGTAAAATTATGATTTAAAAAAAAAAAAAGGTACATTTTTCTCCTCTAATATGACACCAATTATATTGAAAATTATACCATCAAAACTTCTTCATAAACCAAATAATTCTCTGTAACAGATTTTCGATTTTCCTTTTTCTTTTTTTTTCTTTTTTTTTTAATGAATTTGTTCTCAATTTTCTTCATCTAGACGCAAAATAATCATGGAAAAAAGGGTAAAAGGAAAATCGGAATTCTGTCGCACTGATTTCTGGGATTTTTATTCCTCTTTTCAATTATATCTTTCTCTCTAAAATTGAACAATGAATAAGTAAAATAAATGTATCGAAGTGTGAACAAGTATATTTGAGTTACGAGCCCCAAAGATTTGCTTTAGATTTTCACTTTTTCCTTTGAAAAATCACATAACATTATTATGATAACCTTACTTTGTACTTTTATTGTTTATTTCTACATGAAGGCTCCTTAAACAAGGTATTAAACCCCCAAGTTTACTAATACACTTGATGTGAGGGTGTCATGAGTTGCCAATGGCCTCTCATTCTCATTGTTGACAGAGTTTTAGTAAGAATGTTCCAGCTTTGGACTCCTTTTTTCTCTCTCTCTCTGCTTGCATTTTGTTCTTTCTTTGACCTTGGGTAACATTGGCCCTGCTCTAAAGTTCACTAGGACATTGTGAAAACACAATATAGATACGAACTGCAAGTAAACAAACATACATGCATCATAACTTCTATACATCTTTGGAAACTCTGGCTGGTCTTCTTGTAGATCGTAGTTTGCATTCTCCTATCCTGTACCAATGCCTTTCATCTCTCCCAGATGTATGAGATTTAGAAAAATAAGTGAAAAAATCGCTATATATATGCAAAAATAGGAACGCAAATACGATTCTGTCAAACTCAGTCATGCAGACGACGCAATAAGGATGACGTCGTCATTTAAAGACCGCTTTATCTTCGTTATTTGTAAAGATAATTGGATGAAACTTCTGGAGAGCATGTACAATATGTTTCTGCATACATAGAAACATTAAAATAAATTTTGATTTTTTAAAGTTATGTCAAGCACCATGGTGGATGGTCCCCTTAAGTTCAAGGAAAAATCCAGAGAAGACTAGCTTAGTTGATGACAGTGAGGATATATGATATGATAATGTGTCTCAGGCTGTTAACAAGCTCTTAGGCTTTGATAGTACTGTAAATGAATTTCATAAATTCTTTTCTTTGGTTTTCATTTATCAAATCAAAGGAACTCTGTGAATCTTTTGGCGGCCTATTGAAAATGTCCTTGCCTGTCGTTCTGCAGGATGGGAGATCAAGTCCTGCTCAAACTCTAGTTTCTTTGTAGTGCCTGCAACCTCGCCATCCTTATGAGCTAAGGATGGGTGGCTTGGTGGACCCTGTAGGTCTACCTGCTGAGTCATTAGCAGCCATTGCCAAGCACTCCCTGGTCATAGCTTGGGCACTGATCATATTGATACATGGTCAGTCTCTGGCATTTTCCTGCTAGGGGACTGTCCCTTGCCTTTTGCCATTTATGAGCAACTTTTAAAGAGAGTTGCTTGCTTAACCTGCCTAGTATCCAACCGTAGCCTAACTCCTCAAGTTTTCCCTAATGATTCTAAATGTACACCAGTTAGTAAGGGTTTTGATGTTATATGGTGCTTGACGGAGTCAATCTTTTCTCCACGAGCCTCTCACTCGCAAATTAATTCAGGTTCCTCTATTGCAAACCCTCATATTCCCATGATCAAATATGCTCCTTGCAACCACTGGACTCTGAGGTTGAAGACCTAGCTGGTAGCCTGGATCTTAATATACAGCTCGCTGAAGTAAGCGCTTGTTAGAAACCCCTTTATTCATGTATGAATGATATGGCATATTGTGTGGTTCCTGTGGAACAGTGTGATTATGTTATATAAACTTTTTAAAGGTCCATCAAAAGCTGACAAAATACATCATGTTTCAGATGTCTAATGTAGGCTCAGCTACTATTGCATCTCGAGTCTTTTTCTTAAGATGGAAATATAGGTGCTAGTACCTCAGCTGCCGAAACAACTCCCTTGCCTAGCGCAGGGACAAAGGTTCACATTCAAAATAAACAAAAGGGAAGGCCTGTGGTTAAATTCTTAGATAATTAAAAAAAGACTCCCTTGCTTAGCGCAGGAACAAATGTTCACATTCAAAGTATAAAAAAAAGGAAGGCTTGTGGTTAAATTCTTAGATAATTCATTAGACCTAGAAGACAAAGATATCAGGGAGGAAGAGCCCGACTCTGATGAAGTGTCTTCTTTTCAAATTGTCTATAAGTTACTTAAGGTAAGTAATGATTCATCTTGGTCTTCTAAGTAATCAGAAGTCGCAACCTCCAAGGGGACATGTACCTCACAGTTATAAATAAAATTTATAGATAGAATCAGTAGATTGTTATTTTTTAGTGCACTGAAAAGCTATTGATTCGGCATCCTGTAAGCATTCTGAAATATACAGTATAAAACAAATCTAATTGCGTAACTGTATTAATGACTCTGATCTAACTACTTCTCTTGAAACCATCATTGATGTTAATTAAGGATTTCTTTGAATATTGGGTTTGTGAGTTAGTTGAATAAAGAAATGCAGTTTGTTAATAATAGTGTGGAGAGTATTCTTTGAATAATCTTTTTTGCAGATTCTATAGAAGGGGTTTTTTCAAATTTGGTGAAAGAAGTTCCAGCCAAAATGGCAACAGGACTCATAAACTTACAGGGAAATGTTATTAGTATTTCCCAACTGATCACTATAGGAGGAAGGCTTTCCTACTTTTATTAGGTTTAGGAAAGACTTCATCCAAATCTATGGGTGTTTTCCGTGGTCAGAGAGGGTTATAGAATTTCTCTCTCTCCCCATCCTTCCTTATCCACAGAGCTAATACTTTTTCCAGTTTATCAAAAATACTTGGCAAAGGACCAGGTTTTGAAAGCAGATATTGTAAAATACATATAGAAGAATATAATAGAATAGGTCTTGATATCATTCCCAGGTTTTTAAAACAGGTTATTCGTAGTCCCCAAAGCATCAGGAGGTTGGACACCTCTTCTTAATGTTTCAATTATGAAAAAGTTTACCATCTTCACCAAGTTTCTGATGGAAATGTCTTCAAGAGTCATGGGGCCAGTAACAAAAAGAGATTAGATATTTTTATGGACATCAGATGCATACTTCCACATTCCTATTCATCAAAATTTTTGAAATCTCATTCAGTTCATGAATGGTTTAGGGTTTACCAATTCAAGTGCCCTGGTTTCAGTCTCAGGACATGCTCTCCATGTATGCACCAGAATGATTGCTCTTATCTGAATATCAGAGTTATGTACTGTACCATGAAGACTCAGATTCAACAAGTGTGTTTACTCAGGTTGCTGGAAAGGGTGGAAGACATGATCAATTGGGAAAAGTCTGTTTTTGGATTGACTCAGAGAAGTTTGTTTATATTAGAGATGATTATAGCAGCAGTTCTTTTTTATCCATTAATAAAAACATTTTAATCCTTTCTTCTTTTGTTGGAAAAGTTCGAGATTTAGAAGTCAGTATCAGTTTGGATGTGGATGAAACTACTAAGAGACCATGGCTTCTGTAGAGAATTCATTACAATGGGCCGTCTATGAAGAAAGTTTTCCAATATCATCTCAGTTGTAACTGGAACAGGATAATCAACCTAAACAATTTGTATTCTAGTGATGAAACTTAATTTCAGCTACTGCTTTGTTGTAGGATCCTTATCTTCTATCACTGGGAGCTGCTAAAGAAGTGAGGATTTCAGACCTCATTCTATTCATGGATGCTTGACAGAAAGATTGGAGTACAACTCTAGATTGTCTGTATCTTTCATGGGAATGGACAAGGAAATAATTTCCTATTCATATCAATTGCCTGGAACTTAATTCAGCACTAAAGGCCCAGGAGACTCTGGTTGGCTGGTGATAGGAAAATTCATATCAGTGTACATACTGTATTCAGACACTACAACAGCTTTAGCTCATATTCAGAATGTGGGAGCCAGCTCTGAATCCCCAATTCATATACAATACTGTAGCATAAGTTCTATTAACATGAACAAATTTAAGAGGAACAATCTTTATCTCTCAGTTTATCCCAGAGGTGTCAATCATCTTAGCAGATCAGTTAAGCAGAAAAAACAGCTTCTAAATGAATGGTCTCTCCGTCCATCAGTATGTCAAGAGATTTGGAATTGTTGGAGAAGAGTGAACTTTGACAGTTTTGACACATCTCTCAACAAGAAGAAATTTTTTTGTTCTCCAGTTTCTCATGTTTTGTTATGAAAGGTTGATGCCCTGTTACAGATCTCTTACTGACCATATTACCTTCTTCAACAAAAACATGCCATAGGACATAGCCTAAAAGGCTAGAATTATGAGGAACAAAGATATAAAAAGACCAAAATTTACTTTTCATGAAAGGGAAATAACATTTTATTTTATGAAAGAATAGGTTTTAAGAATGAAAATAGTATTGTAATAAATTTCTGGATTTGAGGCTGTCATGCTTTGGTTTATAGGGTAGATGAATTATCTGCTTTCTGCTAATTCTCACCCAACTGTTCTATATACATTCAATACTATAAATTTTTGTAGATAATTTTTTGTTATATAATTTGTTGATTCTATTATTTTTATTTTCCAGGATCGCAAATGGCCTGCTAGTTTTTTGAAATCCCCAGGCATTAAGCCTCGTAACAGCCGCACTGTGCCCAACCCCTTGCCTCATATGTTTGATCGAGAACGAGGTGCCAAGATGGTTGAAGGTGGTGATGGAGATGATACTCCACAGATGATCACTCCCCCAACTCCTTCCACTCCCTGCACACCTCCACATACTGCTCATGATTCCATTTTTGCACAAGTAGAAATTAACCCAGGTGGTATGTATAATTTCATTATTTTGTAAACATATTTCTTGATGAGTGCACCATTGCATTGAGTATTTTAATTGCATACTATAGGAAATGTTGAGGTGAATGAACTATATAAAGATGTAAGCTACAGAGAGACAAAGTAGAATTACTCGTCATATTCCATGGGGAATGAGAAATGATGTACCGTCTATCATTATATAGATTTACTTCCATATCACGCATTATTTTTGTTTGATAAGGGCGGCGTATTCCAGAAGTTATATTGGTATGATCAATATAAAATAAATATATATTATTGAAGAATTTGTGGGCAAAATTACAGTAATAATTCTAGAAACAAAATTATTTCTCTCCGTAGTGGCATTCGTATCATGATTTTTTTCATAAAATTAGGACAGTTTTACTGTACATGTAAATCATTTAATTCTTTCCAAGCCCTACTTAAACACCTCATTGAATTACAGTATATAATAAAGCTATAACCTCAATGAAATACTGCCAAATACATTTGAATCATTCAGTATACCTAACCCAACTATTAATACATATAAATGAAGTACTGTACAGTAGTTATTAGAACATAATGCAATAATAAATGGAAAATTATACAATACGCACAGTACAATACTGTACATATACGAAATATACAATACTGTACATACTGTACTTTATTAATGTTACCCTTACTGTACAGTAGAGAGGTACATTTTCTACCAGCCATAACAAAAACCGTTTTCTTCAACTGGCACACATTTTTAACCATAGCTAATTTATTGTTCAGTAATACAATTAATATTAATTTGTGATACATCAATAAGTAACTTACTTTATTTTTACACTGTTTTTAAAGCTATTTTATTATAATACAAGCAAGGTTCATTGATGTTAATATGTGTGTGTACTTTGTAGAATGAATAAACTAATTGTTCAGTAAATCATTTTTTAACTTATTTATTTACCGAAATGAAAGAAAAATATATAGCTAACATTTTGATATGCTTAGTAGCATTGTGCATGGGTACATACTGTACATGCACACAATACAGTACTGTTCATTGTATTTTTTCATTTAAAAAGGTACTTTTTGATATAAACGTAATCATAAATAAATGATCATGCCATTACTTTAAAAGGAAAAAAATTTACGATCCGTTATCTATTTACCGAAATGATAGAAGATATATTACTAATGTGTTTGATATGCATAGTAGCATTGTGTGTATGTATATACAATGCAGTTCAATTCATTGGGATTTTTTTAAATAAAAAATGTACTTATTGATATCAAATTAATTGTAAGCAAATGATCATGCCATTACTGTAAAAGGAAAAATGTTACAATCCATTATTCATTCACTGAAATGAAAGAAAAATATATCGCTAATTTTTTTTTATATGCATAGGTGCATTGCGAGTACATACATACTATCATAATCAGAATACAGCACTGTTCATTGTGTTTTTTAACTTGAAAATGTACTTATTGATATAAAATAGGAGAGCAGGATCTTACGGCAGTAACTAGCATCAAGGGAGAGAGATAACCAATGGGAGGGAAGGTCAGTGGTGGCCAGTTTACAGTTTTGCGGTGTGCGAATTTTAAAATTATTTTTCGGCGGCCAGGTGATTCTCGTTGAGTGGTGGTTTGTAAAATGAGGCAAAAAATATCTTTTTGTATCTTTTTGTGTCTTGAATTTTCCATTCACAGAAACTTTCATACCGACAGGTATTACTGTATATGAATTAGAGTTCCTTTTAATCCAGTTTTCCTGATAAATTTATCTCTCAATACAGGATGTTTTTATATTGAATGACAGTACTGTACTGCTAATTATTTTTACTTTACAAGTGTTTCTTTTGTAATGGAACCATTTTTACCCATGTTGTCAATGGGTTGTATTGCATTGCAGATAAGTTTATCAACCTTAAGTTTTAAATTTTGGGTAGATTATTATCTTTTTGGATATTTTTAGATTTTCAAGTTTCTTTTTCAGCCTACTAAGATATTCACCTTGATATTAGCATAAGAAACCTTCTGATGAAAATTATTGATAATGAATCTTATATAAGGGATTTTGACGAAGGAAAAATCTATTTCTTTGCGAAGAACCTGTGTCGCTCCGCTCCGTGAAATGATCCTGAAAGCACCATTTCTAAGTTATAAATACTGCTAAATATACCAGAGAAAAAAATTGCATGGAATGCCAGGAATATACCCAGCTCGCTCACCCTTATAGGGGGTCGGTATAAAAACTGGGGCAAGTGGAACCACTACCAGAGGTCCTTTTCCAATTAGACTTCTCCCTCTTCAACATCCCCCGTTACTACGAGGTGTCGTTCTCTACAGCTACTGCCCCCCCCCCCCCCTACCACTACCACTACCTATCCTTCTCCCATCATTCCTACTAGCACCCCAAGCTTGGGCCAGCTTAGGGTGAGGAAAAAGGAGGGAGGAAGGTGGAAGTGGGACAATCTTCCACGGGGACCATCTATTCTGTGGATCCTCATTCTTTTCTAAGAATTTTCTTTCTAGAGAGAATAAAATTCCACCAGAAGAAAGAAAATCAATATGATTCGGTTCTCTAGATAATGCTGAGGCTAAACTTATCAAAAATAACGTCTTCCTAAGAAGCGCTATATAAGTGCACGAGTCAATATCAGAGTCAGAATCTAGATCAAGGACATCATTTAAAACCCATGAAACTGCGTGAGGGCGAGTTACTGGTTTTAGTCTAGTACAGGCTCACGGAATAGACGAATAATAAGAATCTGTAAGATTAATATTGAACCCGATCTGAAATATTTCATTTAAAGCAGATTTAATCATAGTAATAGTATTATTGGCAAGGCCTCCTTCCAAGAAAGTTCTGAAAAAGGTAACTGCCAGATTCGTAGCCAGCGTCCGAACCTCTGAGTCTTTGGCTAACTTTTACATCAGAATCATATTGCCGAAGGGTAGAATCTCATATACCTGACACTAGGGACAATGTGTAAAAAGGTTCAATCTCGGCATCTCTTTGTGCTGCAAATCTCGGATAGTCCATAAAGTGAAGGAACTCTGAATTCGTGAGGAAGCAGACTCACTGTGAGATAGTACCATCTGTGCTAACTTGGTTCAGGAATCCGCCGAGATCGGAGTCCTAGTTCCACCAAGATAGGGAACCAGTTGCATTGGGCCAATTGAGGGCTACGAAGGCAATCCAACCTTTGAAAGTCCTGAGCATGTCCAGGACTTTCATTAGCATGTTTAAAGGTGGAATCAGGTAAATCCTCCGTCAGTTGTTCCAATCTATGGACATGTCGTTGGTGACATAGGCCAGAGGGTCCAGGTTGGGGGCCACATGACATTGTGGCTTGTGGTTGGATTCTGTGGCAAATAGGTCTACTTAGAGACCCGGAACCTGCGGAGGTGTCTTTGTCAGATCATCCTCAACCACATTTCTTACTCCCGCCAGGTGAACAGCTAATAGGTGCCAAAGGTTCCCTGTTGCCATTGAAAAGATAGCTACCATTACTTGATTTACGTGACTTGATTGGAACCTCCCCTGTTTATGCAGTGTACTATCATTGGCTGTCTAGTATTAGACTGATGTGTTGTTTCTGTGACGGGGAAAGATTTATTAGAGTCAAGAACACTTCCATGACTTCTAGGATATTGATGTGTAGTTGTTGGAGTGTCACTGTCCACAACCCCTGGACCTGTTCGTATTGGGAATAGCCTCCCTAAGCGCTTAGGGAGTCATCTAAATGGACCACCAATGTTGTCACTGAGGATCGTAAATGTACTGAGTTTGCTAGATTTTTTACCTTCGTCCATTGTTGAAGTCTTTTTCCATAGTGTAGGTGGAATCCGATAAATTTTGTCTTGAAATTTCTTGTTTGCTTTGGGCCGCTAAACTCGACTGATGTCTCCCAGATTGACTCTCAGTAATGTGTCTGTTACTGAGGGAAACTGGAGTAAACCTAGGATTCTTTCTTGGTTTCTCTGGGTCGTTAGTTTGTCCTTGAGAGATCCTCTTGTGTTTCTTACTATCTCTATCCTCGTCTGTGAAGGAATCGACCGCTTGTGTCTGGTCAGGATTCATTAAAGACCTAACCACTGGAAGCATGTTGCTGGAGAAAGACGGGACTTTTGAAATTTATTTGAAAACCTAAGTATTCCAGAGATTTTATTACTTTGCCCGACGCCTTGTGGCATTCCTTGACGTTGTTGGCCCAGATAAGCCAACTGTCTAGGTAGGCCACTAACTGTATTCCTTGAGTCCTCATCTCTTGTACTACTGTCTCCTCCAACTTAGTGAATAACCTGGTCGCTATATTGAGTCTGAATGGCATCACCTTGAAGGTGTAAGCCCGTTTGCCTAGCTTGATTCCTAGGAAAAGACGAAAAAGCCATGCTATTGGAACATGAAAATAAACGCCTGTAAGGTCTATAGAGGTGGTGACGGCCCCACGGGGACATAAGGTCCTCACCATTGAGACGGTCAGCGTATGGAACTAGTCGCATTGAATATTTATATTCAAATAGAACAGATCTAGGTTACTCTTCGTTTGTCCGAGTCTTTCTTTGGCACTCTGATCGCCACAGGTCGTTCTAAACGAACGCCGGGAGCTTTGACGCGTCCGGAACCACAAACTACCGTTGTTGTGGTAGTCTAGACCGCAAGGATTTTCTATCAGATTTTCCTGATTTTGCCGTCCCTGGCCCAAACCGTCCATAGACAGCAGTCGATCGGCAATTGGACCAAACTGGGACTGGACTACACTACTCAACCTCTCCATGAGCTGGCTCGAGAAAGTTACCGGATCGAAATCAAGTTTCGACGTCTGCCCCTTTGAGCTTCTTGCTCTTGACACCTGATGTGGAGGATTAGCCCCTGCCGAGTCCGTCAGTAGCTTGGAAGCTGATGATGGCCTGGTTGGGAGTGGTTTGGGTAGCCTAAAAGGCTTGCCCGGTATGTAGCAAGGCTCACACTTAGTCCTGCTCGACTGGTGGCCATCCATGACTAACCGAGGAGAGAGCGCTATTTGCATCGACTCGCAGATTGTGAGAGCTATCTCTCTCTCTCGGCTGTCTCCCTTCTCTCCTTAGTGTATAACTCAAGCCTACTTCCCGAGGTTAGGGTGCGGCGAGTAAGAATTCCACCGAGTAAGATAGTTTGGTATATGAATATAAAATTAACTTGTGCCGGGAACCCCGGCGAATCACTAAAGAAATTAAATTCCGCCTTGACACCCAGCAGAAAAAGATGCATGCTTAAGCTAAAGGAAATAGTACGAAATAGCATTAAAAAAATATGTTACGCCTTTGTCATGAAAAGGTAGTCTTTATTATGAGTTCTCAGCACACGGGATACCCACCTGGGGGGGGGGGGGGTTGAGCATAAGCAAGAAGTGACAAGCAGACTAGAAACAACTATCGAAATCCGTAGACTCCGGAATGCATGAAATTAAATGAATTAAACCCAATGACAGGAAGAGCGAGAACAGATTCCAATGTGGCACGGGAAAACATGCGTAAATCCGGTGCAAAAACCCAATGCTACGCAAGCAATGTAGCACCGAAAGACATGCGTCGCTAAAAACAAATGCTATGTATTAATTCTAACATAAACTCTAATCTCCGTCGCAGCCCCTCTCTCTCTCTTTCTCTCTCGAACCAACCATCCATAAAATTACGTAAACAAATATAGGATAAAGTAAGATATCAGAACAGAGTAGGATGTCTGAATCCGATCAAAAAACATAACTACCATTAGTAAATACGATTCACAAAACATCCCCGCCCTCCGGAACAGGAGGATATATTAAAATAAACAATGCAAACAAGGATAGATAACCTGAGAGAGGGGAGGGAGTGGCGCGAGGCGAGGCGCATACTCAGTCCTGCGCCTGGTGGCCAACCACAACGAAACAAGGAGAGCGCGCTACTTGCGATGACGCTCTGAGGTAAAGAGCCAGCCCCCACCCTGGGTGACTTCCCATTCTCTAAGAGCACGTGACCCAAGCCTACCCCCCTATGTAGGGAGTGGCGAAAGGCGTAAAAGGGGAGAGGAAACCAAAGGGGGGGGAGACTGGCTCAAAATCAGGTGACCACTGTGATCGGAGGGGGGGTACTACCCTCGGAAACACAAAGGAAGACCTGATGCAAAGCACGCAAGCAAAAACCACATATAATGGCAGACGTGAAAAACAATGAAATACAATGACATCAATTAAATAGGCTAAATCGGCATATTGAGTAAAATGGGGGAAAAAGGAACACGGCGTAAAAGGAATAAATAGCAAAACCTTCCAAAATCGGGTAGATGCCGACTTGGAGAGGAAACTGCCATTTTAAACAAAAACTAGTCCTCCAAAATTGGGTAAAATACCGATCTCGTCAGGCAGGACTAAAATTAATCTAAACACATTCAGATTCCCCGTAAAAAAAAAAAAAAAAAAAAAAAATCGCATGAATGGCTACCGACCGAAGCCGCTAACTAACACTGCCCAAATAGCCTAAATAAAAGACAAATCATGCCAAAACATTGAATTAGATGTTCATAATACAAATAAGACTACAATTAGTAAAAGGAACTAATAGAAAGTCTTACAAAACAAAGAGATCCCAAGGAAGCGACACCAAAAGGGAGTGTCAACAAAGCGGCTGAGAGAAAAACCAACAAGGTTATTAAATGAACGTGTGTCGCTACCTAGAAATCCCAAACAGACAAATATAATACTCGACTTGGGAGCAGGGATCTCCAAAACGCCTGACATCTTCAAAAGCACAAAATAACACAGAGCTACGAAAAAACACGTCCAAACGTTCACGGGTGCTAACAAGGAATGTAGGGAGAAGGATAGGTAGTGGTGGTGGTGGTTGGGGGGGGGGGGTGCAGTAGCTGTAGAGAACAACACCTCGTAGTAAATTTTAAACATGAATTTGAGGTATTTTTATAGCCAAGGTTTAATTCTCAAACAATTGCTGTTCTGTAACTGTAACACAGTGGTTTTGTTGGGATTGTGTCATTACATTTGTAGCAAATTGAAGTAAGAAACTTTTCATGGGATTTACTAGAATACAAGTAATTTATAGTGTACGTATTGCCTAGATAATATCGTGTTAACTCTATAATATAAACTTTATTTTGTATTATATTTATAGTATTTCAATGATACTTCTCAAATATTCATATGTTATTTGCTTAAAGCCCTAGCTCAGTTACAAGGAAATGTTAGAATAATTTTTCATGAATTTGATAAGTACCCCATCAGTCTTTTTCTCCTGTTCACTCTTGGATTTCAGTAATGAATATACTGTATGTTTATATACCCATTTTCACTTGGCTCCTTGTCCGGTAACACTAGTTAAAAGGCAATCATAGATACAGTATATAGTTGGGTCCCGAATTATGCGAGTATTTGGTCGATCGCCCTACATAAATGAAAAATCACATATTTTGAAATACATAATAGGAATAATTCCATTGGGGCCATGGCAAACAGCAACTTGCTTATTCAAACATGATTACAACCCATTTTCAATACTTTCTATGTATTATACTGTATTCTTTTAAATAAATCAAACATTTAAAATGTTTTAAAGTTTTAATAACTTGAAAAGGGTTAAAATTACCGTATATTTTTCCTTATAACATGACCTAAAATTAGGACAAATTTTAATAAGTTCAAGTCATATCCATTGTACAAGACAACTTGTGAATAGAAAAACCATCATTGTATAGACTAGCTTTTGTTGTATCATTGAAAATCCAAAATTAACGAAATAAAGGCGATTTTATTATATCATACGTTTCCTAAACAAGTCAAAAAGCACAATAAAAAACAGAAACAATTGTTTTGTTTACGTTCATCTCTAATCACAACAAAGAAATGAACACATTTACACACCTGTGTATAGGTTAGTTTTTGGAGCAACAGCCATCTTACCAAGTATTGATTATTTGATGATTTTGTTATTACCGATGTTGTTCTACTTAATTTTTCTTAGAACTTTGAAATAAAGGAAATGATACGATTTATATAATGTTTTTCCTAAACACGTCGCCTTAAACGGAAACCTTCCGTTTGTTTACTGTATGCTCCATCATCGATCATAATGGACAAATGAACGCATTAACCACAAATGAACAAGGTGATTACTAATGATATTAGGAGCTTTTAGTTAATATGTTATTACAAATATTTTACTTACCATATCCATATCAATTCTTACATACGTAGTAAAACAGGAAAACCATTTTGTTTGCGTTTAATCAACAATAGCAAACTGACACTAATGACAGTATGATAATTTACAATAATTCTAAACTTTTACGAAGGATAATTGTCCATTCCACATCCGAAATACTTTTCCTAACTTCATTTATAAGTCAACTTGTACATACCTCAATTATGGAACCATCAGAAAAGAAAAAAGAAAGTACTAGGCCGGTTTTTAAAGTAATCGAACCTATAATGTTCATTGTGAGAAAGATAGTGCGAGATTGGAGTAAGTAAGGATAATTTGAATCACAATTGAATTTTAATATAACTGAAGCTTTATGAAGAAACAAATATTTCATTCGTTAGAGAGAGAGAGAGAGAGAGAGAGAGAGTGTATGTGTGTGTGGGTGTGTGTGTGTGCTCTCTACGTTTCTCCCAGCCTGACAAGGGACTCAACTGACTTTGGCTGGTACTGTTAGGGTGGCACAGCCCACCCTCCCACATTATCCACCACAGATGAAGCTTCATAATGCTGTATCCCCTACTGCTGCTACCTCTGCGGTCATCCAAGGCACCGGAGGAAGCAGCGGGGCCTACCGGAACTGCGTCACAATCGCTTGCCATTCATTCTTATTTCTAGCACGCTCTCTTGCCTCTTTCACATCTATCCTCCTATCACCCAGAGCTTTCTTCACACCATCCATCCACCCAAACCTTGGCCTTCCTCTTGTACTTCTCCCATCAACTCATGCATTCATCACCTTCTTTAGCATACAACCATTTTCCATTCTCTCAAGATGGCCAAACCACCTCAACACATTCATATCCACTCTAGCTGCTAACTCATTTCTTACACCTGTTCTCACCCTCACTACTTCGTTCCTAACCCTATCTACTCAAGATACACCAGCCATACTCCTTAGACACTTCATCTCAACCACATTCAATTTCTGTCTCTCCATCACTTTCATTCCCCACAACTCCGATCATTACATCACAGTTAATACAATCACTTTCTCATACAGAACTCTCTTTACATTCATGCCCGTACATCAAATAACCTTACTCTTACCCACATTAACTCTCAACTTCCCTCTCTCACACACCCTTCCAAATTCTGTCACTAATCGGCCAACCTTCTCTTCCTCGTCTGCAACCAGTAAAGTATCATCCGCAAACAACAACTGATTTACCTCCCATTCATGGTCATTCTCATCTACCACTTTCAATCCCCGTCCAAGCATTCGAGCATTCATCTCTCTCACCACTCCATCAACATACAAGTTAAACAACCACGGCGACATCACACATCCCTGTGTCAGCCCCCCTTTCACCAGAAACCAATCGCTCACTTCATTTCCTATCCTGACACATGTTTTACTGCCTTTGCAGAAACTTTTCACTGCTTGCCACAACCTTCCACAACTCCATGTAACCATCACATTCCACATTGCTTCCCTATCAACTCTTATTATATGCTTTCTCCAGATCCATAAACGCAACATACACCTCCTTACCTTTTGCTAAATATTTCTCGCATATCTGCCTAACTGTAAAAATCTGATTCATACAACCCGTACCTCTTCTAAAACCACCCTGTACTTCTAAGACTGCATTCTCTGTTTTATCCTTAATCCTATTAATCAGTACTCTACCATACACTTTTCCAACTACACTTAACAAACTAATACCCCTTGAATTACAACACTCATGCACATCTCCCTTACCCCTATATAGTAGTACAATACCCGCACAAACCCAATCTACTGGTACCATTGACAACACAAAACACATATTAAACAATCTCACCAACCATTCAAGTACAGTCACAACCCCTTCCTTCAACATCTCAGCTCTCTCACCATCCATACCAGATGCTTTTCCTACTCTCGTTGCATCTAGTGCTCTCCTCACTTCCTCTCTTGTAATCCCTCTCTCATTCTCATCTCCCATCACCGGCACCTCAACACCTGCAACAGCAATTATATCTGCCTCCCTATTATCCTCAACATTCAGTAAACTTTCAAAATATTCCGCCCACCTTTTCCTTGCCTCCTAAACAAAAAATATGATAGGTTATAACACAGGTGTTCATGTATTATTAAATGTATAGATGTTTTGAATAAGTTAGAAAATAGTATAAACAATACTTTGTTACTGTATTCGTACGTGCATATTCTTGAGAGCAGCAGCTAGACATCAGCTGATCTAATCACAGCCAAAAGTAAAACAAAAGGAAGACAGCAATACTTGATTGTTAAAACACCCGAAATTTAAAACAAAAGTACATAAATGTTTTCTTTAAGCTCAATGATCCATTTAAATATTAGCAATTTTCTAGAATAGAATGATGTTTTCTAAAAAATAGTGGTTTGCTGACGAAATCAGATGCCGTATTTTAAGCTACAATTGGAATGGATTTATACATGGTATAATTTTTTTTGTCGTATTTAATTGACATTTTTTAAGGAAACCAATTGTTAGTGTACGAATGTTGTACGTACACAATGCGGTTCCATCCTCATGTCTCTTCAAATGTGATATAAAAATATTAGACTTGTAGGTTTCTTCTTAAATAAGTCCAAAGTTTTAGGTTAACTTTAAACAATTTATTGATAGCTCCATCACTGGAGTATGGATGGTTTGGTCGGATGACCATTCAGTATGACAAGATGAATAGAACCGATTTACAATGAGCTAACGTCGATAACGTAACACTAGCTATCTCAGCGTTTTACATAAATACAAAGTGAAACGATCACGTAGCCTTATGGCCGGAAGTCAGGTGATTTCGGTAGGGCTCAATAGGTCAACTGCTTCCCACAGAAAGCGTTGTGACATGTTTACAAGACATACATAAATGTTTACTCATGCAATGCTTTCCAAGCATTGCTTAGCATGGTCTAGTTTCACATCCTGTTATGGCTGTTGTTACACTCCTAATTCGATGATTTCATTACTTTGGTAGACGTAGATACTTCATTGTAATTGTAGATTTATTACTGTTGTATAAAGAGAGAGAGAGAGAGAGTGTGTGTGTGCGTGTGTTGTGTGTGTGTGTGTGAGCTGTTGTAATCGAATGCCGTGTTTTTGTAAGTTCCTTGTACCACCTGAAGCGGGGAATTGCTCGCCACAACTAACAATAGTCATTTAATTTAATTCTTAAACTCAGGTTGCCAAATGTGAACTAAGATTTTATTTGTTACACACAAAAAAAGAGAGAGAGAGTGGTAGGTAGAGAGCGAGAGGTTTTTATATACCGTGTACTATCCCAGACAAATCTTTGTAAAGCAAATCTATAGTTTAAGATATATGACAAAATGACTCGTTATTGAAAGTTAAGCTATTCACTGCCGATAAGGGAACCCAGCCTGCATGTGAAAACATTGAACACACCCACACAGAAAAAATAAAGCTTTTATATATACTGTACAAAATAAAATAATGCTTTAATATGCCTTCATTAACACTACCATTGAAATTATCGAAAGGTTAAGAAAGATAAAGATTGCCGAGAATATAACCACAATTCGGTTTACATTTTGTCAGCTGGAATTGCATGGTTAAAAGTTGTTTTCTTTGTTGATATGAAATTTTTCCTTAAGTAGACTATTTATTATGAAATTATGTAAGGTAAATATTGTTTGGTTACATTTATCATCAGGCACCGTACTTAATGCTACCAATATACAGTACAGTATTTGAAAAGACAGTAGATTTGATACGTTTTGTGGTGCTTGACTCACAGACTTTGAACAGCTTTGCAGATACAGAAAATTTATTTTTGAAAACTAGCGACCGCATAAATGAGGAATTGCACATTTCAAACGCTCATAATTCGGGACCGTACTGTACGATAGCCTAAGAGAATCTTGTGACTACTTTACGGACAGCTGATGGTATTTTTTTCCACTGAATTTTAAGAAATAAGTTGACCCTATGATTTTAATAAAGAAAGGTTTCATGCTGATTAATATAAATTTAACTGTGTGGTACAAGGTATGATTCTCACTTGTGTCGATATCATGTTGTGGTTAGATCTGCAGGAGGAAATAGGATTTTTTGGATGTGGAAGGTTTCTCTTATTTAGCTAAGATGGGGAGACAGAAGGATAAGCCCATTAAATAGTTAGAATTAATCAGGTTCTTGTTGCTTTTCTAATGTCATAAAGTTAATCATATTTTAGTGGTATTCGTAACAATCAGCCAATTGGGTTATAGTCACTTTTCTGATAATTATGTTGGTCAGTGTGTTAGATTTGTTATTTTAAAGTTCAGAAAATCAGTCAGAATTACAGTATATCAATTATCGGAAATGCACTAAGAGTTTATTAGGTGTGCAACTTGAATAGTTTTAAGTGTAATACTGTAATGATCAGACTCAGAGTGGTAACTGAGATATAAAAATTCTAAAGATTAAATAATACAGATGGCTTACAAAATTATAACTATTACATATCTAATGAGAATATACACTTTTATGAAAATATCACTTATTGCAATAAAGCACTATCAAGCTGGTTTTATTTTACATATCTTACATAATCAAAATTTTACATCTCGATCCACACTTGCCTGTGCTAAATCTGGAGAAATCTCAAAACTACTGTAATCAATTAAAGAAATACAAATGAGACTTAAGTGCTGCTACAGGCAGAGCATGGGTCCAAATTATACAATTGGTATGATCAACAGATTAATACACAAATTAATATTGTTAACAGTAGGTTATGTAAAAGTTTAGGTTTAGTAATAGACCACGTGTCAAAACAATAATTATTCAGAATTCTTGATATTTCATTTCTTTAAAGCAATTCCAATGATAAATGGTACTATGCTTAGACTGCTATATCAACATTTTAGTGCATAAGCAATTCAAACTTAAAAATGGTGCCAGACTTATACATTTATATTAATACTTGAGTAATTCAAACACAATTATATTGATTAACAAGATCAGTCATAGAGAACAGAGGTATCAGTAGCTTGAGGTTAACCTGACTCTTGAGGAAAGGTAAAGTAAAAATCAAGATAATGCTGCTATACTTTTTTCCTATTCCTTTGGGGTCTGTGTAGACTGGAAACATATTTATAGTTTATAGTTAAAGTAAACAGGTTACAATACAGTAGATTGGTTAATTACATCTAAAGTAGTCTGGTTGTTTTCAAATAACAGTACTGTAATTACAAATGACTAACATCTATAAACACTTTCTCTTAAACAGAATTCATGGCCAAAAAACTATTACATGACCAAAATCCTACTTAGCCATGTATCATTGCCTGCTGTGTAACCTTCAGTTAATGAAGACATAGAAAATATGCCCATGTGCAATTGGAACATTAATACTTACTTTGTAAATGTTATATATTTTAGAGGCAAGGTAAAAATAAATAATTTTATCTCTTCTAGAAACTATTTTATTTGTAAGCCTAAATTCCTTGTCCTTTATAAATAATATCTACCTTTACCGTATATTTATTTATGTTTGTTTGTGATTTGCATTACTCAAAAACTCATTGATCAAATCTCATGAAATTTGGTGGCATGATTAGCCATCATCCAAGGTCAATTTGATTAGGTTTTGGTTGCAATTAGGTGTAAAGGCTAGGTAACAAATAGGTAAAAAACCACTTTTTGCTATATCATGATTAATTTTTATCCTATTTTCATGAAACTAGTGCCAAATTTTGCATAATGCAATTGCCTATCTTGTGGTATACAAAATGATCAAGGTCAGGAAAAGGTAAAAAAATTTCCTTTTCTTTATTGTGATCAATTTTTATACGTTTTGCATGAAACCTTCCAAACATGCATGTTTCAAATGCATATCTTAGGATATACAACATGATCAAGATCAAGATAACAGGAAGATCAAAAATTTATTTTTGCTATACAGATTGTGGCCAATTTTTATCCAATTTGCATTAAACTAGTGCTAAAATGTGATATACAACATGATACAAGTGAAGGTGTGCGCTCTACCAATTACCCGTTCTAGTGTTAATTATTATTATTATTATTAATTGCTAAACTACAACCCTAGTTGGAAAAGCAGAATGCTATAAGGCCAGGGGCTCCAACAGGGAAAATAGCCCAGCAAGGAAAGGAAATAAGGAAATTAATAAACAATTAAAATGAAATATTTAAAAAACAGTAACATCATTAAAACAGATATTTCATATATAAACTATAAAAAAAAATTGTCTGCCTGTTCAACATAAAAATATTTGCTGTAAATTTGAACTTTTTAAGTTCTACCAATTCAACTATCTGATTAGGAAGATCATTCCACATTTTGGTCACAGTTGGAATAAAACTTCTAGAATACTGTGTAGTATCAGCTGTAACAACTAAAACCAGTAAAAGATAGGATTACCGGAAAGAAGCATTCAAGGAATTTTCATTTATGTTCAGTTCTGGGTTAGCATTGTGGTAGATTTTAACTGGCTTACCATTATCCTTCCATTTTGCTAAATGTGGCATTCTTTTTGTGAATATTAGGGATTATTCATCAAGATGATGGAAATTTCTATAATAGGATTTTTCATTCCAGTACTTGGTCAATATACATCCTCCCACCGCCCAACACTATTGGCCTTAGAATCAATTTGTTATGGCTATGCAATATATACAAATGGGGGGGGAGTCATATCCTGGAAACCTCATTTTCAATTTTTATCATCACCAACTCACACTTTAAGCATATTAACATATGAATACTGTGTAAATATTGAAGAAATAAATTTTAATAGGAATTTTTTATCTTTCCTCCACTGTGTGTATAAATTATACATTGGTTTTCTCCCTACTATGGAATGAAATTTTGTCTATAATACTTTCTTTTAAACAGGAATCTTGAGTCCTCTTGAGATTATCAATATTAATAATGCATTGCTGGTAATCAGAATAGTAAATACTGTACACCCTCTGTGATAGAATTATAATGAAATTTAAACCAAATCTCTATTCTTTAGAATTTACTAATTTTTTGCTGACTGAATTCTATTCAGTGGAAGTCCCCCCCCCAAAAAAAAAAAAAAAAATTATCTGTTCATTTATTAACTAATAAATAAATATAAAGTTTTAAAGTGTATTAACTAACTCAAATAGCTAGCCTACAAGTCAGTATGGTCCAATATATGTATTGCATTTTTTATTTGTATATTCATGTCTTGCAGAGAAAAATACTCATCAAGTCAAGCTTAGAGCAAAAATAAAGACAGACTATTAGATTGTATGTACAGTATGTTATGTACCTTCATTTACTGTATTTAACACACTAAAATAGATGGTAGTTAATATTTTATATTTAATTTTTCAGGTTCCTTGGGAAGCACAAGTGGATACCCTTTTGCTTCTGGGTTTCCTCCTGTAATTCCGTCTATGCCTCCATCTGTATCAAGTAATCCTCACATGCCCCCAGCTGCAGCAGCTATAGTGCCAGCTCCTATAGCAGTCAATTCTCCGCAACCTCCTCCTCCTCCCTTGCCACCAAGACGGAAAAGAGAACCATCAATAGGGGAGACCTCACCAAAGGTATGTATTACATTTTCTGTTAGTCATCCTAATGCAGTGAATAGATTGTTACATACATTGCATAGAGTATGTTCCGCACTGATATTGTTGAATTTATAATTTCAGGTAAAACAGGCACCTGATGCACCTGAGCTTCCTCCCCGAGATCAGTCCCCACCACCAATACCACCACGTACTTCAACTTTACCACGAATGCATTCTTCAGGGGGTTTACAACATGGCCCTACACATCATCATCATGCTCCACCAGGACATTCCCTCCATTCTGTCAACCTTCACCAGCATCTCCATAATCTTCATTTAACACATCATCACAGGACAAATCCCCCTCCATTATTACCGCCATCATTACCCCAGCAATATCAGTTGGATCCCCCTCCACATCGTCGCAACAACTCCATGGACCTCTCATCACCCACTCCAATGGCTCGAAGACATACTAATGGACCTCATGCAGGTATGTTCACCTTGATATTTTGTGTGATACATGATTAATGTCTTCAACCTCAAGGGTTACTGCATGAAATTCTTACATAGTATTTAAAGGTCCTATTAGAACATTGTTCTTCTGCTGTGCCTTATGGAGAAATAAAGCTTTTGATATGCTGTTATTTCTAAAGTAATAGCATAATAATAATAGAAACTTTGTTTATCGACATTTACCCCTAAAATTGAAAAAAAAAAGTTTGCACTTTCTTTCCTTTCAAGAGATGTGCCTCTAGTAAAGTAATGAGACAGTGGCAATTAATACCAAGAAGCGTAGCGGTAGGTCTTCTTTGTTATTTCAGTTTTTCTGTCATATCGGTTTGATGCACACCACATCTAAATTGTGATAAGTTTTATTGCGTTTTAGCCCTGTTGTGATCCCACCCATAAAAAAGCTCTTGTCAGACTTCATTTGTAGGGGGGTCAAGCGGGACCCGCACAGAGAAATATTTTTCTGCGTTGCAGTACTGACAAGCTGTAATACACACATTTTTGGTTTGTTACGTTATATTGAGGAAAAATTAAAACTTATTTTTAATGTAAGCAGAGTATATTTCCAATGCTTAAGGTTATTTTCAAAAGCCAAGAAAATGTGAAAGTTATGCAAAAAAATAAAAGATGGTATTTTAGATATTCATAATTACACTAGTGAAACAAATCACTTATGAAACATTGTAACTAAAACAAGTTTAATGCAAAGTCAGTAAATTGGGCCCGTGACAGATTATTAATCACTTAACAACTGTTGGTAAATGAAATTACTTTGACTGTTACATTAACAGACACTTTCGTTAATCAGAGTGATCTTCACACAAAAACTGACAAACGCTAGTTTAACACTTCCTTTTTAAAACATTTCATGACAAATTAAGTAGAGCTACTAATCATTGACAATACAGGAATCTTCCAAATTATCAATGTACTTAAATTACACTTTTCTTGCTAATTTTACTGAGTACATACATAGGTTAAGTCCTAACACTGAATTAATAACAACATCCTATATTCAAACTGAATGAATGATTTGAAGTTCTCTGGCATCCTGACATCGAAATTTCTCTGGCATCCTCACATCGAAGGTCATTGACGCTGATAACGTTTTTTTATAAATAAAGATAAAAAGAATATTCAATTAAAACCAGAAAATTAAATATGTTATAAAAGCTAAATAGCATTAAGAACTGCTTATGATATAAATTTAAAAATGCCTCTAGCATTGTACGACATATCACGTCCAAGGGTCTTGGCAAGGATGAACCTGCCATCCTCACCCTGAGAATCAAGCAGATATCTATTTCTTTCTGTGCTATAAGTGGGGCATTCAGTCCAACAAATGCCTCACTGTCAAGGGTATCAAACAGTCGTCGCTATATGGTTGGTGTTGGCCAGCCAGCTGAAACTTGTGTGTCATCCGAGTGTGACTAATGCAGAGATGACAAAGAGTAGTCTCCCATTTTCGGGGCATCCCATTATACCTCCAAGGGGATACAACAATCGCAATTTCTCTCATCTTATTTTCGGTTTACCTATCCCAATGCTGTTGCCATATTAATTGCTGGTAAAAGATCATTACAGAGAATGGGATAACTTCTTGGTAGTAACTCTGCTGCAGCACACTTTGCCAGTAAATCTGCCTCTTCATTTCCAGACACAAGTACGTGTTCCGGAACCCAGCAAAATCGAACTGTCATACCTTTTAGGGCAATAAGTAAAAGCCAATATAAAATCTTTGAAACTAAGGGTTACTAGAGTCAAAACCTTCTAAAGCTTGAAGGACACTTCTTGAATCACTATAAATGGTAAAATTGCCCTCCTCTTTAACGCTATTTTCTCAATAGCGGTTAGTATGCCATATAATAGAGCAGTAAATATGGGAGATATTGGCAGAAGTGCACCTCTACAGTTAAAAGAACTTCTATATACAGTAGACCCCCGGGGTACGGCGTCCCCAGCTTATGTTTTTTTCACGTTACGGTGTGGAATACGATTTTTTTTCGTCCCCTCGTTACGACATTTTACCTCACCTTACGGCATCGAATTCCAAAATTCAAACTTGGCGGTTTTTACGCGTACAACAGTGCGAGTCACTCGCCTACCACCATGCTCATACGTCACTGCATACGCCACTAAGAAGCTGGTCTGCTATTGGTCGGCGTCACTAAGATGCTGATACGTTATTGGCCGAAATCCCTCCCACAATGCCTGAGAGAGATGCTGCCTCTTTCTCTCTTTGTTATACGCGCGCTCAGTTCAGAATCTCGTGTGCGTTTCGTAAAGACTTGATCTTGTGTGAGTGCTTGCGATATCGTATTTTTTGTGCATTTTAGTGCTTAATTCCAACTTTAATTCGTTAGCCATGGGTCCCAAGATTGCTAGTGATGGTAAAGGGAGAAGTAAGAAGATGATTACTATGGAAACGAAGCTGGAGATAATAAAGAAATATGAAGAAGGCATGCGCTTCGTTACCTTCACTAGTACATATGGCGGTAACCAGTCAACGATTGGTACAATCATCAAAAACAAGGAAGGAGGTAAGTCTTCTAAAGGCATGACTGTCCTTGCCAGTGGAAGGACCTCAATCAACGACGAGATGGAGAGACTCCTTCTACTATGGATTAAAGAGAAGGAAATCGCTGGTGATACACACGCAATCGGTAATTTTGCACAAGGAGAGCACCATCTTCGCCGTTCTCGTGGAAGCCCAGAGAGACGGCGGAGACGAAAAAACGTTGCAGCAAGCCCCCCAAGAGTTCAAGGCTTCTTATGGGTGGTTTGATCATTTTAGGAAGAGGACTGGTATTCACTCAATCGTCAAGCATGGAGAGGCAGCCAGTTCTGACAAGAAAGCAGCAGAAGAATTCCTCAAGAAGTTTGAGAAAGTAATTTCCAGAGAAGGCTCCATTCCTCAGGTGTTTAACTGTGATGAAACTGGCCTTTTCTGGAAGAAAGTGCCCCGCCGTACATATATATCACAGCTGAAGAAAAGAAACTTCCTGGGCATAAACCGATGAAGGACAGACTTACCCTTGCATTTTGTGCAAATGCCAGTGGGGACATAAAAATTATGCCCCTACTGGTATACCACTCAGAGAATCCTCGTGCCTTCAAGGCACAAAATATCACGAAGGATAGGCTCTCGGTATTTTGGAGGTCTAATGCCATTGCCTCGGTCACGAGGACCATATTTATTGAGTGGATAAACGCCTGCTTTGGTCCTGTTGTCAAGAAATTTTTTAGAAGAGATCAATCTTCCTGTCAAATGTCTCATGGTACTGGACAATGCCCCTGCTCACCCTCCTTGCCTCAAGGATATCATTCATCCTGACTTCTCCTTCATCAAGGTTCTCTATCTGCCACCGAGCACCACCCCTCTCCTCCAGCCTATGGACCAGCAAGTGATTGCCAACTTGAAGAAGCTTTACACGAAGCATCTGTTCAAAAGATGCTTCGAAGTGACCGAAAGCACTCAACTCACCCTCCTTGAATTTTGGAAGGGGCATTTTGACATCGTTCAATGCCTGGAGATGATTGACAAGGCTTGGAATGAGGTTTCACGGCGCACCTTGAACTCCTCATGGAAGAAAACACTGTGGCCAGCTGTTGTGGCAGAAAGCGACTTCGAAGGTTTCGAACCCTCAACCGAAGACGAGGCCGTTGATGATCCTGCCCTTGAGGGTAATGTTGAGGAAATAATTTCAATCGGGAGGTCCATGGGGCTTGTTGTCGATGAGGCTCACGTCCATAACCTTATTGAGGAGCACAGGGAAGAGCTTACGACTGAAGACTTGAAGGAGTTGGAGGCAATGCAGTTGACAATCATTCAAGAAGAGCACAGCTCTAGTGGTGGCGAGGATGGGGGGGGAGACTGAAGAAACGACATCGGCAGAAATAAGGGAAACTATCGTTTGGTATGAAGACCTTACGAGATTCATTGAAAAAAAGCACCCAGAAAAACTTCACACAGGTCGTCTTATGGAGAGTGTTAATGACAAGTGTACGAGTCATTTTAGAAATATGTTGAGGAATCGTCAATAACAGGCTTCTTTGGATAGATATTTCTCTAAAAGAGAAGTGTCAGAAAGCAAAGAGATATAAGTGATTCTATTAAAAAAGCTAAAAAAGTAATTTTTTAAGTTCTAAAAAAAAGAAATAAAGAAAATTTCAAAAGACAAAAATAATAAAAAAAAAAATTATTCTAAGTGTTTAATAGTAAGAATAAATTTATTATTAAGTGTACATAACATAATTAGCATTGATACGTTTTTATATTTACCGTCTCCTCCCCCCTCTGCCTCCACCCACTACCAGCTCAAGTCACGTCACTCCAAAGGTAAATGAAATTAAATTTTTCCTTTACAGTACAGTATATAATTTTTATTTATACCTGTAATGTTATTTAATTATGTACTGTACACTATATGTATATTATATATAAGTATACTGTAGTACAGTGCTTACTATACTATTTTGTTACTAATTTTCAATAAGTATATAAAATTTTGATGTTTTTACCGGGGGTTTTGCACGCATTAGCTATTCTATTGCCCGCCATACGACATTTTCCAACTCCGGAACAGATTAATGTCGTATGGCGGGGGTCTACTGTACTACAAATCCAACGCCAGCATCAGATTTGGAGCCATTGGTATATATAAAAGTTTATACCCTATGTTCTTCAACATGTTCCATAAAAAGAGACCTAGCTTCTAATTCAGTCATGTCTTTTTAATACCAATAAAATATATACAAAAAGATATCTCTGGTAATTTCCACGGAGGGGTTGATGATATCTTAAATGGAAACATCTTACCTCTAATTATATCAAGAATATTTAGTAATTGTTTTACCCGAAAGCCATAAGGTTGAGGAGATTTTGGGTGCAACTCATAGTATGTCGAGTGCTTTATAAGGCTTGCAGTCTGAAAGGCTAAAGAGTTAGCGAGTCTTTGTAACCTAAACTAATACCGAATAATGGAAGACATTCGGTAATGGTTTAGGTAACTCTCCAGCATCAACAAGGAGACTTAGGTGAGGTTCTAAATGCTCCTGTGGACAATCTAATACCAGCATGATGTATTGAACCTAACATCTTTAATCGGCTTGGGGTAGCTGAGGAGTATATTTCACACCCATAGCTAATTTTGGAAAAAATTAAGGCCTTGTATAGTTTTAAAATAGTTTTACGGTCTGCCCCCCATAATGTATGGGACAATACTTTTAAAACATTCAGAGCCTCAAGACATTTAGCTTTCAACACCTTTAAGTGAGGAACCCATGTAAGCCTAGAATCGAAAATCCATTCATATCAGCCCACTGAGAGTTTGTAGTTTTCTCTCAACCATTGCCATTCTTGCTCCAGCAAATGATATGGAGAGATCATCCACAAATAGTGTTGAGAGAACATCCTGAGGAATGACTGAGGATATCCCATTAATTGCTAGTGCAAACAGGGTTACACTCAGCACACTACCCTGAGGAACTCCCTCTTCCTGACATTTACTCTCTGACAGAGCTTCCCCCACTCCGCTTGAAAAACTCTACGTGAAAGAAATGACTGAATAAACAGTGGTAGCTCTGTTAATCCCAATTCATGAATGGTTTTAAGTATACCATATCTCCATGTAGTATCATATGCCTTTTCAAGGTAAAAAAAAAAAAAAAAAAAGACTCGCATGGTGCTGTTTGGAAGCAAGGGCTTCACAAACAGAGGACTCAAGTCGTATCAACACCTAAGTCGTTGAGTGCATTTTTCTGAATCCACACTGAATAGGTGAAAAAATACCCTTCTTTTCAAGGTACCACATCAGTCTTGCAATGACCATCTTCTCCATGATTTTATATAAACAAGATGTCAATACAATAGGTCGATAGTTTGCTGCTAAAAACTTGTATTTACCGGTTTTAAAACGGCTAAAATAATGGTTAGTTCCCAAACACTGGGACAACTATGATCATGCCATATTCTATTAATAATGCTTAAAATAAATAACTTTATATTAAAATGTACATGTTTAATCATTGCATATGGAATTCCATTGTGTCCATCCAGGGGCTGTATCGTTACAATTAGCAAGTGCGGAATAAAATTCTCTTTCAGTAAAAGGAGAGTTATACGACTCTTCCCTTCCTGTTGCAAAATTTAAAATTTTCTTTTCTTCAATGCTCCTATACTGATGACCAGGAGGTGCTACACACTTTCATGATACATTTGAAAAATGATCAGCAAGGGCATTGCAAACATCATTTGCTTCAATCACATACAGTGAGCCCTCGCTACTTCGCGGTTCGACCATCGCGGATTCACCACTTCGCGGATTTTTTTCATAACGCATGTATATACACATATTGCGGATTTTCCGGAAATTTCGAAAATACCGCGATATATGAAGACCCCAAATACGTATTTCGTTAATTCCATTAATACTGTAATTAGTAATATCAGCTCTTACTGATGGTTCATTGCATTACATATGACATATAATTCAGTACAGAAAGAAATAAAACACGAAAAGAGAATGTGATCATACGATAATTCAGTATACAGTACATAGTAAAATTAAATCGAACATGAAACGCAAATCAGATGCAGTCATACCGTATTTGAATGGTGTAAGGCTGCTGATGGCTACTACTACAAATGTAATGGATGTGCATCTTTTCCATGAATCTTTTGTATGTATATGTACGTAGTACTGCATCCAATAATATTCTTTGTTGCAAAAATCACATCTCGAATAAGCGTACATATCCTACAACAAAACAAGCGTAAAATAGCGTACGTAAAGCTGTATACGTAGTACCTTGTATTTGAATTGGTAACTACTACGTAGGATGTAAGACGGATTGTGATTGGTTCAAGTGCTGATAGATGACGAATCAGAACCCAAGTTTTGAAATCTAGCCTGTGATTGGTGTTTTGACCGCTTCTCCAACCTGCAGCATCTTTTCGCGGCCACTTCGTTCGCCGCTCTCTCGCTGTGTAGATGCTGCTACGTTATTGTGAACTTTAATCTGTGCTGTGCGTGACTGTTTTAAGTTGAACTTTTTGTTGAACTTTCTGTTTAACCCCTACTGTACAATGGCTCCCAAGCGTTCTGCTAAGGCTGGTAGTGAGCCTAAACGCCACCGAAAGATGATGACGATTGCTGAGAAGGTGACGCTTCTCGATATGTTAAAAGAAGGCAGAAGTTACGCGGCCGCAGCCCGCCATTTTGGAGTGAACGAATCCACCGTTCGCTACATCAAGAAGGACGAGGCGAACATTAGAAAGACGGCTACCATCACCTTTAGCAGATCAGCGAAGCGAGTCGTTACCACGCGTAATAAAAAGATCGTACGTATGGAAGGTGCTTTAGCAGTGTGGATTGCCGACTGCCGGAAGAAGAACATAGCCTTGGATACGAACACCATCCGAATCAAGGCTTTGGGCTTGTATGAGAATTTTGCGGCAAAGGAACCTCAAGACGACGATGGCGACCATGCTGAAGAAGAAGATGATGTAGATGAACCTCAACCAGGGACATCCACTGATTCCCAGCCTCAGAAACAACGTTTTTCCGCCAGCAAAGGATGGTTTGCGAAGTTTCAGAAACGCTTCGGCCTGAAAAGCGTTTCCCTGAATGGCGAGGCTGCTTCCGCTGACACTACCGCTGCTGAAACTTACGCGAACGAGACGTTCAAGAACATTATCGCTGAAGGTGGATACAAGCCGGAACAAGTGTTTAATATGGATGAGACCGGCTTGTTTTGGAAGAGAATACCGTCGCGAACTTTCCTGTTTAAAGAAGAAGCCAAATCCTCTGGCTTTAAAGCGTTCAAAGATTGCGTAACCATCGTGATGTGTGGCAATGCTGCTGGATTTTTGCTAAAGCCGGGGCTTATTTACGCAAGTCGAAAAATCCTTGTGCTTTGAAAAATAAAAATAAGAATCTCCTTCCCGTGTACTGGATGCATAATCAAAAAGCATGGATTACGAAGATGCTGACCTCCAACTGGTTCCACCAGTGTTTTATCCCGCAAGTCAGCAAATATCTCGTAGAGAAGGGCTTGCCATTTAAGATCCTTCTCCTTATGGATAACGCTGGTGGACACGCAACTGATCTCGCATGAGGGCATTCAGGTTGAGTTCCTGCCACCCAACACCACATCATTAATTCAACCGATGGACCAGGGGGTTATCAGGGCATTCAAGGCCCTCTACACGAAGAATACCTTGGCGGACCTCGTTGCGTGTGTGGATGCTGCCCAAGAAGATGAAGATGAAACTTTCAATTTGAAGGCGTACTGGCGGAAGTACACAATAGCCACGTGCCTACAGAACATCCAGAAGGCACTGCAAGAAATGAAACCTGCTACTGTCAATGCGAGCTGGAAGAAGTTGTGGCCCCAGATTGTTTACGATGACGAGGGATTTACACCGTCTGAGATTCAACACTCTGCAATACGCAAATCTGTGCAGTTGGCTGCGATAATTGGAGGTGACGGGTTTGGCGACATGACGACTGAAGACGTCGACGAGTTGTTGGACTGTCATTCCCAGCCGCTAACTGACGCAGACCTAGAAGACCTGACGAAATCGGCCAGTGAAGAAGACAGTGAAACACAGGAAGAGACCCAAGAAAATGTCGAAGAAACGGGCTTAACATTAGAACGGCTTGCCAAGTTCTGCAACCATGTGAAGGAGGTGAAAGAAATGTCGCAAGAGTGGGACGAGGATATGGTTCGGTCTATGCAATTTTGCAACAAAATCGATGACATCATGACTCCTTTCAGGATGCTCTTTGAGCGAAAAAAGAAGCAGCGGCAGCAACTTCCGATCACAATGTTCTTCCAGCCTTGCAAAAAAGAGCCACTTCCTCCTGCTACTATGCCTTCGGAAGAAATTGAAGAAGTGTCCCAGGAAGAAGTTGAAGAGGTGTCCCAGGAAAAGACACCTCCGTCTGAAGAGACGTAAAAACTATCATTGGCTGCACAGTAGATGACATCATCAGCTTCATCATCATCATTTCTACTGTGCAGCAAATTCATCGCCATTTTGTTTAAAATTTACATTTACGTACGTAAAACAACTCTCTCTCTCTCTCTCTCTCTCTCTCTCTCTCTCTCTCTCTCTCTCTCTCTCTCTCTCTCTCTCTCTCTCTCTCTCGTAAATTGTTTTCCTGCTTTGCTACGTATGCACTGTATGATTTTATATAGATATGGTAAATAATATTTGTAATAACATATTTTCTAAAAGCTTTTACTGTAATATCATTATTTATCACTTTCATCATGCGCGTTAAATGCCTTCGTTTGTTTATTACGATCGAAGATGGAGCGTACTTTCCATAAAGAAAAACATTTCATTTGGAAGTCCTAAGAAAAATTAAGTAAAACATTGGTAATAACAAAATCAACATACTGTATAATCAATATTATCGATGCAAAAACTAACCTATACACAGATGTGTAAATGCGTTTGTTTCTTCATTATGATCAGAGATACTGTAAACGTAAACAAAACATTGATTGCCATTTTTTATCGTGCTTTTTGGCGTGTTCAGGAAACGCATGATATAAAATTGCCTTTAATATTTGTGCCTATTTTAGTTTAGGGTACTGTAGTACATGCATTAAGTGTTCTGTACATTGAAGGGTAGTTTGTTAACAGTACTACGTACAAGGGAAGGTTTTAAAAGTCTGAATATACATGTTAAATAAATACGTAAATATGGTGTCACTACCTCGCGGATTTTCACCTATCGCGGTCGGGTCTGGAACCTATCTACCGCGATAAACGAGGGCTCACTGTACTGACCGTTCACCTTCAACACTGGTGGTGGGTTATGGGTAAATTTACCAGCAATCTTTTTTATTTTCCTCCATACATAAGATGGTGGTGTTCTACTGTTGACTTAGGAAAGAAAAGATACCCAATATTGGAATCTGGCTTCTTTCGTGGCGCGACGGAACTGTGCTCTACACTTTTTGTATGTTATCAAATTTTCCTCAGTACGGCGTCTACGCAATCTAGTCAAGAGATTTTCTGGTGGCTCTGTGCAAGACAGTTAATTGTAAACACCACCACGGGACTAGTCGTCGTTTGAATAATCCTGTGGTTTTGGGAATTGAATTGACTCCTGCTGTATAGAGAGTTTCATTTAGTAGGTCTATGGCATCATCAATACTTTCAAACTGCTCTGCACTCCCCTCTTTCACTTGGCTCACGAAATTTAACCCAGTCTGCCTTGTCAAGATTCCATCATGGTGATCTCTGTAAAGGTGGACCATTGTTGTTTATAATGATTGGTGCATGATCACTAGTATGCCAATCATCTAATGTCCTCCAATAAAAATCAAGAAGGCAGTTAGAGCTTGCAATTGAAAGGTCAATACATGACAGGGTACCTGTCTGAACATGGAAGTGTATGGGCTCTCCTGTATTAAGGAGTCCAACATCCTCGTTTTCCATAATTGAGGATATAATATTACCCTTGGTGTTTGCTAAAACATCACCCCACAAAGGATATCTACTATTCAAATCTCCAAGTAAAAGAAAAGGTTGAGGGAGTTGTTTAATCACCTCTACTAAATTATCATATGGTATGTTATCATTTTGAGGCAAGTACAAAGAGCAAATTGTATATTTTCTTCCTATAATCTGTACAACCACTGCCTGCAGAGGTGTACGGATAGACAAAGATATTTGAGGAACATCTCGACGAACGTATATGAGATATCCGTCATGGCTCCTTACTCGGTGATCATATGATGTCCTATAGCTAATATATTTGCGAGGACAAGGGTATTAGCATGAAGCTTGCTCTCCTCTAGACATATAATTATGGGGGAATGCTCGTAAAATAAGAGCTTAAGTTCTTCATATTTGGCCCTTAAACCCTGACAGTTTCATTGCAAAATGGAGGAAAAAACTATGCTTTATTTTTTGGAAGAACTTTTGGATGAAGTCTTCCCATTAGCAGTTTTTGATCTAACATCATTTCCCAATGGTTTTATTAGAGTGGGTCTTGATAAATGGGGTTTTGTGTTTATTTTTTTTTTTTTTTGTCCTTTTGATCTAATTGTTGAGGGGGATGGTGGACCTCAACTTGAATTTCTGATTTATTTAAATTGTCTTCTGGTTGATCAGAAACATCAACAGACTAAACATCTTATTTATTTGATGTCATAACTGTAATATTTCTTATGGAAGGGGCTGAGAGAGATGGAGGTCTTTCTCTTTTCCGATTAATAGGTTATGAGCTACCATGTTTTTGTACCTTCCCCATTACAGGTGCACCTGATAACTTGGTTTCAAGTAGAATCTCCATTAAATCAGGCAAGGACAGGGCCTTGGAGAGCTTAGTACTATCCTTTGTAATGGAGGATAAAGGTTGGATAGTGGTGGGCAATGTCTTTTTGCTGATACGCAATGGTAAATCTTTAGGAGAAGATATTCTTGTCTTATTATGCGGGCCTTTATCAGTAGATGGCGAATTTCTTTTTCGAGAACTACCTACAGTAGTAGGCGGGTTAGATAATTCCCGAGGAACTTTTTCTCCTGTTTTCAATGTCTTTGCATAGGTAGTAGATTTATTTAATAATCTCTTGGCATGCCCTACGCTTACATGTGCAATAAACGGATTTTGAGCGAAGCGAAAAATTTATTTTTGGGTGAGATAGCCATGTCGTCCTGATGGAAGGTTCCTATTGGTAGCTTTCTAAGGGATATTTGGCTACAGTGATATTCCCAGAGAATTAACCTTTAGGTCTCCAGAATTCTAACAATTGGTGCCAATATCCTTGAAATTTCTCTTAAGGATATTGCATAATATCAGGGGACGTATATCTTGATACGACACATAGCAATCTTCACTGCGAATAGCGTTTTCGTTTCGAGGGGGAAGAATGGCAAAAATAGAAGGGGAGCCGTTATCAAGGTTACCCTTCCTCCCGTACTACTATTGAGTATCTAGATGGCACTGTATCCAAGATGGCGCTCATTCCTTGTAGCATTGAGCATGGTGCTACAGATATAGTAATTTCGGGAGGGATCCTGCTAAGGCCTTTTCTATAGAAAAGGAGGGCGGGTCCATCAGGACGACATGGCTATCTCACCCAAAAATAGATTTATCGCTTCGCTCAAAATCCGTTTTTGGGCTCAAGCCATGTCGTCCAAATGGGAGTTTACCAGAGAATTACTAGAAAGTACTGTATCTGTTGATTTTTATAGGTGCCTTAACCTTGGGATAATTTTTCTTGGGTCATCCGGACCATTGAGACAAATGACGTTACCGTTATCCGTCATTACCACTACTATTATGGACAATGTTAGTGCTTCCTGCCCCCTGCAGGGAAGAGTCATACTAGGCGGTAGAAAAGGGGTCTCGCGGTTTGTATATGTTGTCGGAACAACTAAGTGTCAACTATATCCATTGTTTGTATGCATACAATAATACAGTATGTGGTTTACTTAAATAAGTAAGAGAACTCTGGCATATTTAATGTGCTAATTGCAGGGTGGAATAAGACGCAATTACACTCTAATAGACATTTATTTCGTATAAATGACCAAATGGAATAACGAGTGTAACGAGTTAGGGGAATTATACGTACAACATATACAGAAAATATTTTTCTCCCTGAAAGGGAAGAAATGATGAGTGCCACTCTTGAATTTGAAAAGTTTTGACAAATTTTCCTAATATAATTTCTGTAAATGTTGTATGCTATCAACCCTGTGTACAATGTACATACGGCACAAGTGTTATCTGTATAATTCCACACCTGAGATTTTGAACAGTCTTAGTGTCACCATGGTGACACTCACTTAAAAGGTATCGCACTGGAAGTGTCAACACCTTTTCACCTTAATTGATAGTCCCAACCAATTAGCTGTTTATCGCAGCACTAGACGACAGGTTTTAATACACTACCTGCCGCCACCACATAATGCTTCAGTTCGTGGACTTGCTTTGTGTAGTGTTTGTAGAACACTCTGGATGATTTCCATCCAGTATAGGAGCGAAGACGCTCAAAGTCTATATACAGAAAAAAGTTCAGCGATGAAGCAATTTTTCTCGGATTATGACCTGCGGGTGTACTGTCAGGATCCACTCTGCGAATGAAGTAGGTGAGCTTCGCCCTCAGTTGTTTTAGGGATAAGTTTGATCCTGAAGTTTCTCCTTTGAAGAGCTGTCCTCCCCTGAAGTCTGAAGTTCTATGAAGATAGACCTTTAGACACACTGCTGGACACAGAGAGACATGTTCCTTCAGAGGGCAGATTCTCCAGGGACCCCATCTCTTAGTGGGTAGCTCGTTCTTGGTGAGAAAGGCTGGATATGGCTACTATTTCACTAACTCTAGCCCCTGAGGCTATTGCGAACAGGAAAATAACCTTCTGGATTAAATCCTTGAGAGAACAATCTTCTTGTTCACAGAAGAAGCATAATGTAGGACCTTGTCCAAAGACCATGAAATGGGCTTCGGAGGACCTGCAGGCCTAAGTCTAGCGCATGCCTTCGGGATCTTGTTAAAGATTTAGTTCGTCAGGTCCACTTGAAAGGCGTATAGAAAAAGTCTAGTCAGTGCTGACACCCACGCAGTTATTGTGTTGGCTGCCAGACCTTGTTTATGAAGGTGGATAAAGAAGGACAGACAGAAGTCTATTGAAATTTCTTTCGGTCCTTTTGCTTTAACAAAAGCAACCCACTTTTCCAAGACGATTCATATTGTCTTCTAGTTGACTTAGACTTGTATTCTTCCAAGAGGTCTATACTGCCTTTTGAGATCCCAAATCTTTTCTTAACCGCTAAGGCGAGAAAATCATGAAATGAAGGTTTTGGGTTCTCAGTGATGAAGCGAAGACAGTCGACTTCTGAACCTGTTGAGATAGTGCTGGGTTTGGTACAAGGACCAGCCTCAGCCTCAGCCTTAGTTCCATCACTAGAGGGAACCAGTTGCTCTTGGGCCACTTGGGGGTCACTAGAACTGCCGTTCCCTGGAAGGATCTCAGCGTGTTGAGGACCTTCAGCAGAAGATTGGATGGAAAGAACAGGAAATTCCGGATCCATTCATTCCAAACTAGGGACATGGCGTCCGTTATCTCCTCTAGAGGGTCCTCGTATGGCGCTACATATCGAGGTAGTTTTCTTGATGTCGCTCGTCGTGAAGAGGTCGATCTGCAGTTCCGGGACTTGTTCCAAGATGGAGGAGAATGAGTCTGCGTCTAGGGACCATTCTGACTCTATCGGCTTGAGCCTGAATAGAGCATCCACTGTCACATTGCGGAACCTTTGTAAGTGAACTGCTGATAGGTGCCATCTCTCTAGACAAAGGATGGCTAATATCACATGGATGATATGGGACGATTTCGAGCCTTGTCGGTTCAGACATCTCACTATCACTTCGCAGTCCAAGATCAGCCTGATGTGGACTGATCTGCGAGGGGAGAGTTTTCCCAACGTCAAGAGGACTGCCATGGCTTCTAAAATGTTGATGAGAAAGGCCTTGAACAGAGATAACCAAGTTCTTTGGACTTTCCTTTGATGGGAGTGAACTCCCCATTCTTCCGTCGAAGCATCCATGTGGATGGTCATCGACGGCAGAGGTGGTTGCAAGGGCACGGTCCTCATTAGGCTCTTGGCCTTTGACCATGGGTTTAGAAGTGAATGTAGTAAGCCCGGTATCGGTCATTTTAGATCTCTTCGAGCGTTTGTGCGTATCTTCTCCAGACTCCTGACGCATCTTTCAGCTGTGCTCTTAGCACTGGGTCTGTTACTGCTGCGAGCTGGAGAGAGCCCAGTACTCTTTCCTGTTGGCGTCTTGAAATCCTGTCGGATTACAGTAGTCTCTTGACCCTGCAATCTCCCTCCTCTTCCTTGAGGGAATGGAGAGACGATGTGACCTCAGGTTCCAATGGCTTTCCAACCATTGAAACCCTTGAGTTGGAGAGAGTCGAGACTTCTTGGAGTTGATTTTGCATCCCAGATGTTCCAGGAACTTGATCACTTCTTTGGATGCTTGCAGACAAGCCGTTTCGGATGCTCTCCGCACCAGCCAGTCGTCCAGGTACGCTGCTACCTGAACACCTTCAAGGCGTAGTTGTTACACGACTGCGTCTGCAAGTTTCATGAAGATACTTATGACTATGTTTAGACCGAAGGGTATGGCTCTTAGAACATACTTTATCTTCTGTAACTTGAATCCTAGGTAGGAGGAGAGGGAACGTCTGACTGGAAGGTGCCTATAGGCATCTGTCAGGTCTATCGATACTGTGAACGCCCCTTTTTGTAACCGGGTCCTTATGTGTTGAAGGATTAACATCCTGAACTTGCTGTTTTTTATGAACTTGTTGAGTGGCAACAATTCCAGAAGGTCTGAGTTTTTGTGAGTCCTTCTTGGTAACACAAAACAGCTTTCCCTGGAATTTGATGGACTTTGCTTTCCTTATAACCTGTATGCTCAAGAGCTATAGGGTATATTCTTCTAATGCGGAGTTTTAGTGTTGGAAGAATTGAGGAAATGATGGTGGAGACTTGTTCCGTTTCCATCCTAGTCCAATCTTGATTAGGCCGTGGGCCCAAGGATCGAAGGTCCAACGATCCCGAAATTGTTGGAGCTTCCCTCCTACTGGAAGCGTCTCCTTGCTTCGATTGATTGGAGGGTTTACCTCCTTGACCGCCTCCTCCCTTACCTCTTGAGGGATGTCTAGAGGAGCCCTGTCTGGATCCTATACCTTTCAACCAAGAGGTAGTGGTCTGCCTCTCAAACTTGGGGTTGAATGCTGGTGACTGGGCAACCAGCTGTTGAGGCACCACTTGGAAGGTGGTCTGTGTTTAGGCCACCACTTGGGGCACCGCGGTCATAGTAACTGTGGTATGTTGTTGAGCAGGCCGAGGGGGAAGTCTAGACTTCTTCGTCTTCCTTTTAGGTTGGGGACCCACATCCGGGGAAGTCTTCCTCTTTGAAGAGATGCCCCACTTCTGGAGAAGGTTCCTATTCTCCGTGAGGGCTTTCTCGACTACAAATTAAGTTATTGACATTATTTTGCAATACTGTAGTATAAAATAGAAATTCAATATATTTGTTTACATTGCGTTAGATGGCTGTGGATTATCAGCATCAACCGCTGATTTATTTTATGTTGTTGTTCGATACACATTTAATAAGAAACTGGTTCGGTGAATTGTACTCTTCTTTTCTTCAAGGGTTACGTGATAGAGAGCAAAATCATAGCAAGATTACTCTGTTGAATATATGTGAGCATAATCGTGATACCTGTACCGCCGTGACCTTGAAAACAGCTAACAACAAAACCAAAATAAAAACAATCGGTAATTTCTGTTGTTAAAATACTTCTTAAATTAATAGTAGAAATTAAAATAAAATATTAAACGAAGTTCAGATAACATCGAAAGCCAGGAATATTAAGACCCCTTTCAGTACATATACATTATGCTGTCGGCTAAAGCTACAGATCATCTGACAAAATTGAATGACGTTTTAATCCACAATCAAACATAGATTTAAGCAAAGTAAAAGTTTATATTGTGTGTAGTATTTATCAGACACTTTCTAAAACAAACTATGATTTTGGTTAAATCTGTTCTATGTGTGTATAGTAGGGCACCTCTTTACACACACACACACACACTATATATATATATATATATATATATATATATATATATATATATATGTGTGTGTGTGTGTGTGTGTGTGTGTGTGTATTTATATTATATATATATATATATATATATATATATATATATATATATATATATATATATATATATATATATATATATTCATTATATATATATATATATATATATATATATATATATATATATATATATATATATATATATATATATGTATATATATATATATATATATATATATATTTATATATTTATTTATATATATATTTTTATATATTTATATATTTATTTATATATATATTTTTATATATTTATATATTTATTTATATATATAAATATATATATATACATATATATATATATATATATAAATATATATATATATATATATATATATATATAAATATATATATATATATATATATATATATATATATATATATATATATATATATATATATATATATTTATATATATATATACTGTACATACATACATACATACATATATACATATATATATATATATATATATATATATATATATATATATATATATATATATATATATATATATATATATATATATATATGAGAGAGAGAGAGAGAGAGAGAGAGAGAGAGAGAGAGAGAGAGAACGTATTCATATGATAATATTAATACCTTTAACCGAAATGTATGAAAACTATGACATTCTAAAACAAATTGATGCTGATATAATTTGCATTAGTAATTAATACTAAATGAATTAAAAAAGATTATTCTTTGTTATTATCAATAGTCTTGAGATCAGGTGGTCACAAGCATAAATTAAAAATTGTAATAGTTGATTAAGTTGCTTTTGAAGTTAAAAAAACAAACAAGATGTATTTTCATGTGATTTTATATACTTTTATTCTTGTTTATCGTATAATAATATGATTTTGTGCTGTTAATGCTTCAAATAGTACAGTAGATAGTTGTACTAAAGAAAACACCACTGTTAGGCTCAAAGACCGATAACTAATATAAAAACTCAGTTACAGCGTTTGTCATAGTTTATTCGCTATGATTTATGTTAATTATGTGAATGTTTACTATAAATGTAAGCATTTTGATATGATTTATATACTTTGATTCTTGTTTATTGTAAATTAACATGTATATGACTTCAACAATGTGGCGGAAAGACGAAAGGCAAAATAAATTACCCAAAATTGGATTTTTATTTTTCCATATATTATTTTTGACAACCAAGGTAAATTTGAAACCAACTTAACTCCAAACGATGTAAACTGAGGTATACTGTACCTGTATTACCAGATTTATATGGGTAATAAAATCATGAGTGTCAGAAATTACCTCACTAAAACCTGTGATGAGCTAATGGCTGAGCTTGCAAGCAAATAAAAGTGCATTGTTATCCCGAGATAACATGTGATGCAACTGATCAGCTGAGCTGATACAAAACCAGTAACAATAGAATTTAAGACCATCTATAATATGAAATACCATCTACCAAAGTAAACACTATTGTTTAAGGGTGCTTACTAAGTGAGAGGTGGAATATAAGCATGCAACTACCAAACTAGTTCTTCTGCCTCGCAATCCAGATGCCGTATAGAGTGACTAGGTTTGCAGTAATGTGCAAAGGTTGAGCTGTAGAAGGAATAAAGTAATTCGAGAAATCAAATTAATACGGGAGGAATTAGACTCTGTAAGCATTATGCAATTATGACCACTAAACCAACTGTGAAAGTTGTGTTAGTGTAAGCTGAAATTCCAAAATTAATCATTACTAACTTGACTGGTAGGCAAGTATTACCTTGTCACATCATTATTTACTTGGCAAACTACCAATATTTTTTCTCTGTAATCCTGCAAAGAGTTTTTGTGGATGGGCACTATAGTGAGTATAGAAATATGATATTTGGTGTTCCTCAGGGCAGTGGTCTTAACCCGTTACTTTTCATGCTAAATACATATGTGGTTTAGCCTAGAAAACAAGCTCGTTGCATATGCAGATGATGCTTCTCTCTTAGCATTAAATCCATCTTCTGAATGTAGATCAGGGGTTGTTGAATCCCTTAATGGAAATATAGCTAAGATTAGTGCATGGTGCAAATTTTGGTGCATGAGGTTAAATAAAAAAAACTCAAAGTATGCACTGTTATCCAGAATTAAGCATTTATAATGGTAATTTAACTCTGTGTGACTCTTCTAAAATTTTAGGTGTGATTTTCGACAGCAAATTTACTTTTGAAAAACACAGGTCTGTTTCTTCTTCAGTTGCACAAAAAACTTCTTTATTGAGAAAGTAAGATTTTTGGCGATCCATCTATTCTGAAGAAGGATTTTAATTTTTTCATTCTACCTTGTTTTGAGTATTGTTCTCCTGTCTGGTCTTCAGCTGCTGATTTTCATCTTTATTTGTTGGACAGGAACTTAACGTCTACTAAATTTATTATTCCCGATCTAGATATTAATCTCTGGCACCGTCGTTTAATAAGTTTGTTATGCATGTTGCATAAGATTATTCTTAATTCTGACCATCCTTTGCATTCAGATCATCCTGGTCAGTTTCATCCTGTTCATTATACTAGGCATGCAGTTAATTCTAAATAGTCATGCCTTCTCCATCATTAGGCTCACTACTACACAGTATTCTAGAAGTTTTATTCCAGCTGTGACCAAATTGTGGAATGATCTTCCTGATCAGGTAGTTGAATCAGTGGAACTTCAAAAGTTCAAACTTGAAGTAAATGTTTTTATGTTGAAAAGGCTAACATAAGTCTTATAATTTATATATGAACGATCTGTTTTAATGTTACTGTTCTTAGGATATTTTATTTTAATTGTTCATTACTCCTCTTGTAGTTTGTTTATTACCTTATTTCTTTTCCTTATTGGGCTATCCTTTTCCTGTTTTAGCCCTTGGGCTTATAGTATCCTGCTTTTCCAACCAAGGTTGTAGCTTAGCTAGCAATAATAATAATGATAGTGAAAATAATAATAACTTTCTTCAGCTGCTGTAAGAAATGAATGGCAGTCTTTCTGTTTACAATGTAGAAACTTTAACTCGGTGCAGTGTATACTCTCAGGTTTCGTAAACAAGTTAAACTATAATTGCTAATAGAAACCATAAAACATCTTACTCCTCACAACGCCTATTTTAACCTAATGTTTTTCTGATGTATAAATGTTAACCAAACTAGTAGGTATGTATGTAGAATGCAGTAACAACTTATCACAATCTGGAAGGGGAAGATTTACGACTTGATGAGTCCTTTCGACAGAAAATTGAGGAATGGGCAGTTCTTAGCATGCTACTTACCAGTAACTACTTTATTGTTTCATTACATTAATGGGGCCATGTATCTTTTGAAAGGAAAGAAAATAGGATTTTTTTTTATGCTTTTGAGGTCAAACGATAAAACAAATTTCTGGCGAAGAAGCAATATGAACATTAGGTGAGCATAAAAATAAATTTAATTTTTTTTTTTCTGCCTTTCTAACTTTTAAGCAGTCATGTATAATGGTGTATAAACAAGTGTTCATTTAGTTTTTAGAATACCGTATGAATAATGCTTTATTTTTATGTAAATCTCTAGTTCAGATGATAGATTATATAATATTCAGTTTTAGGATATGAATTACACATTTTCTTTTTATATAAAACTAGAGGTGAAAGATTTTTAACTTGAAATGTAGGTTTGGGAAAATATTTAATTTACTTCAAAATAGCTTTTTAGGTACTTCACTTTGCCACATGCTGGCTAATCACTTTTATCAATTGTTTATTGAATTGTGAACCAGATATTTTCAAAGAAACATTACTTTTCAATACATGTACATAGATTTGTATATAAAAATTACCATCAACGTTATATTTCATTTATCAGTTTTCAGGCGAGACATTTAATTACCTTTTTATCATTTTTCATTTTTATAGGATTGTCATTGAATAACTTTTATTCTATTTATTTTTTATAGGATTGCCAGGAAGTAGTATGAATGACAGTCCAGCTGAACCCAATGACCACCCACCAACTCCACCGCCCAGGCTTGCTTATCGTCACACGTTTTCTTTCTCTTACGACCACCACCAGTCATAGACTATGCCCCATGTGTGGGTTATCTCAGCCATGTAGTAGAAATACATCCTGGTCACTTATTAGCTCTATTAACTCCAGCTTTGTTGTGACTGCAATACATTTCAATATTTTGATTTAATTCCTGTTTGAATCACACTTAACATTTAAAATTTTTAAAAATTAAACTATAATTGAGAGGAATGTTCTGAAATGAAAATTTGTCTTCATATTTAAAGTATTCAGTTACTCATGAAAATATTAAATTGAATTTTAGCAATTCTCCATTCACAAACTTGAGTAAATCACCATTGGCAGTTAATGCTATCCCATGTATTAATGTATTTATGGAAATTTTGAACATCTGAAAAGGAATGGATTTTAGTCTATTAAAACTCTTTTATATTAAATCAAGGTATCTATGATATAGAATGCAACTAAAGTTAAATGTCTTAATTTTTATGGTATGAGAGGTCATCAGTCTGTTTAATTTGGCTGGAACATTTGAGGCTAATTTGGTCATATCTGTATAATTGTTAGTTTGACATGGTTGCCCATATGTAAATGTCAATAAACACTTAAGTATTTTTATAAGAAAACCATCATACCTTATCTATGCAAGCATTATATTTTAGCAAAGTCCACACACTTTTGATGTTGATCTAGCAGTGCAAAGAAAATTCTTGATATACTCTTTATGCATTGTTTGAGAAATTAGTAAAACCATTTTGTACATTCATCTTGAGTGTTTACTGGAAGCATGGTACACACAAAAACATTTCAGTATAACTTCGTTGATTCAGATTCAGAATGATGATTATTGTTATTAATTTTGCATATAAGTTTTACTTCACACTTCACTCACTTATGAGTCTACTGCAGTTCTAATTTAAAATCATAATCAATATCAGTGGCTTTGATAAATTAGCTTGATATAATCAAAACCTATTAAATGGGATAGAATCATAATATATTTTTACGTATTCATGAGATTATTTGCAGTACTGTATTACAATAATTTTACACAAGAAAGTGTTCTCTATTTGTATATTTTTCCAGCTAAAGATAAGAATTATTAACAATATTCTCCTTCAACTTTTTTCATTTTATATTATAAATACTACTAGACTTTGAAGCTATTTAGTAGAAAACTAAGCTAAAGTGCCTAGTGTATTGAGCATTCCAACGAGCCATTGCATGTGAATTACTTGTGCATTTAAGTTGATGTATCCAACTGCTGTAGTTATGGCAAGTGCCTAACAGTCACAAGGTGTGCAGCTTTTGTTTATATTATTAGATGTTTGCTGATTCCTTGTATATGTAACTTAAGTGTTCAATTTCAATTTCTCATCATCTTGGGATATCTTTTCAAGATGTTCTTTGCTTCTTATTACTCTACATGGTCTGGAGAGCCTAACTATACAGGGCCAAAGTAACTTGACACATGACCTACAATAAAAGTTTCATAAAACATACCCAAATGAAAGAGTCATTTGAGATAAATCTCGGGACTTGTATGAAAGTGGGTCATCAGTCAGAAGTACTTTTACTTTCTATTACATATACCTGAATTGTGATAATATGAAATAAGAGAAATTTTAAACTTGTTAGAATATTCAGGTGGGAGATAGGTGAGTAAAACAGTTTCCCTCAAGGAATTATATATTTCATCTAGTCAGGGCAAAATGGCAGTGGGAGGCTAGTAAGGCTGGCTGTAGTGTTTGGGGAGTTTGGTGCTCGCCCATCTTCATCATCATTTTGTTTAATTTTTTCTCTGTTTAATATTTTTCTGTGGACTATCTGCCTCAGCATTTGCACACTCAGTATTACACAGTTCTAAATACAATCCTAAGAAGAAAAAAGTCTGACATAACTATTGTCTCTCTCCAAATTACATGTACTGTAGAAGATGTCAGTAAAATTTTAGGAAATTTATCAACTGAGGCAACAATGAAGGCAAGAGATTATATCTGTGATGTGTTTGGGGGCAGACTACAGGCATTTATGATGACAGTCATCCTGTGTGCAATGACTGTTGTTTTGGGGCAATCCAGGGAAATCAAATTAAATATACTATCAATTAATTTTGAGTTTTGTTGTTATTTTTAAATGATCTTAATAGGAATTCTGCAAAGACCAGCTTTCAGAGAAGTCCTAAGGAGAAGGACTACACTGTATTCCCGTCTTAAAATAAGATCCTGAAGTAAGACATGCATTCCAGGTACATGTGTAGTTGGTTCATAGTGATTAGTAAAGTAATGTTATTTACCGAAAAACCATTATTTGCTGGTCCAGGTCCCACATTAACACAAGCCAAGCCAGGGTTGCCCCCATAAAGCTTACAATTCCATGCTGTGTAAAGATTCCTATTTTATCTTGTTACAAAAGACAGCGAAATAGTTTGTAGCAAGATTATGTACATATTTATATATTTGTTAACAATAAGTCCTATAATAACATCAAATTAGTCAGATATAAAAGTGTGTATTATTATCCTTAAAGTCTTTAAATGTCAAGGTATTTAATTTCAATAATGATAGTACTTTAGTATTATGCATTACTCTAAGGAGGAATGTTTATTCATTTGATGGTGTGTCATTAAGTAAGAGCCTGTCATTTCATAAAAGCAACATTTAGGGTTATATATTCAAAATTAGATAACACCATATACAGAGCATCTCTTACAGTATTACACAATGGCTTGAAAATAGACAATTATCAATATGACTTGACTAAATCTCCCAATTTTATAACTAGAATATGCTTTGCTGTATTCACTTTTATATAATACAATGCTTTCATGTCTACATTCATACATATAATTGTAAATGCACCTTTAGTGAAAAGTAGAAAAAGCATCATCAGAGACCAAGTACACTACAGCACAGAATGCTAAGTTAGATAAGAGAGGAAAGTGAGTTGCGAATGATACTATTATATAAGTTAGATTGAAAGCTCTTGTGTAATAATATTAATTGTCTTTTGTATTTTATGTTATATAAATGTTAATGCTTTCCAGTACAGTATTTGTTATTATATACAGTAACTGAATATTGTAACTTTTGACTTTTCTTTGTATTTTTATAGAATTAAGATTATTTTGCTTATAAAATTGAATAAGAGTCTGGAGGGGGCATCAGTTATTACTGGTAACTGTTTTTACTGATTTCATTCCCTAATGTTGCCTGACTCCAGCGAATGGTAATGTCTGGATAAAAATTGGAATGGTTAAGAAAATGTATCGTCACATAAGGGACTGAGATGCTTTTCATAGAAATTAATTTTGTAAGTATTTTATGGTACACTTAAGTCTCCTTAATTTTCATTGCGTTCCCAGCACTACCAAGGTTGAGGAATTCCAGATAGTTGGTGATATACTCTAAAGGTTTTTTTTCCACCTGTATATCCACTTAGGTAACGTACAGTAAGGAGACTGAAGGAATTTTTCTATAATACTGTATACCCCATAGAGGACTACAGAAAAAAATAAGTTCAGTCACACTTGATGAAACAAGAAATATTATGAATTTTTATTAAATATAGATGTTTTAAAATCATTTTTGTAAATTTGGGTACTCAACACTCATATATGAAGTTAGACTTATTAATCTGTAACCAAGGTTGATTTATGAAAGGAAGTAGAACCACAGATGGTATCATTTTGTCTGAGGCAACTGGTTGAGAAATTCAAGGGAAAACATAGACCTTGAAAAGGCTTGTGACTGAGTCCCAAGAGAAGAAGTAAGGAGTTGTCTGAGGAAGAAGATGTGCGACTGATCCAAGAGATATATCAGGTGTATAGCAAAGTGAGGAGCACTGCTGGAGTAACGGAGGGATTTGAGGTTAGAGTAGAATTGCATCATGGATCAGTACTTGGCCAATTCCATTCATTTCCAAAATCAAACCATTGTTCTCTGGTCTTGGATAGTGCCATAGCCTCTGAACCATGGTCTTTCACTGTCTTTGGGTAGAGTTCTCTTGCTTGCTTAAGGGTACACTCGGGCACACTGTCTTATTTCTTTTCCTCTTGTTTTTTTTAAAGTTTTTGTAGTTTATATACGGAAGATTTATTTTGATATTGTTACTGTTCGTAGCTTCCTTATTTCCTTTCCTCACTGGGCTATTTCCCCTGTTGACGCCCTCGAGCTTATAGCATCCTGCTTTTCCAACTAGGGTTGTAGTTTAGCCAGTAATAATGATAATAGATGCTATGACTGAAGAAGTTGGAGAGGCAATGCCATGGAGCAAATTGTATGCAGATGATATCGTTTTGTGTACTGAGAGAAAGGAAGACCTGGAAATTAAGCTTGAAAGGTGAAGAGGAGCACTAGAAGACAAAAGAATAAAATTAAGCAGGTCCAAGACAGAACACATGTGTTCCACCAATGAGGGTGACTGTTGAGAAAGTATTAAGGTGGGTGGAGAAGAAATAAAAAGAGTAGACAAGTTTAAGCACCTGGGATCCATAATTAGTGCTGGTGGAAGTATGGAAGAAGCAAAATACTGTATACAGGCTGGCTGGAATAACTAGAGGGCTGCCTCAAGTCCTTTGTGACAAGAGAGTACCACCAAGACTTAAAAAGGAAAATTCCACAAGACCATTGTAAGAACAGCAATGCTCTTTGTTACCGAGAAAGCAAGCCTAAGGAAAACATGAGGAAAAGATGGATGTAGTAGAAAAGAGAATGCTTTAGTGGATGTCTAGAGTGACAAGAAAGAATAGAATTAGGAATGACAACATTAGAGGATCAACGAAGGTTTTGGAAATATCAAAGATAGTGTAAGAAGGAAGATTGAGATCGTATGGACATCTACTGAGGAGGAAGGATGATCATGGGGGAGGCATACTATGGAAATTGAAGTTCAAGGAAGAAGAAGGGAAGGGAAAGGCCAAAAAGGAGATGGAGGGACTGTGTACGTGAGGACTTGAGGGAGAAGGGAATTAATGAAGCAGAGGGGCAAGGGGCAAGACAGAAATAGATGGAAAAGGCTCATTTGAAACGGGGACTCCATATTGAAATGGGAATAAGCCGAAGAAAAAGAACAACCACAGGAACAAGGTTGATAGTTGAACACAGAATTTTGGTTTGTATGCAACATTGTAGGCAATCATTGCATAAGATTCCAAAATACCCACTCTATATGCAAATTTCTTATTTTCTGTTTTTTATTTGTTAAAATTCTAATTATGATACAAGATTTGTATAATAATGACAATAAAAAAAGTGAGTGAATATAATGCTAAATCAGATTAGTAATCAAAGAAAATATGCACAGTCACTGACGGGTAAAAATCAAACAATCCCTCTCTCTCAAATAAGAGATCATATAAATTATAATAACATACACAAACATGACTCAATCAATCATATTCAGTATTTTGTAATCTTAACCCTCTACATATCCTAAGCATGAGAAAAGCCCTGTCAGGCTCAGGACTTTAGACGAGGCACAAAGTTCGTAAAAAATATAAAAATAGAGAACTATTCAAAATGGAAATTGTGTAGAAAGGGCTGAATTGTCATACTGTATCAATGATTTTGATATAAATTTGATTGGTAATGTTATGCTAAATTCTTTATAGTGAGCATTGACGTATTTTTTCAACCTACATTGTGGACATTTCATAGGTTAAAGGAATGAAAATAAAAACTTTTAATTGCATTAGAAAGCAAAATAAGATTTCTATTTAACACTTAATAAAAAGTTATATTTATTGTTAGAAAGAAATTGAGCAGTTGTAAAGCAAAAAACAGTAAAAAAAAAAAAAGTTTAATTTTCAAACATAAGACTTACCTGGTAGTTATATATATATAGCTTAGTCTCTGACGTCACGGCAGAGAATTCAAAACTCGCGCCAATCGCCGATTGGATAGCCAGGTGTACTACCTGCACACCCTAGCGAGGTACCTCGGAACCATCCCCTGTTCCCTCATATTTTCTCTGCCGCCATAGCGGTAATATCGTTGAATTTTTCTCTCGCTGTAACCTGTATATTACAGTTATCTTGGTGATGTAGAATTTACTTTTAGCCTTCGCTGGTTGGGTTTTATTTTTACTGAGTGTTAGTTTTTTAATTTTGTTCGTATCTTTAAAAAGGTAGGATTGGGAGTGTTTTACCCCCTACTGTAAAAACGAACCTACTATTTTTAAAACATGATGGCGGAGATACGTTCCGCCAACTCTATGACGTCACAGTCGCGTGACGTAATCTACATAGTACATACATTGTATGACTTGCAAAATTCTTTTATTTGCTTTTTCTTGTAAAGAATGAAAAGGAATTCTATCTTACAATAAGTTTTTAACTTTTAATGTAAAATTTTTAAGAAAATATTTGTCCATTTAGTATTCGTTCTTTAAATCATCGATCTATTTTCAGAGATTAAATAGAACTAGCATATTGTTAATTTATGCTGTGTAGTTCTCATGACAATCGATGCAGTCCCAACATGTCTTGGTAGCGTTCTTTCCGATATTGGGAATTCTAGTATTAGTCGTATACAGTGAACCCTCGTTTATCGCGGTAGATAGGTTCCAGACGCGGCCGCGATAGGTGAAAATCCGCGAAGTAGTGACACCATATTTACCTATTTATTCAACATGCATATTCAGACTTTTAAAACCTTCCCTTGTACGTAGTACTGTTAACAAACTACCCTTTAATGTACAGAACACTTAATGCATGTACTACAGTACCCTAAACTAAAACAGGCACAAATATTAAAGGCAATTTTATATCATGCGTTTCCTAAACACGCTAAAAAGCACGTTAAAAAATGGCAACCAATGTTTTGTTTACATTTATCTCTGATCATAATGAAGAAACAAACTGGAGGTAGAGCTTTGCTTATTACCCAGACATATTTCCCATACTATTCCCTTAGAACTACATCACATCTTCCTACTTCAGATATATATATATATATATATATATATATATATATATATATATATATATATATATATATATATATATATATATATATATGTGTGTGTGTGTGTGTGTGTGTATTTATATATATATATATTTATATGTATACACATATACATACCTACATATATACAACATACATATATACATAAATACATGCATACATTATATGTATATATATGTTACTGTATATATATGGGTTATGGAAAAAATCCGCGATGGTCGAACCGCGAAGTAGCGAGGGTTCACTGTATTCATATATATGTTCCAATTGTAAAGTGTAGCAAATCACTATTTTTGGGAACCCTTAAGATTTAAGGGTTGTTTATATTTATATATATACGTTATTGCTATATCTGTTCTTTTTAATCATAACAAATCACTATTTTTGGGAACCCTTAGGAATTAAGGGTTGATATGTTTAGGGGTATGGCTAACGGTATGTCCGATCATTTTTTGGTGGAAGGAAAATTAGTTGTAGCAAAAGAGTGGGGGAATAGAGTACGTGGATGTAAAAGGGAGCTAGTGAGAGTTGAAGAGCTAATAAAACCGGGGGTAAAAAGTAAATATCAGGAAAGGTTGAAAATGACATATGACGAAGTGAAAGTAAGAGAAACTGGCAATTTAGAGGAGGAGTGGAAGTTAGTAAAAGAAAATTTTGCTGGGATTGCAAGTGATATGTGTGGCAAGAAGGTTGTTGGAGGCAGCATGAGGAAGGGCAGTGAATGGTGGAATGAAGGAGTGAAGGTAAAAGTGGAAGAGAAGAAGAGGGCTTTTGAAGAATGGCTGCAGAGTAAGAGTATAGAGAAGTATGAAAAGTATAGAGAGAAAAATGTGGAAGTAAAGCGCAAGGTACGTGAGGCAAAGAGGGCAGCTGACCTGAGGTGGGGTCAGGGATTAGGTCATTCATATGAAGAGAATAAGAAGAAGTGAAGAGAGTAAGGAAGGCTGGCTCAAGAATTGAAGAGACAGTGAAAGATGGAAATGGAAGGTTGTTAAAAGGAGAGGAGGCAAGGAAAAGATGGGCGGAATATTTTGAAAGTTTACTGAATGTTGAGGATAATAGGGAGGCAGATATAATTGCTGTTGCAGGTGTTGAGGTGCCAGTGATGGGAGATGAGAATGAGAGAGAGATTACAATAGATAAAGTGAGGAGAGCACTAGATGAAACGAGAGTAGGAAAAGCATCTGGTATGGATGGTGTGAGAGCCGAGATGTTGAAGGAAGGGGGTGTGACTGTACTTGAATGGTTGGTGAGATTGTTTAATGTGTGTTTTGTGTTGTCAATGGTACCGGTAGATTGGGTTTGTGCATGTATTGTACCACTATATAAGGATAAGGGAGATGTGCATGAGTGTTGTAATTCAAGAGGTATTAGTTTGTTAAGCGTAGTTGGAAAAGTGTATGGTAGAGTTATGATTAATAGGATTAAGGATAAAACAGAGAATGCAATCTTAGAAATACAGGGTGGTTTTAGAAGAGGTAGGGGTTGTATGAATCAGATTTTTACAGTAAGGCAGATATGCGAGAAATATTTAGCAAAAGGTAAGGAGGTGTATGTTGTGTTTATGGATCTGGAGAAAGCGTATGATAGAGTTGATAGGGAAGCAATGTGGAATGTGATGAGGTTATATGGAGTTGGTGGAAGGTTGTTGCAAGCAGTGAAAAGTTTCTACAAAGGTAGTAAAGCATGTGTTAGGATAGGAAATGAAGTGAGTGATTGGTTTCCGGTGAGAGTGGGGCTGAGACAGGGATGTGTGATGTCACCGTGGTTGTTTAACTTGTATGTTGATGGAGTGGTGAGAGAGGTGAATGCTCAAGTGCTTGGACGAGGTTTAAAACTGGTAGACGAGAATGACCGTGAATGGGAGGTAAATCAGTTGTTTGCGGATGATACTGTACTGGTTGCAGACGAGGAAGAGAAGCTTGGCCGATTAGTGACAGAATTTGGAAGAGTATGTGAGAGAAGGAAGTTGAGAGTTAATGTGGATAAGAGTAAGGTTATGAGATGTACGAGAAGGGAAGGTGGTGCAAGGTTGAATGTCATGTTGAATGGAGAGTTACTTGAGGAGGTGGATCAGTTTAAGTACTTGGGGTCTGTTGTTGCAGCAAATGGTGGAGTGGAAGCAGATGTACGTCAGAGAGTGAATGAAGGTTGCAAAGTGTTGGGGGCAGTTAAGGGAGTAGTAGAAAATAGAGGGTTGGGCATGAATGTAAAGAGAGTTCTATATGAGAAAGTGATTGTACCAACTGTGATGTATGGATCGGAGTTGTGGGGAATGAAAGTGACGGAGAGGCAGAAATTGAACGTGTTTGAGATGAAATGTCTAAGGAGTATGGCTGGTGTATCTCGAGTAGATAGGGTTAGGAACGAAGTGGTGAGAGTGAGAACGGGTGTAAGAAATGAGTTAGCAGCTAGAGTGGATATGAATGTGTTGAGGTGGTTTGGCCATGTTGAGAGAATAGAAAATGGCTGTCTGCTAAAGAAGGTAATGAATGCAAGAGTTGATGGGAGAAGTACAAGAGGAAGGCCAAGGTTAGGGTGGATGGATGGAGTGAAGGAAGCTCTGGGTGATAGGAGGATAGATGTGAGAGAGGCAAGAGAGCGTGCTAGAAATAGGAATGAATGGCGAGCGATTGTGACGCAGTTCCGGTAGGCCCTGCTGCTGCCTCCGATGCCTTAGATGACCGTGGAGGTAACAGCATTAGGGAATTCAGCATTATGAAGCTTCATCTGTCGTGGATAATGTGGGAGGGTGGGCTGTGTCACCCTAGCAGTACCAGCTGAACTCGGTTGAGTCCCTTTTTAGGCTGGAGGAACGTAGAGAGTAGAGGTCCCCTTTTTGTTTTGTTTCATTTGTTGATGTCGGCTACCCCCCAAAATTGGGGGAAGTGCCTTGGTATACAGTATGTATGTATGTATTCCTATTTCTGTTCATTTTAAACATATACAGTAGCTTTCCCGGTGGTTGTAGGTAACTACCAGGTAGGTATTTATAACATTTAATTTTACTGGTGGTTATTTATAACTACCTGGTGAGTGTGTTCAACATTTATTTTTAAACACAAGACTTGCCCGGTGGTTATTTTTATGTGACTGCCGGGTAAGTATGTTAGAAAGTTTATTTTATTATGAAATATCATTTTTCAATATTAAACTTACCCGATAATCATGTAGCTGTCAACTCCGTTGCCCGACAGAATTCTATGGAGGGATACGCCAGCTATCACAATACTAGAAGGGGGTGTATTTACCAGCGCCACCTGTGGCCAGGTACTCAAGTACTTCTTGTTGACACCTCCTCAATTATTCCTCTGTCGTGCTTCCGGCAAGACGTTCTGGGATACGCTTATGTTCTTGGAGTATTTTCACGACTTTGGTGAAGTATTTCTCTTTGATTTCGGCTGTCGCTTTACTGGAAACTTCTATATTAGCTTAGTTAGCTTTTGGAATTAATTTGATTAATTATGGTGACGAGAGAGTATGAACTCTCGTTCACCTTTCAATGGCCGACCCTTCCCTTAGACGGAAGTGTTGGTGTCTAAGAGAGTATAGACTCTCTTTCTTAATTTTGCTTAACAAAAGTTATAGTTTATTTTATATCTCTCCGCCTCTTATAGGCCTCTTCGATTAACTTCCTTTTATTATAAACTCATTAAAATTAATTTTTATATTTGTTTATTTTCGACCTTCCTAATAGTAGGCGGTCTTTTACCGAAGTTAATAAACTTTGAGCCCGTCATTTCGTTTTACCTGTTAACATATTATGCTATTTCCGCCACAGAGTTTGAAAGATTTTCTTTGACAGTCTCGTACTGTTTTCAAAGTTGAACTAACGTTTTGTTTTGTCTCTGCAGTTGTTGACGTTCAGAACGTTCAACTTGCACTCTATCGTTACGATAGAGAAACAATGTTCACGGTTTCACGTTGCAGTAAGAGTAACCGTGTCTAGCGTTTTGTTCATTCTTTCTTAACTTAATGGTTTTGATCCTAATAAAGGAACTTTTCAGTTTTTTTCCTTTAACAATAATATGTTTTAACGATATATATGATTGGGCTCTTCTCTCAGGTTCTAAGTCAAGAGAGAGAGAGAGAGAGAGAGAGATAGAGACGGAGGGAGAAAGAGGATAAACGTTTCATTCAAGCCTGCCAGGCGTACGAGTAACGTCGTTATCGTTTTTGCTCTTCTCCCTAGTCTCTTTAGGGGAAGAAACTAAACGTTTCTAGAGTGATCTAGTGTTTAGTCTCTTTCCAACCACTGAATTATCTTTCTTTAGATTTTTCTGTTATATTGTAATTCTGTTTTCGCAATTACTAACTTTGAGAAAGGATAGAATTGCGTATTTCAGGTACAAACCACTTAAAGTTTCGAGTTCAGTGAAATAAGTGCAAACAGAAATCAAAGTGATAAGTGATTAGTGCGTGAGGGTACTTTTGTGCGCGCCAGTCGTCCTCCCAGTCCGGGACCTCTTGCAAGCTCCCAAGCCCAGGGGAGAAGCAATGTCGAAGGGCATAAGGGTTCAGCAGGCCTTGATCGGCGCACAGAAGTATTCTCGGTGGTTGTGGGCGTGTCTTACCGAGACCGTCACTCCCACCCGCAGACGATTGAGCCCTTATTTTGCTCGTCTGCAGAAGAGATTAGGGGAGAAAATAAAGGCAGAGTAACGCTGGTCTCAGGTCTCAAGACCTCTTAAACGTTAAGTCCAGACCTATGCCAGACGTACGAAGTTAAAGTTCACAACCCGAATGCAGTCATTGGGTTAGCTCTGACTCTCCTCAGTCATCAGTTGATTACACTCCGCCTAAGAGGAGTAAGGTTCTGCCACAACAGATCTCTGCTGTTAAGGCTTTACCTCAGCAGAACTTAGTGTCTGCCGACCCCAAGTTAACTCTACTGCAGTCCATACAGTCACAACTTTCGGTCTTGATGCGTGAGTGTCGGGCTGAGAGTGTTGCGCCTCCGCCTCCGCCTACACTCCCCCCCACCTATGATCGCTCCGCCTGATCACAGTACCACCTGCCAGGCGTACGATGTTGTGGACTCTACTACAGTCCATGCAAGCACAGCTTTCGGACTTGATGCGTGAGTGTCGGGCTGAGAGTGTTGCTCCTCCGCCTCCGCCTACACTCCCTCCACCTACACTCGCTCCGCCTGATCACAGTACCATCTGCCAGGCGTACGATGTTGTGGACTCTACTACAGTCCATGCAAGCACAGCTTTCGGACTTGATGCGTGAGTGTCGGGCTGAGAGTGTTGCTCCTCCGCCTCCGCCTACACTCCCTCCACCTACACTCGCTCCGCCTGATCGCAGTACCACCTGCCAGCAGTTCCACCTGCCAGGCGTACGATGTTGAGCCACGTGCTGAGTTTGCTGTTCCCTGTGGTGTTCAGCCTCCGCCTTCCTTAAGGCAACCTTTACATTGGGATCAGGAGGATTATACCTCTCTTCCTCCGCCTCCACTTGCTGCTCCACCAGTGATGCAACACTCGGTTGAGGTACAACAACCTCTCCCGTCCATGAGTCAGTCTCCTCAGCTCTTGCTGCAGCGAGCTCAACCCTCCACAAGGCAAGCACCACAACACCTTAGCCTTGCGCCTCAGGAGCCTCAGCTTGCGAGACATTTACCTTGTTCTGCGCAGCCTCTTCCTCATCGCGCTCCGCTCACACCACAGGAACTGGAACTTGCTACTCCGCTTCCGCCAACCGCTCAGCAAGCGCAACCCTTGGGTTCAACCACTCATGCTAGGAGTCAGCCTCCTCCACCCATGCGCCTTCCTTCTGCTTGTCTTTTATTCAGCCTTTGCAGACTGAGCCTCAGGTGTTCCCTCATCGGAGTCTTGCAGAGGAAACCACAACTATTGTTGTTCCAGCTCGTTCTGACTCTGCTGTTCAGCATACCTTACCTCCATTTTCATACCATGGTTTAAACCCCATGCAAGCATGCATAAAGCACTCTAGCACTGGTCATGGAATTTCTGAGAAATGTTAAACGCCATGCACACGCTCTGCTTTCCTTACAGCAGGCTCTGCTTACAGCAGGCTCTGCTTACTACATGCTCAGCATTCAGCATGCTCTGCATTCAGCATGCTCTGCATACAACATGCTCTGCATACAGCATGCTCTGCATTCAGCATGCTCTGCATACAACATGCTCTACATACAGCATACTCTGCATACAGCATACTCTGCATACATCATGCTCTGCATACCTTACCGCATGCTTCTCAACACATCTTGGGTTGTTGCCAACTCACTAGACTGTCAAGCAGTTTCATAACGTTGCCTTCTAGTCTGCTGCTTTTGCACCAGTGAACCCTCACTCAGAGAACTTAGCTTTTCTAGGATAAGGTCCCTGTAGATGAGAAAGTTCTTTTCTCCCTCCTTCTGATATTCCCTTGAGGACTCTGTCATTTGGAGGGAGCCTTTAGCTGCATAACCTCTTATGGACTTTTATTTAAGCATAACATGCTTACAGGGAAGGTAATGGTTCCACTTCAGCCGCTAATCCCGTCTGTTACCACACCTGCTCCCATAGACCTTGAGCTGTGTTGCATGACATGCAGTCCAAGCTTAGTCCTTGTTAGAGGATTTTTTGTTTACGGAGTCAATGTGTCACGGGGAAGACGTTCAACAACCAACAGAAGGGACTTGTTGTGACGCAGTGCGGCAACCTCAGCAACCCGTTAAGGAGTTGTCTGTACGACCCAGACAGTCTAGACAGATTCGGGTTGTCACTGTACTTCCTCGCTTGCCCATGATTGACAGTTTACAGACTGTGCAGCAGTATCATGATCTTGTGTCCGGCTCCGTCAGACGACTGGCTTTTAAGAGCTCCCACAAGTCGTCGCTGTCTGGAGATTTTCAAATGGACTATGGATCTGACCAAGGAACTGGGCCTCCTGGTCAATTTTGAGGAGTCTCAGCTCGTTCCATCCCAGACCATTGTCTCCTTGGGTATGGATCTTCAGAGTCGAGCTTTTCGGACTTGTCCGTCGGCCCCAAGGATCTTCCAAGCCCTAGAATGCATCCAGAGCATGCTGAGAAGGAACCGATGCTTAGTCAGGCAGTGGATGAGTCTAACAGGGACACTTTCATCGCTGGCCCTATTCATCGAGTTAGGGAGACTCCACCTCCGCCCCCTTCAGTATCATCTAGCTGCTCACTGGATAAAGGACATGACGCTAGAGACGGGCTCAGTTCCTGTTTCCGAAGAGATGAGGTCTACTCTAACGTGGTGGAAGAACAGCATTCTTCTCAAGGAAGGTCTACCATTGGCTGTTCAGACCCCCGACCACCGTCTCTTCTCGGACGCATCGGACACGGGCTGGGGTGCGACACTGGACGGACAGGAATGCTCGGGAACATGGAATCAGGAGCAAAGGACACTTCACATCTATTGCAAGGAGTTGTTGGCAGTTCATCTGGCCTTGATAAACTTCAAGTCCCTCCAGCTTAACAAGGTGGTGGAGGTGAACTCCGACTACACCACAGCCTTGGCTTACATCTCCAAGCAGGGAGGGACTCATTCGAGGAAGTTGTTCGAGATCGCAAGGGACCTCCTCTTTTGGTCAAAAGATCGAAAGCTCACGCTGGTAACGAGGCTCATTCAGGGCGATATGAATGTCATGGCAGATCGCCTCAGCCGGAAGGGTCAGGTCTTCCCCACAGAGTGGACCCTTCACAAGAATGTTTGCAGCAGACTTTGGGCCCTGTGGGGTCAGCCAACCATAGATCTATTCGCTACCTCGATGACCAAGAGGCTCCTCTTGTATTGTTCTCCGATTCCAGACCCAGCAGCAGTTCGCGTGGATGCCTTTCTGCTGGATTGGTCCCATCTCAACCTGTATGCATTCCCGCCGTTCAAGATTGTCAACAGGGTACTTCAGAAGTTCGCCTCTCACAAAGGGACACGGCTGACGTTGGTTGCTCCCCTCTGGCCCGCGAGAGAATGGTTCACCGAGGTACTGCAATGGCTGGTCGACGTTCCCAGGACTATTCCTCCTAGAGTGGACCTTCTGCGTCAACCTCACGTAAAGAAGGTACACCCAAACCTCCACGCTCTTCGTCTGACTGCCTTCAGACTATCGAAAGACTCTCAAGAGCTAGAGGCTTTTCGAAGGAGGCAGCCAGAGCGATTGCCAGAGCAAGGACGACATCCACTCTCAGAGTCTATCAGTCTTAATGGGAAGTCTTCCGAAGCTGGTGCAAGGCCAATGCAGTTTCCTCAACCAGTACCACTGTAACCCAGATTGCTGACTTCCTGTTACATCTAAGGAACGTAAGATCCCTATCAGCTCCTACGATCAAGGGTTACAGAAGTATGTTGGCAGCGGTTTTCCGCCACAGAGGCTTGGATCTTTCCTCCAACAAAGATCTACAGGACCTCCTTAGGTCTTTTGAGACCTCAAAGGAACGTCGGTTGTCCACTCCAGGCTGGAATCTAGACGTGGTCCTAAGGTTCCTAATGTCATCAGGATTTCAACCGCTCCAATCAGCCTCTTTTAAGGACCTCACATTAAAAACTCTTTTCCTCGTGTGCTTAGCAACAGGTAAAAGAGTAAGTGAGATCCACGCCTTCAGCAGGAACATAGGTTTCACATCTGAAACGGCTACATGTTCCTTGCAGCTCGGTTTTTTGGCTAAAAACGAGCTTCCTTCCCGTCCTTGGCCTAAGTCGTTCGAGATCCCAAGCCTGTCCAACATGGTGGGGAACGAACTGGAGAGAGTACTTTGCCCAGTTAGAGCTCTTAAGTACTATCTAAGAAGGTCAAAACCATTACGAGGACAATCAGAAGCCTTATGGTGTGCTATCAAGAAGCCTTCTCTACCAATGTCTAAGAACTCAGTTTCTTACTACATCAGGCTTCTGATTAGAGAAGCAAATTCTCATCTGAAGGAAGAAGACCTTGCTTTGCTGAAGGTAAGGACACATGAAGTGAGAACTGTGGCTACTTCAGTGGCCTTCAAACAGAACCGTTCTCTGCAGAGTGTTATGGATGCAACCTATTGGAGAAGCAAGTCAGTGTTCGCATCATTCTATCTCAAAGATGTCCAGTCTCTTTACGAGTACTGCTACACCCTGGGTCCATTCGTAGCAACGAATGCAGTAGTAGGCGAGGGCTCAGCCACTACATTCCCATAATCCCATAACTTTTTAACCTTTCTCTTGAATACTTTTTATGGGTTGTACGGTCGGCCAAGAAGCCTTCCACATCCTTGTTGATTTGGCGGGTGGTCAATTCTTTCTTGAGAAGCGCCAAGGTTAAAGGTTGTGATGAGGTCCTTTAGTATGGGTTGCAGCCCTGTATACTTTAGCACCTTTGAGTTGATTCAGCCTCCCAAGAGGAACGCTGCGCTCAGTAAGGAAGACGATCTTATTAAAGGCAGAGTAACGGTTCAAGTCGACTTCCTTACCAGGTACTTATTATTTCATTGTTATTGTGGATAACTGATTATATGAAATACGGGATACTTAGCTATCCTTTAGTCTTGTACACTGGTTTTTCACCCACCCCCCTGGGTGTGAATCAGCTACATGATTATCGGGTAAGTTTAATATTGAAAAATGTTATTTTTATTAATAAAATAAATTTTTGAATATACTTACCCGATAATCATGATTTAATCGACCCTCCCTTCCTCCCCATAGAGAACCAGTGGACCGAGGAATAATTGAGGAGGTGTCAACAAGAAGTACTTGAGTACCTGGCCACAGGTGGCGCTGGTAAATACACCCCCTTCTAGTATTGTGATAGCTGGCGTATCCCTCCATAGAATTCTGTCGGGCAACGGAGTTGACAGCTACATGATTATCGGGTAAGTATATTCAAAAATTTATTTTATTAATAAAAATAACATTTTACATGAAAATATCAGTTTAATATTTAAAAAAAATATTTTGTTACAATTTATATAGCAAGTACTAGAGACGATATTGCATTCTCATTCAAGCCCGTGGCAGAAGAGTAAGTTCTCTCACAACGGGCAGGACTAATTATGGTCTTTTGTGTAAGAGTTTAAAAGTGCAAGTTTCAGTGCTAAATTAGGGCAGTGAATTTATTCAGCACAGTGGACATCATTTTCCTATCCTTAGACCTCTTCCAAGCTCCCCAGCCCCTGGGAGAAGGAATGTCGATTGGTGAAAGGAAACGAGAGGCGTTAGCTCACGAGCAGACGTCCTCTCGAGCGTTCCTGTTAACGTTCCCAAGAATGCTCGCCCTTGCCATGGGAAAGCAAAGAGCGTTGGACGTTAAGCTACTAACACTGCCGTTAGTCTTGCATTGCATCACATTTGCTGATAATAGCAATACTATAAGTCATAGATATTCGCTGATAATAACAATGCTTACGAACCAACATAGACACGGTTTTTGTCCCAGAGCGCCAGTCGGCCATGAGAATCCTCCGATCGGAAGTCATTGAACCGAACGCGCCGTAATGAAGATTATTTTGCTTTAACGCTCGGCGCTAAGTCTTTCTGGACGATCGGCGCCACGTCCTTCAGGACGATCGGCGCCACGTCTTTCAGGACGATGAGCGCCACGTCTTTCAGGGCGATCTGCGCCACGTCTTTCGGGACGATCGGCGCCACGTCTTTCAGGACGATCGGCGCCACGTCTTTCAGGACGATCAGTGCCACATCTTTCTGGACGATCAGCGCCTCGTCTTTCAGGACGATCAGCGCCTCGTCTTTCAGGATGCTCGGCGCCTCGTCTTTCAGGACGCTTGGAGCCTCATCTTTCAGGACGATCGGCACCTCGTCTTTCAGGACGATCGGCGCCACGTCTTACAAGATCTTTGTCAAAGGAAGACATTGGTGATCACTTTTCTCCTGTTAAATTATTTGAGATTATCAGAAGGAGAAGATCCTAAGTCCTTTCATCCTTCAGTTCATTTAGAAACCCATGAAAGTTTTTAATGATTAGTTTCCAAATTATTTTGGGCCTGTTGCTCCACGTTCGCCACCCTCTGAATTTTCACGTGGTCATCAATGGAGCTTTAAGGATGATGGGAGACTGGTTGGAGTCTCAGAAGGACCTAGGAAAGACTGCTTTCTTTTTTCCTCTGAATAAACTGGCCTCTAGATCTTGTATCTGGTACGAGATTATTATCTTTATTATTATTATTTCTAGCCAAGCTACAACCCTAGTTGGAAAAGCAAGATGCTTTAAGCTCAAGGGCTCCAATAGGGAAAAAATAGCTCAGTGAGGAAAGGAAATAACGAGATGAATAAATGTTGAGAATAAATTAACAATAAATCATTCTTAAAACTTAAACCTATGAAGCCAGTTTCCTTATCAGGTAGGCCAGGATAGCGAGGGTGGAGGTCTAGCCACGTTAAGGTCGAGGACCTTGTGGTAGCCCCACAGAGATTTTTACAGCCCCCTGGGTGGATCGCTGAGTCTCTTAAGGAATACAGACAATGAGGCAGGATAACTTTGAATCAGAAGTCAGAATTGAGGTACGTACCACCCCTTTTTTCTTTCTATCTTCTCCCTCAAGAGTTGGTCAAAGACACAGGTTTTGGTGTCTTAATCAGCAAGAAAGTTTCTGCATACTTTTTCTCTAAACCACACAGACAACAGTAGGAGCCAGACTTAACTACTTCTGGAGATCCTGGGAGAGGAGAGGAGCAGACCTTTGGTCCGTGCTTTTACTAAAGGATGGATGCGAAATCTTTTTCCTAGTGAAACCTCCTTTGTTAGTTGCTCCAATAAGACCTTTCTGCCAAACAGACTTTGCAACATCAAATGTCTCTCTTTTGGGAGAGGGAGGCTTTTGTCCGGTCCTGGATGTAACTGCGCTTAACGCCTTCGTTCAGAAGTCAAAGTTCTCCATGGAGACATCGAAATCATGAACTATAAAAACTCACGTCAGCCTGGTCACAGGGTGAAGCAGAGTCTGACTGCTTTCGCCTTCAGGCAGTAGAGTCATACTACACAACTTCTGGCAATCTTGGGAGAAGAGGGGAGCAGACCTTTGGTTATTACATCTTCTGAAGGAGGATTACAATTTCCTTTTATAGGGAAACCTCCTTTAGTTTTAGCTCCAATAGATCTCTCTCCCAGATCTAGAGAGGAGTCTAAGAGGCAGGCTATGCAATCAAACTTTATCTGAGGTTTGTTTACAAGGAGGAAAGGGGGAAAAATGTGTCGGTTTCGGGCCGTGTGTTTTGGTCTCAGCTCCGCCCCTCTAATGTTCACAAAACTTTTGCTAAATGTAGCAGGATACTGCATTCAAGAGACACCAGAGCCACCCTGTATCTGGACGCTTGGCTTCTCAGAGCTCATTCTTACGATCTTCATGAAGGATTTTTGGGCTCAAGCCATGATGTCCTGATGGAAGGTTCCTTTAGTAGCTTCCCAAGGGTATATATGACTACAGTGATATTCCCAGAGAATCAAACCAAAGGTTTCACAGAATTCTAACTTCTGGCGCGAGTACCCTTAAGATTACTCTCAAGGGTATCGTATATAATCAGGGGATGTATTCTTGACACGCCACATGGCAATCTGCACCCCGAATAGACTACGCTTCGAGGGGGATACGTGGCAGAATTAGAAGGGTAGCCACAATAGAGGTTACCCTGGTTCCCCTACTACAATCGTATCACAACCGCGCCAACTCCCTCTGGCGGTCATTCCTTTAACTGTAGCGACTCGCTATGGTGGTGTTCCCTGTTGATCTGACATTTTCAATCGATTTCAAGGGAATCTTCATGCTTTCTACGGCTTCTTTCTCCATTCAGAAAGTTAAGTATTTATTCTTTACAATATGTATTTTAGTTCCAGCCTCACAATGAAATTAGTGTATTTATTGCGTTTAGATCTACGGCGGTCACCGGTGTCGCCATAGGCGCAGTCGTTCATTGGGCATGTGTTATTTAGTTAGCAGAACGACATTTCCGGTTTTAATAGCATTAATTGTTATTATGAAAGCTATTTAGGCATTTTATATTGTAAAGATATTTATATGCATAATTTTCCCTTTTTCTGTGTCGATCGTGTATGTCAGAGTTTTGGTGATTTTAGGTAACAGAGATCTCGCCTTGTCTAGGTATCCCAACCTAGACAACATATACTTTCGACATTTCCCCAGTTACCCTTGTGTATCGGTTATCATTCTTTGGAGATTGATATTTCCTGGAATTATATTAGTCGTTACTAGTCTCGAATAGAGATTTATGGGTAATCTCTCTTCCCTCTGAGAGTAGCCTTAGGCTACAACTCTCTGCGTCGGCCTTGAATTTCGAATTCAGGCATGACTAGCCTAGAGTTTTTCTGTCTCATCCCTTAACAGCAGACGGCAAGTTTTGGGATTCGATCAGAACCTCAGAGTATTTAGTCTTTTGTCGGCAGTCGGTCGGCGGGGTGATTGCATTCCCTTGTCGGCTGAACTGCCAGTATAGGAGGCTAGCCCTCCCTAGATTACACCTGAAGTGGTTGCATGATGCCGCCACCTTCTCCCTGTGGTCTAGTAGACTAGTCCTATGCTCGCAGACCCTAAGCTGTAGAGTAGTATACTCTTGTGGCCTAGGATGGCGCCGGCATTGGAACTCTGTTTCTCCCTTGTTGAGAGGAACGGCATGGACTGCCGTCCTCTTAACTGTATTAGCACCTCCTAAGCTGGAGAATAGAAGATTCTCCTGCCGCTTGGGGTTGCGCTGATACTGAAACAGAGTTTCTTCAAGGTGTGTAGGTCCGGCAACATTGCAGGCCCCTCCCATACCTCATATAGGACCCTTCCCCCCCCCTCTGTTCTTTTACGATGGCCGAGCCATTGTCTTTCCTGAGCCGGCGTCCTGCAACCTTACCATTGCCGGTGGGTTACCAGAGCCGGCCAGACCCCCTCTCCTCAGCTGACGGCTGTCGGCGACTGTCGGCTTCCGGCGGCCATGCGGCTGTGGGTGGGAGGTCCCTTTTGTCACCAAGGTTCTCCAGTTCTCCCTTGAACTTTTGGCCACAACTTCTGTTGTCAGCGTGTTGCTCTGGCCGGCAGTAGACCGGCACAGATAGGTACTGACTCAGTCGGTAGCATGCCGACTGTACTAGTGCTGCCGGAGGCTGGCCTACAGTGGTAAGCCGGCAATAGTACTGTGGCTAGATGGAAGCCTGAACGTTACATTCTCCCCTTCCATTTGAACCTCCTTTTTGGAGAAAGGCAGTAAAATTAGGCTTTTACATCCTTTATTACTGTATTCATACACAGTAATAGATAGCCTTCACTCCATGCTTTCTCTCTCTCTCTCTCTCTCTCTTAACTATTCTGCTAGATGCTCCGGCAAGAGCTAGCTAATCCGGCAACTTGCCGGCTGAACTACAGTATATGTCTATACAGGTAGTCAGTATATTTGCAGTATAGTATATACGGCAGATGGAAAACTATCGTATATATTATACTAGTAGAAAGGCAGTAAAATTAGACTTTTACATCCTTTATTACTGTATACATACACAGTGATAGATAGCCTTCACTCCATGCTTTCTCTCTCTCTCTCTTATCTAGCATGCTAGATGCTCCGGCAATAGCTAGCTAATCCGGCAACATGCCGGCTGAACTACAATATATGATTATACAGGTAGTCAGTATATTTGCAGTATTATATATATGGCAGGTGGAAAACTAACGTATATATTATACTAGTAGTTATTTCCAATATATCTTGGGTATCCCTGCCCAGGTATTTGCTGAGCCCAATTCTATATTGATAGAATAATATTTCGTCAATATTCTGATTTGAAATCAGTTCCCATTTACCCTACAATATTAAATTTCGTAAAGGGCTGATGGTGTGACACCTCTAACCCTTAAAGGGGAGAGTCCTTATCCCTGAGTTTCCCTGATCAGGAAACTCCCTGATTTAATATTGTAAGGGAGGTCACAGCAAATAGATTGGTTGGGATGCACAAATATATGTCTTTTATCTTTTCTAATCAACATATCTTGGGTACCCTTGTGCGAGCTTCTGCTGGTACCGCTCCTATATCGAAAGAATGGCATTCTCTCGATACTCTGATTGTGAAATCAGTCCTCCTTACCTCACAGTGTTAAGTATAAGGGGGGACAGTGCTTTGTACACTTCCTTAGGTTGTATTTTCCTCAGTTGTTTCGCTATTTACTGTCAGCATGCCGCAATCTTCAGCTTCTTCTGTCTCTGTAAAGTTGAGTACCTTATTCTTATAGTGTATAAATTAGCTCTGGCCGTAAAGTAACGCTTTTTTATCTTAAAATACTGTGTTTTGTGGCGGAGCTATTGCCTAACCGAAGGCGTCTTTGACGCTGTTGTTTGCATCGCATGCTTTATTTAGTTAGCCAGAACAACTGTCCCGGTTTCTTAACTAATTATTAGTATTAGTTTTTTGGGCTCAAGCCATGTCGTCCTGTTGGAAGGTTCCTTCAGTAGATTCCTAGGGTATATTTGACTACAGTGGATATTCCCAGAGAATTAAACTAAAGGTTATCACAGAATTCTAACTTCTGGTGCGAGTACCCAAAAGGTTTCCCTCTAGGATATCGTATATCAGCAGGGGACGCATGAATTAACACGCCACATAGCTATCTGCACCCCATATAGAGTTAACGCTTTGATATGGAAAGGTGGCTGAGTAACTGAGGAGCCGTTCCAAAGTTACTCTCATTTGTGGCTACTTTTGGTACTCGAGACGTAAAGAATCGGGCGCCATTGTTAAATGACGTCACGTCCGTCCTCATCCTTTCGCCTGTAGCTCCTACGCTTAGTCGGATTTTTCCCAAGTGCTTTACTTATCTGCTTACATCGCCGTTATGTCTCAACCTTCAGCCTCGCCTTCTTCTGGAAAGTTGAGTACCAGATCCTAGTATTGTTTAAATAAGCTCTGGCCGTTAAGTAACTTCTACTGTTCGTAAAATATTGTGTTTTGTGGCGGAGCTGTGCTAATACCGGACGCGCCATTTTACGGCGCCGCTGTTCATATCGCATGTTTTATTTAGTTAGCCAGAACAGCCCCTTCCGGTCCTTTAACTAATTAATATCATTAGTTATTCAGTCTTCAAAGCTAGGAAGTAATTATATCGTGTGTTAGCGCTCGTTAGGCAACCGTCGTTGGCCAACCCCATACTAGATCGCTACCCTAGCCCCTAGACTTGACAGCCTAGTGCTCATATTACTGCATGATATAATAAGTGTTCCTAAGTTAAGTTATGAAGATTTTGGAAATTTTAAACATACTGTACTAGTTACTGTGATGTAAGTGTTTTTGCCTTTGGGGACCATACAAGGGACCGTGTTGCTTCGTGCACCACACTCCCCTAACCTAATGTAGGAACCCTTGTATGCTTCTTATTCCTCTTACCTACGAGTAATTCCCTCTGGGTTGCCTTGCTTCTCCCTTATTCCATATTGGGGAGAATCTTGACTTCACCCAGAGTATTTATCGCTTTTCTCAGCCTACCCTAAGGATCATGCTTGAGACCTTAGGAAGGGCTCTGCTCTTCCCCAGTTTGCACTTGGTTGGGTCACTCCTTCCTCCCTGCAACTAGCAACGTGTCTTTCCAGGCCTCCCTAGCCTAGGAGAATGGTTCTCCTACTCTAGGTTAGGTTCTGGGGGGGGGGGGGATATTCTGTTTTATTATAGTTCAGGACAGTACATCAGTGCTGTACCTGATCTGAGCTACCTATCCTAGGTTAGGGAGCGTTCTCCCTTGCCTTGGTGGCCTCTCTCATACAGAGTCTACCCATTTTAGAAAGACCTCTACTCCCCTTCCCACTCTATCCCTTTTGTGTAGGCCTGCCTACACACCCCTGTCCGCTGTCCTACAACTCCTCCCTTGGGTGGAATGGTAGGGCTAGCCTTGTTCTTCTGTTGAGCTGGCTGCTCTGGTACACTTCCCCTTCATAGTGTTCTATGGGGGTGGTTGCCGGCGGAGGATTCCCCCTCTTTGAGTGCTCTCTATCCCTCCCTTGGATTACCTCAGACTCCCGGCCGTCTGCCGGCCCACTGCCGCCCGATGATAGGTGTATCTACTCCTATCATAAGTGCACTCCCTCCGGAGGGAAGCCGGCGGGGCATAGGACATTACTCCGCCCTTCCCTCCTTACCTTTCTCTCTCTCTATTATGGTGTCGTTCCCTTGCCGCCTCTACTGCCGGCGACAGCCGCCACTACTTCAGGTGACCTCTATTCATAAGATACCCCCTCTAAGGCGTTAGCCTACCGCTTGCCGGAGGCTTCCGCCTTCCGCCGGCATACCGCCGACGTCCTACCTCATACATTTCCCCAGGATTACCTGGCGACAGCTGGAGGCTGCCGCCCCCTTACCTGCCGGCATTGATTGCCGGCATCCCAGGTGTCCGCCCTATATATTATATCTTATGAGTTGAACTAAGGTTCACCATACCGTCAGCCGCTGGCTGCCGGAGCCCGCCACCCTACCGGCGACCCGGTGGTGGCTACTTTTGGTACTCGAAACGTAAACAAACGGGCGCCATTGCTAAATGACGTCACGTCCGTCCTCATCCTTCGCATAGTAGCTTGCCTTACTAAGACGGATTTTCCCTGTGCTTATTTCATCGACTTGCATCTTAGCTATGTCTCTACCCTCGGCCTCGCCTTCTTCTGGAAAGTTGAGTACCAGGTTCCAGTATTGTTTAAATAAGCTCTGACCGTAAAGTAACTTTTACTTTTCGAGATATTTTATGTTTTTTGGCAGAGCTGTGCTGCTACCGGACACGCCATTTTATGGCGTCGCTGTTGTCTTGCATGCCTTATTTAGCTAGCCTCAACAGCCTTTCCGGCCTTATTAACTAATCGATACTATTAGTTATTTAGTCTTCATAGCTAGGAACTTCATATATCATGTTTTGACGCTCTTTTATTGGTCATCGCCTGACCCCATACCAGATCGCTAGCCTAGCCCCTAGGCCAGAGTGCCTATCATCAGTGTTCATGCATGATATATTACAGTGATCCTAGGTTACGTTATGAAGATAGTGGCATTATTTTATGATACTGTTTACTGTGATGCAAGTGTTTTCGCCTTCAGGGACCATATAGGGGATAGGTTTGACAGTGTGCCTTGCTAACCTAACCTAAATGTAGGACCCCTATATGCTCCCTTCACCCCCTGCCTTAGGGCATTCCCTCTGCGTAGCCTTGCTCCCCCTACCACGTAAGGGGATCAAGCTCATACTAGAGTACTTACCGCTTCTCTGTCCTCTCTAAGGGAATGATCCCCCCTTAGGGTTGCGTCCGAGAATGAGGAACGGCCTGCCCTTCCTCTATTGCTGAGGCTAGGTTACCTGACCTTCCCTGCAATTGCGATACGTCTTCCAACCTTCCTGGTTCACGGTGTAACATCCCTGGTCTAGGTTAGGCTTGGGGTAGTTAGTTCTGTGCCTTGCTTGAAACGGTACCCATGCACTGTTCTCAGCCAGGCTGCCTACCTTAGGCTAGGGAGCGTCTTCCCTTCCTTGGTGGCCGCTTTGGTACAGAACCTCCCCTATGGAGGACCCTTCTTCTTCTCCCCTCCCCACCTATCTCTTGTATGGCCTAGCCTATACTTAGGTTAGCCTATACCCATCTGTCCCCTGTCCTACAACTCCTCCTTAGGGTGGAGTGATAGGGCTACCTTGAGTCCCTGGGTGCAGTCCGCTCTGGTACATATACCCTTCATAGTGTCCTATGGGGTTAGCCACTGGATGTGTTTTGTCCGCAGGGGTTCTCCCCCCTCTTGAGTGTTCCCTAGCCCTCCCTTGGGCTACCCTGGCTCCCGGCTGCCTGCGGCCCCCTGCCACTGGGTGATAGGGCTAGCCCCTATCATGGGTACACCCATTCAGGTGGGATGCCTTGGGGTTCGTGTCCGTACTCCTACATCCCTCCTTCTGTCTCTTTCACTGTCCTGGTGCCGGTCCCTTGCCGCCTCTACTGTCGGCGATACCGACCTCCCCCCTTGGTGACACCTTCCTTACCCCCCGTGGCCGACAGCTCTCCGTGTGCCGGAGGGCTGCCGCCTCCCGTCGGCGTACAGCCGATAGCCTACCCTCATACCTCCTAGCTTCGGTCGTCCGTCCATCGGACCGGCCTCCGGCGTGCCGGCATCCATTGCCGGCGGTCCGGTTCTGCTATAGCTCATCCTTGTCCCTGTCACCAAGCCGGCAACCTTCGGCTGCCGGAGCCCCGCCTCCCGTCGGCGTTCCGCCGTTGTACCGGCGACCGCCATCCTGGCATTACTCCTGACTTCTCTATTTGTCTTCCCTAATGCCACAAAGTCTGCTGGAGCGGCCTCCGGCGTCCGTCAGTCTGCCGGCACATTCCGGAGGCGCCAAGAGACTTGCACCCCTTCTCCTAGCTATCAACACATGCTGATAGCCCTACCTTGCAACCAGATGGTTTGACTACATAAATAGATAGGTATTGTCTTACCGTTCTATTAGTAGCTATGCTGTCTTCTTGCATATCACAATTTTCCAGCATGCTGTGTGTATCTTAGCACGGCTGGTTGCCGGAAACCGTTACCCTATGGGGTCTTCTACATCCCCAATTCAATGGTCTGAGTGGTCTAAGTCCCAGATTTATATCCTTGGCAATTCCTACTAGAATTCCCCTTGCCTCCCTGGCAATCTATGAAGAATTCTGCCTTGTGTCCTCGGTCACAAACAAATTGCCTATGGAAAAGGTTACGGTAACCAGCCGGGCGGGTTACACGGAGTATGTGTCTATCTACTTCATTTCCCGCTCCACTCTCAAACATCACAATGTTTATATCACTTAAGATTAAGTTAAAAATTAACCTTTTAATATTTAACTTTAGAATATAAGTCATTAATATGACTTCCCCATACTCATGTTCTCTTTCTCTTACAGGAGGAGTACGTGAAATGCGACCACAGCTTCTGTGCAGTGAAGCGCCCGCACTTCTACGGGCATACGGCGTGTAGGACCCACGCCCCTTGCGCCAACAAGAAAGGCGATCTGAAGTTTTGGGACCCGCAGAACTGTACAGTCTGCAAGGACCGCCTGGTCGAGGCGTTCAATAATCCTCCCTCAGCGGAGGTTAGGGACGCTTCTCGAGAGAAGCTACGCAAGTGGGTGCGTGGCTTCCAAAAGAACGCCACCGGACCATACCTTGCCACCGAAGACTTGAGGGCCTTGCTTTTCCCAAAGGCATCCCCAGACTCTGTGGTCCCCAAGGATCAGATCCCCACCGTCCAGATAACGGTGGAACCTGACGTAGTCATGGCCCAGTCCATGCACGAGTGCCGTTTGGATGCCGACAACGCGGAACGTATGTCGGAAGTGTCGGAGAATACGGAGAGGAACCTCATGGGCGAAGAATTGGACTATGAGGAAGACCAGGTGGAATACCCTGAGTCGGAGCAGGAGGTCGCTCCACCCTCCACCCCCCCACCGACTCCTACACTGACGGACGTATCACTCCCGTCTACCTCCGCTAACCCGGATCCCACCCCATCCGGCGCCCAGGAGATGTTCCGAATGCTCGAGGCTCTCATGGATAAGAAGCTCCGTGAGACACACGAGTACATCAGGTCCAACATGGGAAGTTCGAAGCAGCCGAAAAGGATTTCGGTTAAGGACCTCCCGGCATGCTCAGATACCAACCCCTGGAGGTATGCCGAGCACATGCCAATTACGACAGGCAAGATCTTCATCAGTGAGAAGATCGGCTCGATTTTGCTGGAAGAAGTGGAATTCTTCCCGAACTTTGAGGCTTATCCGGACTGTTACGTCCGACTTCGATCCGAACCTGCCTCTAAAGAAGAGACCGAACTGAAGGAGGTGATTGTGTTCGATCTCACGAAGGCCCAGGCTATGCTGGCCAATACAATAAAAAGTAGGGGCTTTACCTGCTCAAAACTTCCGGCACTTAGCAAGAAGCACCCTACCTACGTCGCACCAGACGATGCGACCCTCCCCTTCTTGGAAAAGGCCTTCGCTGCGGTACATAAGGCAGTGGAAGAAGGAAAACCTTGCCCTGCACTGGAGGAGTGCAGACCCTTCTCCCTGACTACTCCCCCCGATGTTCGACACTGGAAAGATGTCCAGCATACATTAGTGGTAGGAAAACTAGAACCTGACGTCGCTGGCCGTCAGTTTAACGAAGACCTCCCGAAACATAATGACCATCTCCTTCGTCGGGAACATGACACGAAGGAAAGGCTCGCCGCATCCATGTCCCTCCAGGTACAGCTCGACGTCATGGCCGGTGACACTAGGGTCCCTGACTACTACATGGTTCTCGCCAAAACACATTTGGCGACCGTAGTAAAAGACCTGTACAGCTTCACGAAGGCTCGTAGAGCCTGTCGTGAATTCGTGTTCTCCAGTGCCACAGTGAGACACGAACCCCGGAGGCTGATTTCCTCCAACATCTGGGGTAAGCACCTCTTTCCCTCCTCCCTTGTGAAAGAGATCACCGACAAGGCCGCCACGGAGAACAGGAACCTTCTCCACAAGTGGGGCATGTCGAAGAAGAGGAAATCCTCTCAGGACGACGGCCCTCAGCCTAAGAGGAAATCCACCAAGCCGAAACCCCAGCAACGTCAACAGAGACGGCAGTTTCCGGGATCCGCTACTCCCCAAGTGGCAGCTCAGCCACAGCAGACCTTTCAGCTGGTCACCCAACTGGTCTTGTCACAGTCGCCGGTTTTCACCCCTGCTTTCGAGCAACAGTCAACTACCTTTCGTCCCAAAGGTAGAGGCTCAAACAGAGGTGCAAGCAGAGACGCATCTCGCCGTCCCTCCAGAGGCAGAGGAGGAAGGGGAGCTAGCGGCCAAGGCAGTAAACCCTCGGGACACCAGAAGCAATGAAGTGCTTCCGGTGGGAGGAAGACTCCGCCAATTCCAGGATCGTTGGACCTTCGATCCCTGGGCACACAGCATCGTCAAGAAGGGTCTAGGCTGGAGTTGGACTCAACCACCCCCAACCTTCCAGCAGTTCTTCCAACAATCAACCCCCCTTCTGGAAGAATATGTCCTAGATCTCTTGAACAAGAAGGTGATAAGGAGGGTAAAGTCAACCAGGTTCCAAGGGAGACTGTTTTGCGTCCCCAAGAAGGACTCCGACAAACTCAGAGTCATTCTAGACTTATCCCCCCTCAACAAGTTCATAGCGAACAACAAGTTCAAGATGCTGACTCTTCAACAGATAAGGACCCTTCTGCCTCAAGGTTCCTACACGGTTTCCATAGACCTGGCGGATGCTTACTGGCACGTTCCAATGAACCACCATGCTTCCTCCTACCTAGGATTTCGACTCCAAAGGAAAAGCTACGCCTTCAGGGCCATGCCCTTAGGCCTCAACGTGGCCCCTCGGATCTTCACAAAGCTGGCAGACGCCATCGTTCAACAGCTTCACCTCCGCGGCGTCCAGGTGATGGCCTACCTCGACGACTGGCTGGTCTGGGCTCCATCGCCCGAAGATTGTCTAAGATCCTGCAACAAAGTTACCCAGTTCCTAGAACACCTGGGATTCAAGATAAACACAAAGAAATCTCGCCTCTCTCCAGCTCAGAAGTTCCAATGGTTAGGAATCCAGTGGAACCTTCAGTCACACCGCCTTTCCATCCCCCAGAAGAAAAGGAAAGAAATAGCAGGGTCTGTCAAGAGACTGCTGAAATCCAAACGGATCTCAAGACGTCAGCAGGAACGAGTTCTAGGCTCTCTACAGTTCGCCTCAGTGACAAACCCAGTGCTAAGTGCACAGCTAAAGGATGCCGCGGGAGTCTGGAGACGTTCCGCATCCATCGCTCGAAGAAACCTCAAGAGACGGCTCCCAAACAGACTTCGGCTGCTCCTCAAGCCGTGTTCGGAAGAAAAGGCCCTGAAAAGGCCCATCCCTCTTCAACACCCACCTCCATCACTCAACATCCACACGGACGCTTCGCTGGAGGGTTGGGGAGGTCACTCCCACCAAAAACAGGCTCAAGGAACATGGTCTCCCCTATTCAAGACGTTTCACATCAACATCTTGGAGGCCATGGCGGTCCTTCTAACTCTGAAGAAACTCTCCCCGCCTCCCTCGATCCATATTCGTCTAACCCTAGACAACTCGGTGGTAGTTCGATGTCTCAATCGCCAAGGCTCAAGATCGCCCCAGATAAATCAGGTGCTTCTGACAATCTTCCGTCTGGCAGAGAAAAAGAAATGGCACCTGTCTGCAGTTCACCTACAACGATTCCGCAACGTGACGGCGGACGCTCTATCTCGGACAAACCCGATAGAGTCGGAATGGTCTCTAGACGCAAGATCCTTCTCCTTCATCTCTCACCAAGTCCCAGAACTTCAGATCGATCTCTTCGCAACGAGCGACAACAATCAACTTCCTCGATATGTGGCCCCATACGAGGACCCCAAGGCAAAAGCAGTGAACGCCATGTCACTGGATTGGAACAGGTGGTCCAAGATCTACCTGTTCCCTCCCACCAACCTTCTGCTGAAAGTCCTCTCCAAACTGAGAACCTTCATAGGAACAGCAGCCCTAGTGGCTCCCAAGTGGCCTCGTAGCAACTGGTACCCCCTAGTCCTGGAGCTACAACCCACGCTGATCCCTCTCCCGGGCCCAGTTCTCTCCCAGCAAGTACAGAAGTCGACTGTCTTCGCTTCATCATTGAAAGTCAGGGACCTTCATCTCATGATTTTCTCTCCCTAGCCGTGAAGAAAAGGTTCGGGATATCGAAGAAGAGTCTCGACTTCCTCGAGGAATACAAGACCGAATCCACACGACGGCAATACGAATCATCCTGGAGAAAATGGGTCTCATTCATCAAGGCAAAAAATCCTATGGAAATCACCATCGATTTTTGCATGTCCTTCTTCATTCACCTTCATGGACAAGGCTTGGCAGCCAACACGATTTCCACTTGCAAATCGGCCTTGACTAGACCACTAATGTACGCCTTCCAGATTGATCTGTCCAACGACATCTTCAATAAACTGCCGAAGGCATGCGGTCGTCTACGCCCAGCACCCCCACCAAAACCGATCTCCTGGTCCCTGGACAAGGTGCTCCATTTTGCCTCCAACTTGGACAATGATTCGTGCCCTCTCAAGGATCTGACTCAAAAAGTTATTTTTCTTTTTGCTCTTGCCTCAGGAGCCCGAGTCAGCGAAATAGTGGCATTATCAAGGGACGAGGGTCACATTCTGTTTACAGATTCAGGAGACCTTACCCTCTTCCCGGATCCGACGTTTCTCGCCAAAAACGAACTTCCCACCAAAAGATGGGGCCCTTGGAGAATCTGCCCCCTGAAAGAAGATGCCTCTCTATGTCCAGTAGAGAGCCTCAAGGTCTATCTTCGTAGAACTTCGGACTTTGGTGGAGGCCAACTCTTCAAAGGAGAAACATCGGGCAGCGACCTGTCACTGAGACAACTACGAGCGAAAATCACCTACTTCATTCGCAGAGCGGATCCTGACAGTACACCCGCAGGTCACGATCCTAGAAAAGTTGCATCGTCTCTGAATTTCTTTCAGAGTATGGATTTGGAAAGCCTTAAGAGTTTCACTGGCTGGAAATCCTCGCGTGTTTTCTTCAAACATTATGCGAAACAAGTGCATGAAGTCAAACATTTTGTGGTAGCCGCAGGTAGTGTTATGAAACCTGCACCAAACTCTGCATAGAACAGTGAGTTACTTGGGACTCTTAACTCCTCGGGTGCCTATGTTGACCCTCGTGTGATACGTAGTGATTTCAAAGACACTTAGTTCTTTTCATATACTGTTCTTCTCCCAGGTGAAATGTCATAGTCGTCACATGAGTGCCGCATGCCTAGAGCATGATGTGTTTTCTTTTTAAAGACTGACGTTCCTCTGGAACGAGTGCCTACTAATAATTTGAAATTCTCTTTCAGATTCAAGAGCAAGTCTTTCATTACTATGTACATTATAATTTGTTGTAAATACCTTTACATACTTATTGCATTTAATTACCATATTCTGCAATTGTGAAATAAAATTTCTATTTTATTACTTGTGCGTCTCAATCCGCTCCTACTTATACTATGAAATACATGACTGTCATAGTTTTATTATCCCCTTCCTCTTATATACGATGAAGATTACTAAGGATCCAATCCTTATTATATACTCACCTCTGCAATGTAATATTCCTACCCGAATACTTACTTACATCATGCCTTCGAGACCAGACGATTCTCTCTCTTCACATACAGTGCCTAACCACCACTTGTCTGCTTTTGAGAATGTTCCTATATGAATACCAACCATTCAGTCTTGTCTCCGAGTTCTTCATGTTCTCCCAGCAAGGTGGGTAGCCCTTCAATGACCACTTTGATCTTCAGCATGGTCCGTTGGGACTTCACTGCCAGGGGGGCAGGAAGTTTTCTTCCTTACGGTTCCTCTATTGAGATTACTATGCTAACCTGTTCAAAGCCCTCGGCACTTACACTTCAAGGGGAAAATCTACCACGATACATTGATTCCCTGGTATTCTTCCATCAGGACGCCATGGCTTGAGCCCAAAAAACGGATTTTGAGCGAAGCGAAAAATCTATTTTTGGGTGAGATATTGTGATCGGCAAGCAACTGGCTTCAGGATGAGGACGGACGTGACGTCATTTAGCAATGGCGCCCGTTTGTTTACGTCTCGAGTACCAAAAGTAGCCACGGACGAGATTAGCTGTGGAACGGCTCCCCAGCTATTCTCCGCCCCTACACATCGAAGTGTTAACTCTATGGGGGGTGCAGATAGCTATGTGGCGCTAATACATGCGTCCCCTGTTGATATACGATGTCTTAAAAGGGAAACCTTTAGGATACTCGCTCCAGAAGTTAGAATTCTGTGATAACCTGTGGTTAAATTCTCTGGGAATATTTAGTAGTTATATACCCAAGGAAGCTACCAAAAAGGAACCTTCCATCAGGACGCCATGGCTATCTCACCCAAAAATAGATTTTTCGCTTCGCTCAAAATCCGTTTTTTGGGTGAGATAGCCATGGTGTCCTGATGGACCCTCCCTGCTACTTCGTCCAGCCTTTTAGGTCCCACCCTGTCCTGCTGTATCATGGTGATCGGCAAGCAACTGGCTTCAGGATGAGGACGGACGTGACGTCATTTAGCAATGGCGCCCGTTTGTTTACGTTTCGAGTACCAAAAGTAGCCACGGACGAGATTAGCTGTGGAACGGCTCCCCAGCTATTCTCCGCCCCTACACATCGAAGTGTTAACTCTATGTGGGGTGCAGATAGCTATGTGGCGCGTTAATACTTGCGTCCCCTGTTGATATACGATGTCTTAAAGGGAAACCTTTAGGATACTCGCTCCGGAAGTTAGAATTCTGTGATAACCTGTGGTTAAATTCTCTGGGAATATCTAGTAGTTATTTACCCTAGGAAGCTACCAAAAAGGAACCTTCCATCAGGACGCCATGGCTATCTCACCCAAAAATAGATTTTTCGCTTCGCTCAAAATCCGTTTATTAGTTATTTAGTCTTCATAGCTAGGAAATCATTATATCGTGTTTTTGGGCTCAAGCCATGGCGTCCTGATGGAAGGTTCCTTTTTGGTAGCTTCCTTGGGTATATAACTACTAGATATTCCCAGAGAATTTAACCACAGGTTATCACAGAATTCTAACTTCTGGAGCGAGTATCCTAAAGGTTTCCCTTTAAGACATCGTATATCAACAGGGGACGCATGTATTAACGCGCCACATAGCTATCTGCACCCCACATAGAGTTAACACTTCGATGTGTAGGGGCGGAGAATAGCTGGGGAGCCGTTCCACAGCTAATCTCGTCCGTGGCTGCTTTTGGTACTCGAGACATAAACAAACGGGCGCCATTGCTAAATGACGTCACGTCCGTCCTCATCCTTCGCTTAGTAGCTTGCCTTTTTGGGCTCAAGCCATGGCGTCCTGATGGAAGGTTCCTTTTTGGTAGCTTCCTTGGGTATATCACTACTAAATATTCCCAGAGAATTTAACCACAGGTTATCACAGAATTCTAACTTCTGGAGCGAGTATCCTAAAGGTTTCCCTTTTAAGACATCGTATATCAACAGGGGACGCATGTATTAATGCGCCACATAGCTATCTACACCCCAAACAGAGTTAACACTTCGGTGTGTAGGGGCGGAGAATAGCTGGGGAGCCGTTCCACAGCTAATCTCGTTCGTGGCTACTTTTGGTACTCGAGACGTAAACAAACTGGCGCCATTGCTAAATGACGTCACGTCCGTCCTCATCCTTCTTCTAGTAGCTTGCCTTGCTAAGACGGATTTTCCCTTGTGCATTTTCATCAGCTTGCATCTTCGTTATGTCGCTACCTTCGGCCTCGCCTTCTTCTGGAAAGTTGAGTACAAGGTTCCAGTATTGTTTAAATAAGCTCTGACCGTAAAGTAACTTTTACTTTTCGAGATATTTGATGTTTTGTGGCAGAGCTGTGCCTCCATCGGACCGGTCATTTTATTGCGTCGCTGTTGGTTTTGCATGCCTTATTTAGATAGCCTCAACAGCGTTTTCCGGCCTCATTAACTAATCGATACTATTAGTTATTTAGTCTTCATAGCTAGGAACTTTTATATCGTGTTTTGACGCTCTTTTATCGGTCATCATCTGACCCCATACCAGTTGGCTAGTATAGCCCCTAGGCCAGAGCGCCTATATCAGTGTTCATGCATGATATTTATCAGTGATCCTAGGTTTATTTATGAAGATAGTGGCATTATTTTACAATACTATTGACTGTGATGCAAGTGTTTTCGCCTTCAGGGACCATATAGGGGACAGGTTAGATAGTGTATCTTTCTAACCTAACCTACAAGTAGGACCCCTATATGCTTCCTTCATCCCCTGCCTTAGGGCACCCCCTCTGTGTAGTCTTGCTCCCCCTACCACGTAAGGGGGTCAAGCTCTTATCAGAGTACTATATCGTTTCTTTGTCCTCCCTAAGGGAATGATCCCCCTTAGGGTTGCGTCCGAGAATGAGGAACGGCTAGTCCTTCCTCTATTGCTGGGGCTAGGTCTCCGACCTTTCCTGCAATTGCGATACGTCTTCCATCCTTCCTAGTTCAGGGTGTGACATCCCTGCTCTAGGTTAGGTTTTGGAGAGGTTAGTTCTGTACCTTGCTGAAACGATACCCATGCACCGTTTTCAGACAGGCTGCCTTACCTTAGGCTAGGGAGTGTCCTCCCTTCCTTGGTGGCCGCTCTGGTACAGAACCCCCTCCACAGAAGACCCTTCTCTTCTCCCCTCCCCACCTATCTCTTGTATGGCCTAGCCTATGCTTAGGTTAGTCTTTACCCATCTGTCCCCTGTCCTACAACTCCTCCCTAGGTTGGAGTGGTAGGGCTACCTTGAGCTCCTGTGTGCAGTCCGCTCTGGTACATATACCCTTCATAGTGTCCTATGGGGTTAGCCACTGGATGCGTTCTGTCTACAGGGGTTCTCCCCCCTCTTGGGTGTTCCCTGCCCTCCCTTGGGCTCCCTTAGCTCCCGGTCCTCTGCGGCCCCTGCTTCTGGGTGATAGGGCTAGCCTCTATCATGGGTACACCCACTCAGTTGGGATGTCTTGGGGTCTGTGGCCGGACCCCTACATTCCCCCTTCTGTCTCTTTCACTATCCTGGTGCCGGTCCCTTGCCGCCTCTACTGTCGGTGATACCCACCTCCTACCTTGGTGACTTACCCCTTGCCCTCTGCGCTGACAGTCCCCCGTGTGCCGGGGGATTTCCGCCTGCCGCCGGCGCCTAGCCGATGGCCTTCCCTCCTTCCTCATAGCCTCCGTCGTCTGTCCACCGGCCGGCCCTCGGAGTGCCGGCATCCACTGCCAACACTCCAGTTCCGCTATAACCATCCTTGTCCCTGTCACCAAGCCGGCTACCTCCGGCTGCCGGAGCCGCTGCTCCCTGCCGGCGTGCCGCCGCGGTGCCGGAGGCCGCCACCCTGGTATTACTCTTGACTTCTATATTGTCTTCCTTAATGCCAGAAACTCTGCTGGAGCGGCCTCCGGCGTGCCGTCGGTCTGCCGGAGCCTTCCGGATGCGTCAAGACGACTTGCACCCCCTTCTACTAGCTATCATCTGATGTTGATAGCCCTACATCGCAACCAGATGACTTGATTACGTAAATGGATTGGTATTATCTTACCGTTCTATTATTAACCATGCTGTCTTCTTGCATATCACAGATTTCCAGCATGCTGTGTGTATCTTAGCACGGCTGGTTGCCGGAAACCGTTACCCTATGGGATCTTCTAGTTCCCAATTCTAGTGTCTGAGTGGCCTCAGTCCTAGCCTTATACCCTTGACAATTTCCAATAGAATTCACACTGCCCTACGGGCATTTCATGTTGAACTCTATCCTGTGCCTTCGGTCACAGCAGATTGTCTATGGATGAAGGCCACGGTAACCAGCCGGGCGAGTTACACGGAGTATGTATCTATCTCCTTCTTTCCGCCCATTTTCTGTGCATCACACTTAATGTTAAGTTAAAATTAATCAATTAATATTTAACTTTAGTTTAAGAGTCATCCTTATGACTCCCCCATACTCATGTTCTCTTTCTCTTGTAGGAGGAGCAACTGAAGTGCGACCACAGCTTCTGTGCAGTGAAGCGCCCGCACTTTTATGGACACACGGCGTGTAGGACCCACGCCCCTTGTGCCAACAAGAAAGGGGATCTAAAGTTCTGGGACCCGCAGAACTGTACGGTCTGCCAGGATCGCCTGGTCGACGCGTTCAACAATCCTCCCTCAGCGGAGATTAGGGACGCTTCTCGAGAGAAGCTACGCAAGTGGGTGCGTGGCTTCCAGAAGAACGCCACTGGACCGTACCTTGCCACTGAAGACATGAGGGCCTTATTGTTCCCAAAGGCATCCCCAGATTCTGTGGTCCCCAAGGATCAGATCCCCACCGTCCAGATATCGGTGGAACCCGATGTTGTCATGGCCCAGTCCATGCATGAGTGTCGCCTGGATGCCGACAACGAAGAACGTATGTCGGATATTTCGGAGGACACAGAGAGGACCCTCATGGCCCAAGGCGCGGACGATGAAGAGGACCAGGTGGATTACATCGAGTCGGAGCAGGAGGTCGCTCCGCCTTCCACCCCCGCCCCTACTCCTACACCGACGGAAGTGTCTCTCCCGTCTACCTCCGCTACCCAGGACCCCATCCCATCCGCCCAGGATATGTTCCGTATGATAGAAGCCCTTATGGAACAGAAGCTTCAAGTGACACACGAGTTCATCAGGTCCATGGGAGGTTCCAAAGAATCGAAGAAGATTTCGGTTAAGGACCTCCCGATATGCTCACACGCCAACCCCTGGAGGTATGCTGAGCATATGGTCATCGCAACGGGCAGGATCTTCGTCAGCGATAAGATCGGCTCGGTTGCCCTGGAAGAAGTGGAGTTCTTCCCGAGCTTTGAGGCTTACCCGGACTGTTACGTCCGACTTCGATCCGAACCTGCCTCTAAAGAAGAGACCGAACCTAAGGAGGTGATAGTGTTCGATCTCCCGAAGACCCAGGCTATGCTAGCCAACGCTTTTAAAAGTAGGGGTTTTACCTGCTCAAAGCTTCCGGCACTGAGCAAGAAGCATCCTACTTACGTCGCACCCGACGACGCAGTCCTTCCCTTTACGGAAAAGGCCTTCGCTGCGTGTCACAAGGCAGTGGAAGAAGGGAAGCCCTGTCCTGCACTGGAGGAGTGCAGACCCTTCTCCATGGTGACTCCCCCCGACGTTCGACACTGGAAGGATATCCAGCATACCTTCGTGGTGGGAAAACTAGATCCTGACGTGGCTGGACGTCAGTTTAATGAAGACCTCCCGAAACTTAATGACCATCTCCTTCGTCGGGAACAAGACACGAAGGAAAGGCTCGCAGCATCCATGTCCCTCCAAGTACAGCTTGACGTCATGGCTGGTGACACCAGAGTCCCCGACCACTACATGGTACTCGCCAAATCGCACATGGCGACTCTGGTAAAGGATCTGTACAACTTCATGAAGGCTCGGAGAGCCTGTCGCAAATTCGTGTTCTCAGGTGCCACAGTGAGACACGAACCCCGGAGGCTGATTTCCTCCAACATCTGGGGTAAGCACCTCTTTCCCTCCGACCTTGTGAAAGAGATCACCGACAAGGCCACCACTGAGAATAGGAACCTTCTCAACAAGTAGGGCATGTCGAAAAAGAGGAAATCCTCTCAGGACGATGGCCCTCAACCTAAGAGGAAATTCTTCAAGCCAAAACCCCAGCAACGTCAACAGAGACGGCAGTTTCCGGGACCCGCTACTCCCCAAGTGGCTGCTCAGCCACAACAGACCTTTCAGTTGGTCACCCAACCGGTTTTGTCCCAGTCACCGGTTTTCACCCCTGCCTTTGAGCAACAGACAACTACCTTTCGTCCCAAAGGTAGAGGCTTAAACAGAGGTGCAGGCAGAGACGCATCTCGCCGTCCCTCCAGAGGCAGAGGAGGAAGGGGAGCTAGCGGCCGAGGCAGTAAGCCCTCGGGACACCAGAAGCAATGAAGTGCTTCCGGTGGGAGGAAGACTCCGCCAATTCCAGGATCGTTGGACCTTCGATCCCTGGGCACACAGCATCGTCAAGAAGGGTCTAGGCTGGAGTTGGACTCAACCACCCCCAACCTTCCAGCAATTCTTCCAACAATCAATCCCCCTTCTGGAAGAATATGTCCTAGATCTCTTGAACAAGAAGGTGATAAGGAGGGTAAAGTCAACCAGGTTCCAAGGGAGACTGTTTTGCGTCCCCAAGAAAAACTCCGACAAGCTCAGAGTCATTCTGGACTTATCCCCCCTCAACAAGTTCATAGCGAACAACAAGTTCAAGATGCTGACTCTTCAACAGATAAGGACCCTTCTGCCTCGAGGTTCTTACACGGTCTCCATAGACCTGGCGGATGCCTACTGGCACGTTCCAATGAACCATCACGCTTCCTCCTACCTAGGATTTCGACTCCAAAGGAAAAGCTACGCCTTCAGGGCCATGCCCTTCGGCCTCAACGTGGCCCCTCGGATCTTCACAAAGCTGGCGGACGCCATAGTACAACAGCTCCACCTCCGAGACGTCCAGGTGATGGCCTACCTCAACGAATGGATAGTCTGGGCTCCATCGCCCGAGGATTGTTTAAAATCCTGCAGCAAAGTCACCCAGTTCCTAGAACACCTGGGATTCCAGATAAACGCGAAAAAATCTCGCCTCTCTCCAGCTCAGAAGTTCCAATGGTTAGGAATCCAGTGGAACCTTCAGTCACACCACCTTTCCATTCCCCAGAAGAAAAGGAAGGAAATAGCAGGGTCTGTCAAGCGACTACTGAAATCCAAACGGATCTCAAGACGCCAGCAGGAACGAGTTCTAGGCTCTCTATAGTTCGCCTCAGTGACAAACCCAGTGCTTCGTGCACAGCTAAAGGATGCCGCGGGAGTCTGGAGACGTTCTGCATCCATCGCTCGAAGAGACCTCAAGAGACGGCTCCCAAACAGACTTCGGCTTCTCCTCAAGCCGTGGTCGGAAGCGACGGCCCTGAAAAGGTCCATCCCTCTTCAACACCCACCTTCATCACTCAACATCCACACGGACGCTTCGCTGGAGGGTTGGGGAGGTCACTCCCACCAACAACAGGCTCAAGGCACATGGTCTCCCCTATTCAATACGTTTCACATCAACATCTTGGAGGCCATGGCGGTCCTTCTAACACTGAAGAAACTCTCCCCGCCTCCCTCGATCCATATTCGTCTAACCCTAGACAACTCGGTGGTAGTTCGATGTCTCAATCGCCAAGGCTGAAGATCGCCCCAGATAAATCAGGTGCTTCTGACAATCTTCCGTCTGGCAGAGAGGAAGAAGTGGCACCTGTCTGCAGTTCACCTACAAGGATTCCGCAACGTGACGGCGGACGTTCTATCCCGGACAAGCCCGATAGAGTCGGAATGGTCTCTAGACGCAAGATCATTCTCCTTCATCTCTCACCAAGTCCCAGAACTTCAGATCGATCTCTTCGCAACGAGCGACAACAATCAACTTCCTCGATATGTGGCCCCGTACGAGGACCCCAAGGCAGAGGCAGTGGACGCCATGTCACTGGACTGGAACAGATGGTCCAAGATCTACCTGTTCCCTCCCACCAACCTTCTGCTGAAAGTCCTCTCCAAGCTGAGAACCTTTAAAGGGACAGCGGCCCTAGTGGATCCCAAGTGGCCCCGGAGCAATTGGTACCCCATGGTCCTGGAGCTGCAGCCCACGCTGATCCCTCTCCCGGGCCCAGTTCTCTCCCAGCAAGTACAGAAGTCGACTGTCTTCGATTCATTATCGAAAATCAAGGACCTTCATCTCATGATTTTCTCTCCCTAGCCGCGAAGAAAAGGTTTGGGATCTCGAAAAAAAGTCTAGACTTCCTCGAGGAATACAAGACCGAATCCACAAGACGGCAATACGAATCATCTTGGAGAAAATGGGTCTCATTCGTCAAGGCAAAAAATCCTACGGAAATCACCATTGATTTCTGCATGTCCTTCTTTATTCACCTTCATGGACAGGGCTTGCCAGCCAATACGATTTCTACTTGCAAATCGGCCTTGACTAGACCAATGTTGTATGCCTTCCAGATTGATCTGTCTAGTGACATCTTCAATAAACTGCCGAATGCATGCGCTCGTCTACGCCCAGCACCCCCACCGAAACCGATCTCCTGGTCTTTGGACAAGGTGCTCCATTTTGCCTCCAACTTGGATAATGATTCATGCCCTCTCAAGGATCTGACTCAGAAAGTTATATTTCTTTTTGCTCTTGCTTCAGGAGCCCGAGTCAGCGAAATAGTGGCATTATCGAGAGAAGAGGGTCATATCCTGTTTACTGATTCAGGAGACCTTACCCTCTTCCCGGATCCGACGTTTCTCGCCAAAAACGAATTACCCACCAAAAGATGGGGCCCTTGGAGAATCTGCCCCCTGAAAGAAGATGCCTCTCTATGCCCAGTAGAGAGCCTCAAGGTCTATCTTCGCAGAACTTCGGACTTTGGTGGAGGCTGGCTCTTCAAAGGAGAAACATCAGGCAGCGACCTGTCACTGAAACAACTAAGAGCGAAAATCACCTACTTCATTCACAGAGCGGATCCTGACAGTACACCCGCCGGTCACGATCCTAGAAAAGTTGCATCGTCTCTGAATTTCTTTCAGAGTATGGACTTCGAAAGCCTTAAGAGTTTCACAGGCTGGAAGTCCTCGCGTGTTTTCTTCAAACATTATGCGAAACAAGTGCACGAAGTCAAACATTTTGTGGTAGCCGCAGGTAGTGTTATGAAACCTGCACCTAACTCTGCATAGAACAGTGAGTTACTTGGGACTCTAACTCTTCGGGTGCCTATGTTGACCCTCGAGTGATACGTAGTGATGTCGAAAACACTTAGTGCTTTTCATATAACTGTTCTTATCCCAGGTGAAATGTCATAGTCGTCACACGAGTGCCGCATGCCTAGAGCATGATGTGTTTTATTTTAAAGACTGACGTTCCTCGAGAACGAGTGCCTACTAATAAATTTGAAATTGTCTTTCAGATTCAAGAGCAAGTCTTTCATTACTATGTACATTATAATTCGTTGTAAATTAACTTTACATTTATTGCAATTCATTTATTTTTTCTGCAATTGTGAAATAAAATTCTTATTTTATTACTTGTGCGTCTCAATCCGCTCCTACTTATCCTATGAAATACATGTCTGTCATAGTTTTATTATCCCATTCCTCTTATGGTTGATGAAGATACTAAGGCCTTAACCCTTATTATATATTCACCTGTGCAATGTAATATTCCAATACGAATACTTACTCTCTTCATACCTTAGAGACGAGACACTTCTCCATTAACATACAGTGCCTAACCACCACTTGTCTGCCTTTGAGAATGTTCCTATATGAATGCCAACCATTCAGTCTTGTCTCCAAGTTCTTCAGGTTCTTCTAGCAAGGTGAATAGCCCTTCGATAACCACTTTGATCTCGGCATGGCCCGTGGGAACTTCACTGCCAGGGGGGCAGGAAGGTCTCTTCCCTACAGTTCTTCTATTAAGATTACTATGCTACCCTGTTCAAAGCCCTTGGCACTTACTCAAACAGGGGAAAATCTACCACGATACATTGATTCCCTGGTATTCTTCCATCAGGACGCCATGGCTTGAGCCCAAAAAACGGATTTTGAGCGAAGCGAAAAATCTATTTTTGGGTGAGATAGCCATGACGTCCTGATGGACCCTCCCTGCTACTTCGTCCAGTTTTTCAGGTCCCACCCTGCTCTGCTGTATCATGGAGATCGGCAAGCAACTGGCTTCAGGATGAGGACGGACGTGACGTCATTTAGCAATGGCGCCCGTTTGTTTACGTCTCGAGTACTAAAAGTAGCCACGAACGAGATTAGCTGTGGAACGGCTCCCCAGCTATTCTCCGCCCCTACACACCGAAGTGTTAACTCTGTTTGGGGTGTAGATAGCTATGTGGCGCGTTAATACATGCGTCCCCTGTTGATATACGATGTCTTAAAAGGGAAACCTTTAGGATACTCGCTCCAGAAGTTAGAATTCTGTGATAACCTGTGGTTAAATTCTCTGGGAATATTTAGTAGTGATATACCCAAGGAAGCTACCAAAAAGGAACCTTCCATCAGGACGCCATGGCTATCTCACCCAAAAATAGATTTTTCGCTTCGCTCAAAATCCGTTTACTAGACGGATTTTTCCCTGTGCGTATCTTATCGACTTGCATCTTAGCCATGTCTCTACCCTCGGCCTCGCCTTCTTCTGGAAAGTTGAGTACAAGGTTCCAGCATTGTTTAAATAAGCTCTGACCATAAAGTAACTTTTACTTTTCGAGATATTTTATGTTTTGTGGCAGAGCTGTGCTACTACCGGACCCGCCATTTTATGGCGTCGCTGTTGTCTTGCATGCCTTATTTAGCTAGCCTCAACAGCTTTTTCCGGCCTCATTAACTAATCGATACTATTAGTTATTAGTCTTCATAGCTAGGAACTTTATATATCCTGTTTTGACGCTCTTTTATTGGTCATCGACTGACCCCATACCTGTTCGCTAGTCTAGCCCTAGGCCAGAGTGCCTATCATCAGTGTTCATGCATGATATATTACAGTGATCCTAGGTTTAGTTATGAAGATAGTGGCATTATTTTATGATACTGTTGACTGTGATGCAAGTGTTTTCGCCTTCAGGGACCATATAGGGGATAGGTTTGACAGTGTGCCTCTCTAACCTAACCTAATTGTAGGCCCCCTATATGCTCCCTTCACCCCTTGCCTTAGGGCATTCCCTCTGCGTAGCCTTGCTTCCCCTACCACGTAAGGGGATCAAGCTCATACCAGAGTACATATCGCTTCTCTGTCCTCCCTAAGGGAATGATACCCCCTTAGGGTTGCGTCCGAGAATGAGGAACGGCCTGCCCTTCCTCTATTGCTGAGGCTAGGCTACCTGACCTTCCCTGCAATGCGATACATCTTCCATCCTTTCTGGTTCAGAATGTAACATCCCTGCTCTAGGTTAGGCTTGGGGGGAGTTAGTTCTGTGCCTTGCTGAAACGGTACCCATGCACCATTCTCAGACAGGCTGCCTAACCTTAGGCTAGGGAGTGTCCTCCCTTCCTTGGTGGCCGCTTTGGTACAGAGCCTCTCCTATAGAAGACCCTTCTTCTTCTCCCCTCCCCACCTATCTCTTGTATGGCCTAGCCTATACTTAGGTTAGTCTATACCCATCTGTCCCCTGTCCTACAACTCCTCCTTAGGGTAGAGTGATAGGGCTACCTTGAGTCCCTGTGTGCAGTCCGCTCTGGTACATATACCCTTCATAGTGTCCTATGGGGTTAGCCACTGGATGCGTTTTGTCCGCAGGGGTTCTCTCCCTCTTGGGTGTTCCCTAGCCCTCCCTTGGGCTACCCTGGCTCCCGGCCGCCTGCGGCCCCTGCCACTGGGTGATAGGGCTAGCCTCTATCATGGGTACACCCATTCAGGTGGGATGTCTTGGGGTCCGTGTCCGTACCCCTACATCCCTCCTTCTGTCTCTTTCACTGTCCTGGTGCCGGTCCCTTGCCTTCTCTTCTGTCGGTGATACCCACCTTCCACCCTTGGTGACACATCCCTTGCCCCCTGGGCCGTCAGTCCTCCGTGTGCCGGGGGGCTGCCGCCTCCCGTCGACGTACAGCCGATGGCCTTCCCTCATACCTCATAGCTTCGGTCGTCCGTCCATCGGTCCGGCCCTCGGAGTGCCGGCATCCACTGCCGGCAGTCCGGTTCTGCTATAGCCCATCCTTGTCCCTGTCACCAAGCCGGCAACCTTTGGCTGCCGGAGCCGCCGCTTCCCGCCGGAGTGCCGCCGTTGTGCCGGCGGCCGCCATCCTGGCATTACTCCTGACTTCTATATTTGTCTTCCCTAATGCCAGAAACTCTGCTGGAGCGGCCTCCGGCGTGCCGTCGGTCTGTCGGACCCTACCGGAGGCGTCAAAGCGACCTGCACCCCTTCTCCTAGCTATCAACTCATGCTGATAGCCCTACATTGCAACCAGATGGTTTGACTACATAAATAGATAGGTATTGTCTTACCGTTCTATTAATAACCATGCTGTCTTCTTGCATACCCCAAATTTCCAGCATGCTGTGTGTATCTTGGCACGGCTGGTTGCCGGAAACCGTTACCCTATGGGATCGTCTACGTTCCCAATTCTATGGTCTGAGTGGTCTCAGTACCAGTTTTATATCCTTGGCAATTCCTACTAGAATTCCCCCTGCCTCCCTGGCAATCTATGAAGAATTCTGCCTTGTGCCCTTGGTCACAAACAAATTGCCTATGGATAAGGTTACGGTAACCAGCCGGGCGGGTTACACGGAGTATGTGTCTATCTCCTTCATTTCCGCCCACTCTCAAAGACATCACAATGTTTATATCACTTAAAATTAAGTTAAAGATTAATCCTTTAATATTTAACTTTAGAATATAAGTCATTCTTATGACTCCCCCATACTCATGTTCTCCTTCTCTTACAGGAGGAGTACGTGAAGTGCGACTACGGCTTCTGTGGAGTGAAGCGCCCGCACTTCTATGGGCACACGGCGTGTAGGACTCACGCCCCTTGCGCCAACAAGAAAGGCGATCTGAAGTTTTGGGACCCGCAGAACTGTACGGTCTGCCAGGACCGCCTGGTTGAGGCGTTCAATAACCCTCCCTCAGCGGAGGTTAGGGACGCTTCTCGAGAGAAGCTATGCAAGTGGGTGCGTGGCTTCCAGAAGAACGCCACTGGACCATACCTTGCCTCCGAGGACTTGAGGGCCTTGCTTTTCCCAAAGGCATCCCCAGACTCTGTGGTCCCCAAGGATCAGATCCCCACCGTCCAGATAATGGTGGAACCCGATGTAATCATGGCCCAGACCATGCACGAGTGCCGCCTGGATGCCGACAACGCGGAACGTATGTCGGAAGTGTCGGAGAACACGGAGAGGAACCTCATGGCCGAAGAACTGGACTATGAGGAAGACCAAGTGGAATACACCGAGTCGGAGCAAGAGGTCGCTCCGCCTTCCACCCCCACACCGACTCCTACACTGACGGATGTATCACTCCCGTCTACCTCCGCTACCCCTGACCCCATCCCATCCAGCGCCCAGGAGATGTTCCGAATGCTCGAAGCTCTCATGGACAAGAAACTCCGTGAGACGCACGAATACATCAGGACCATGCTCGGACGCCAACCCCTGGAGGTATGCCGAGCACATGCCAATCACAACGGCAGGATCTTCATCAGTGAGAAGGTCGGCTCGGTTGCCCTGGAAGAAGTGGAATTCTTCCCGAGTTTTGAGGCTTATCCGGACTGTTACGTCCGACTTCGATCCGAACCTGCCTCTAAAGAGGAGACTGAACCGAAGGAGGTGATCGTGTTCGATCTCCCGAAGGCCCAGGCTATGCTGGCCAATACTGTTAAAAGTAGGGGTTCTACCTGCTCAAAGCTTCCGGCGTTGAGCAAGAAGCACCCTACCTACGTCGCACCAGACGATGCGATCCTCCCCTTCATGGAAAAGGCCTTCGCTGCGGTACACAAGGCAGTGGAAGAAGGGAAACCCTGTCCTGCACTGGAGGAGTGCAGACCCTTCTCCCTGACTACTCCCCCCGATGTTCGACACTGGAAAGATGTCCAGCATACCTTCGTGGTGGGGAAACTAGAACCTGACGTTGCTGGACGTCAGTTTAACAAAGACCTCCCGAAACTTAATGACCATCTCCTTCGTCGGGAACATGACACGAAGGAAAGGCTCGCCGCATCCATGTCCCTCCAGGTACAGCTCGACGTCATGGCCGGTGACACTAGAGTCCCCGATTACTACATGGTGCTCGCCAAAACGCATTTGGCGACTGTAGTTAAAGACCTGTACAGCTTCATGAAGGCTCGAAGAGCCTGTCGTGAATTCGTGTTCTCCAGTGCCACAGTGAGACACGAACCCCGGAGGCTGATTTCCTCCAACATCTGGGGTAAGCACCTCTTTCCCTCTGCCCTTGTGAAAGAAATCATCGACAAGGCCGCCACGGAGAACAGGAACCTTCTCCACAAGTGGGGCATGTCGAAGAAGAGGAAATCCTCTCAGGACGACGGCCCTCAACCTAAGAGGAAATCCTCCAAGCAGAAACCCCAGCAACGTCAACAGAGACGGCAGTTTCCGGGATCCGCTACTCCCCAAGTGGCAGCTCAGCCACAGCAGACCTTTCAGCTGGTCACCCAACCGGTCTTGTCACAGTCGCCGGTTTTCACCCCTGCTTTCGAGCAACAGACGACTACCTTTCGTCCCAAAGGTAGAGGCTTAAACAGACGTGCAGGCAGAGACGCATCTCGCCGTCCCTCCAGAGGCAGAGGAGGAAGGGGAGCTAGCGGCCGAGGCAGTAAACCCTCGGGACACCAGAAGCAATGAAGTGCTTCCGGTGGGAGGAAGACTCCGCCAATTCCAGGATCGTTGGACCTTTGATCCCTGGGCACACAGCATCGTCAAGAAGGGTCTAGGCTGGAGTTGGACTCAACCACCCCCAACCTTCCAGCAATTCTTCCAACAATCAACCCCCCTTCTGGAAGAATATGTCCTAGATCTCTTGAACAAGGTGATAAGGAGGGTAAAGTCAACCAGGTTCCAAGGGAGACTGTTTTGTGTCCCCAAGAAGGACTCCGACAAGCTCAGAGTCATTCTAGACTTATCCCCCCTCAACAAGTTCATAGCGAACAACAAGTTCAAGATGCTGACTCTTCAACAAATAAGGACCCTTCTGCCTCAAAGTTCCTACACGGTCTCCATAGACCTGGCGGATGCCTACTGGCACGTTCCAATGAACCACCACGCTTCCTCCTACCTAGGATTTCGACTCCAAAGGAAAAGCTACGCCTTCAAGGCCATGCCCTTTGGCCTCAACATGGCCCCTCGGATCTTCACAAAGCTGGCAGACGCCATCGTTCAACAGCTTCGCCTCCGAGGCGTCCAGGTGATGGCTTACCTCGACGACTGGCTGGTCTGGGCTCCATCGCCCGAAGATTGTTTAAGATCCTGCAACAAAGTTACCCAGTTCCTAGAACACCTGGGATTCCAGATAAACGCGAAGAAATCTCGCCTCTTTCCAGCTCTGAAGTTCCAATGGTTAGGAATCCAGTGGAACCTTCAGTCACACCGCCTTTCCATCCCCCAGAAGAAAAGGAAGGAAATTGCAGGGTCTGTCAAGCGACTGCTGAAATCTAAACGGATCTCAAGACGTCAGCAGGAACGAGTTCTAGGCTCTCTACAGTTCGCCTCAGTGACAAACCCAGTGTTACGTGCACAGCTAAAGGATGCCGCGGGAGTCTGGAGACGTTCCGCATCCATCGCTCGAAGAGACCTCAAGAGACGGCTCCCAAACAGACTTCGGTTACTCCTAAAGCCGTGGTCGGAAGCAAAGGCCCTGAAAAGGCCCATCCCTCTTCAACACCCACCTCCATCACTCAACATCCACACGGACGCTTCGCTGGAGGGTTGGGGAGGTCACTCCCACCAAAGAAAGGTTCAAGGAACATGGTCTACCCTATTCAAGACGTTTCACATCAACATCTTGGAGGCCATGGCGGTCCTTATAACTCTGAAGAAACTCTCCCCGCCTCCCTCGATCCATATTCGTCTAACCCTAGACAACTCGGTGGTAGTTCTAAGTCTCAATCGCCAAGGCTCAAGATCACCCCAGATAAATCAGGTGCTTCTGACAATCTTCCGTCTGGCAGAGAAGAAGAAGTGGCACCTGTCTGCAGTTCACCTACAAGGATTCCGCAACGTGACGGCGGACGCTCTATCTCGGACAAGCCCGATAGAGTCGGAATGGTCTCTAGACGCAAGATCCTTCTCCTTCATCTCTCACCAAGTCCCAGAACTTCAGATCGATCTCTTCGCAACGAGCGACAACAATCAACTTCCTCGATATGTGGCCCCGTACGAGGACCCCAAGGCAAAAGCAGTGGACGCCATGTCACTGGATTGGAACAGGTGGTCCAAGATCTACCTGTTCCCTCCCACCAACCTTCTGCTGAAAGTCCTCTCCAAACTGAGAACCTTCAAAGGAACAGCAGCCCTAGTGGCTCCCAAGTGGCCTCGTAGCAACTGGTACCCCCTAGTCCTGGAGCTACAACCCACGCTGATCCCTCTCCCGGGCCCAGTTCTCTCCCAGCAAGTACAGAAGTCGACTGTCTTCGCTTCATCATTGAAAGTCAGGGACCTTCATCTCATGATTTTCTCTCCCTAGCCGTGAAGAAAAGGTTCGGGATATTGAAGAAGAGTCTCGACTTCCTCGAGGAATACAAGACCGAATCCACACGACGGCAATACGAATCATCCTGGAGAAAATGGGTCTCATTCGTCAAGGCAAAAAACCCTACGGAAATCACCATCGATTTTTGCATGTCCTTCTTCATTCACCTTCATGGACAAGGCTTGGCAGCCAACACGATTTCTACTTGCAAATTGGACTTGACTAGACCACTAATGTACGCCTTCCAGATTGATCTGTCCAGCGACATCTTCAATAAACTGCCGAAGGCATGCGCTCATCTACGCCCAGCACCCCCACCAAAACCGATCTCCTGGTCCCTGGACAAGGTGCTCCATTTTGCCTCCAACTTGGACAATGATTCGTGCCTTCTCAAGGATCTGACTCAAAAAGTTATTTTTCTTTTTGCTCTTGCCTCAGGAGCCCGAGTCAGCGAAATAGTGGCATTATCAAGGGACGAGGGTCACATTCTGTTTACAGATTCAGGAGACCTTACCCTCTTCCCGGATCCGACGTTTCTCGCCAAAAACGAACTACCCACCAAAAGATGGGGCCCTTGGAGAATCTGCCCCCTGAAAGAAGATGCCTCTCTATGTCCAGTAGAGAGCCTCAAGGTCTATCTTCGTAGAACTTCTGACTTTGGTGGAGGCCAACTCTTCAAAGGAGAAACAACGGGCAGCGACCTGTCACTGAAACAACTAAGAGCGAAAATCACCTACTTCATTCGCAGAGCGGATCCTGACAGTACACCCGCAGGTCACGATCCTAGAAAAGTTGCATCGTCTCTGAATTTCTTTCAGAGTATGGATTTCGAAAGCCTTAAGAGTTTCACAGGCTGGAAATCCTCGCGTGTTTTCTTCAAACATTATGCGAAACAAGTGCATGAAGTCAAACATTTTGTGGTAGCCGCAGGTAGTGTTATGAAACCTGCACCTAACTCTGCATAGAACAGTGAGTTACTTGGGACTCTAACTCCTCGGGTGCCTATGTTGACCCTCGCGTGATACGTAGTGATTTCAAAGACACTTAGTGCTTTTTCATATAATGTTCTTCTCCCAGGTGAAATGTCATAGTCGTCACATGAGTTCCACATGCCTAGAGCATGATGTGTTTTCTTTTTAAAGACTGACGTTCCTCTGGAACGAGTGCCTACTAATAATTTGAAATTCTCTTTCAGATTCAAGAGCAAGTCTTTCATTACTATGTACATTATAATTTGTTGTAAATTACTTTTACATACTTATTGCATTTAATTACCATATTCTGCAATTGTGAAATAAAATTTCTATTTTATTACTTGTGCGTCTCAATCCGCTCCTACTTATGCTATGAAATACATGACTGTCATAGTTTCATTATCCCCTTCCTCTTATATACGATGAAGATTACTAAGGATCCAATCCTTATTATATACTCACCTCTGCAATGTAATATTCCTACCCGAATACTTACTTACATCATGCCTTCAAGACCAGACGATTCTCTCTCTTCACATACAGTGCCTAACCACCACTTGTCTGCTATTGAGAATGTTCCTATTTGAATACCAACCATTCAGTCTTGTCTCCGAGTTCTTCATGTTCTCCCAGCAAGGTGGGTAGCCCTTCGATGACCACTTTGATCTTCAGCATGGTCCGTTGGGACTTCACTGCCAGGGGGGCAGGAAGTTTTCTTCCCTACGGTTCCTCTATTGAGATTACTATGCTATCCTGTTCAAAGCCCTCGGCACTTACACTACAAGGGGAAAATCTACCACGATACATTGATTCTCTGGTATTCTTCCATCAGGACGCCATGGCTTGAGCCCAAAAAACGGATTTTGAGCGAAGCGAAAAATCTGTTTTTGGGTGAGATAGCCATGGCGTCCTGATGGACCCTCCCTGCTACTTCGTCCAGTTTTTTCAGGTCCCACCCTGTCCTGCTGTATCATGGTGATCGGCAAGCAACTGGCTTCAGGATGAGCACGGACGTGACGTCATTTAGCAATGGCGCCCGTTTGTTTACGTCTCGAGCACCAAAAGTAGCCACGGACGAGATTAGCTGTGGAACGGCTCCCCAGCTATTCTCCGCCCCTACACATCGAAGTGTTAACTCTATGTGGGGTGCAGATAGCTATGTGGCGCGTTAATACATGCGTCCCCTGTTGATATACGATGTCTTAAAGGGAAACCTTTAGGATAGTCGCTCCAGAAGTTAGAATTCTGTGATAACCTGTGGTTAAATTCTCTGGGAATATCTAGTAGTTATATACCCAAGGAAGCTACCAAAAAGGAACCTTCCATCAGGACGCCATGGCTATCTCACCCAAAAATAGATTTTTCGCTTCGCTCAAAATCCGTTTTTAGCGGTCGTTAGACTACGGTCGCTGTTCAACCCCATACTAGATCGCTAGCTTAGCCCCTAGGCTTGACAGCCTAGTGCTCATTTTCATGCATGATATATATTAGTGTTCCTAAGTTAAGTTATGAAGATTTTGGCATTATTAAATATACTAGTTACTGTGATGTACAGTAAGTGTTTTCGCCATCGGGGACCATACAAGGGACTGAGTTGGTTTGTGTACCAACCCCCTCCTAACCTAATGTAGGAACCCTTGTATGCTCCCTATTCCCCTTGCCTACGGGTAATTCCCTCTGGGTAGCCTTGCTTTTCCCTTATCTATAGGGAGAATCTTGTCTTCGAAGACCCAGAGTATTTTTGGGCTCAAGCCATGACGTCCTGATGGAAGGTTCCTTCAGTAGCTTCCTAGGGTATATTTAACTACAGTGGATATTCCCAGAGAATTAAACTAAAGGTTATCACAGAATTCTAACTTCTAGTGCGAGTACCCTAAAGGTTTCCCTCTAGGATATCGTATATCAACAGGGGACGCATGTATTAACACGCCACATAGCTATCTGCACCCCACATAGAGTTAACACTTTGATATGGAAAGGTGGCTGAGTAACTGAGGAGCCGTTCCACAGTTACACTCATCCGTGGCTGCTTTTGGTACTCGAGACGTAAACAAACGGGCGCCATTGCTAAATGACGTCACGTCCGTCCTCATCCTTTCGCCTGTAGCTTCTTTGCTAAGTAGGATTTTTCCTAAGTGCTTACTTTATCAGCTTACATCGCCGTTATGTCGCTACCTTCAGCCTCGCCTTCTTCTGGAAAGTTGAGTACCAGGTCCCAGTATTGTTTAAATAAGCTCTAGCCGTAAAGTAACTTCTACTTTTCGTAAAATATTGTGTTTTGTGGCAGAGCTGTGCCGATACCGGACGCGCCATTTTATGGCGCCACTGTTCATATTGCATGCTTTATTTAGTTAGCCAGAACAGCCCTCTCCGGTCATTTAACTAATTAATATTATTAGTTATTAAGTCTTCATAGCTAGCGAATCTTTATATCGTGTTTTAGCGCTCATCAGACTCTGTCGCTGTTCGACCCCATACTAGATTGCTAGCTTAGCCCCTAGGCTGGTCAGCCTAGTGCTTGTTTTCATGCATGATATATAACAGTGTTCCTAAATTAAGTTATGAAGATTGTGGCATTATTAAACATACTATTTACTGTGATGTAAGTGTTTTCGCCTTCGGGGACCATATAAGGGACAGTGTTGATTGTGTATCATCCCTTCCTAACCTAATGTAGGAACACTTATATGCTCCCTATTCCCCCTGCCTGCGGGCATTCCCTCTGGGTAGACTTGCTTTCCCTTCTATATAGGGGAATCTCGTCTACAACCAGAGTATTTGTCACTTCTCTGACTACCCTAAGGGAATGAGAGACTAGGAAGGGCCCTGCCCTTCCTCAGTTGCACCTGGTTGGGTTACTCCTTCCTCCCTGCAACTAGCGATGTGTCTTTCAAGCTTTCCTAACCTAGGAGTTAGTCTTCCTACTCTAGGTTAAGCTCTGGGGGTTGACTCTGCCTTATTATAGTTTGAGACGGTACATTAGTACCGTTCTCGATCTGGGCTACCTATCCTAGGTTAGGGAGCGTTCTCCCTTACCTTGGTGGCCGTTTTCATGCAGAGTCTCCTCTTTAGAAAGACCTATTCTTCTCCCTCCCTACCTATCCCTTTGGTGTAGGCTTGCCTACACACCTCTGTCCTTAGTCCTACAACTCCTCCCTTGGGTGGAGTGGTAGGGCTAACATTGTTCTCCTGATCAGCTGGCCGCTCTGGTACACATACCCTTCATAGCGTTCTATGGGGGTGGTTGCCGGCGGGGGATTCCCCCCTCTTTGAGTGCCCTCTATCCCTCCCTTGGGTTACCACAGGCACCCGGCCACCTGCCGGCTCCCTGGCGCCGGATGTTAGGAGTATCCACTCCTATCATGAGTGCACTCTCTCCAGAGGGATGCCGGAGGGGTATAGGATCTTACCCCTTCCATCCCTCCTTATCTTTCTCTCTTTCTATCCTGCTTGCCGGTCCCTTGCCGTCTCTACTGCCGGCGATAACCGCCACTACCTCAGGTGACATTCTTTCATAAGATGCCTCTCCCCCTTTAAGACGTCAGCCTTCCGTGTGCCGGGCTGCCGCCTTCCGTCGGCTTACAGCCGACGTCCCACCCTTCGTTTTACTCGCATGCCGGCATTGATTGCCGGCAATCTAGGTATACGACCATATACATTTCTATCTTATGAATTGATCCAAGGCTCACCATGCCGTCAGCCTTCGGCTGCCGGAGCCGCCGCCCCCTGCTGACGACCCGCCGCTGTGCCGGCGGTCGCCACTATCGTATTATCCTTATAGATACTCAGTGTGTCTGCCTTGATGCCTTCCGCCCTGCAGGACCGGCCTCCGGTGTGCCGTTGGTCTGCCGGAACCCTCATGAGACGTTAAGGGACATGTACCCTTTCCTTGGCTGCCGGCAACATGCCGACAGTCAATATACTGCAACCAGATGGCTTGGCCACTTCCATATAGGTACAGTGGAACCTCTACACATGAACGTATCCACACCCGAATTTTCCAACATCCGAAGTAAAATTCGAGCAAATTTTTGACTCTACACCCGAATTTTATTTCGACACATGAAGTAAACATTACGCCATTGAGCGTCGAGTGCTCAGTTGTCTATTCTTGTGTGTATAGAGTGGTTGTCCTCTACTTGGTCTGTTATTAACAGTGCTTATTTTCTTCCTTTTCTCACATTTCCTTTTTGATTTTACCTATAATCATGGTGCTTAGGAAGCTAAGTTTCAGTACAGGAAGAAGGCAATTCTTTCATTAGAATTGAAGCAAGAAATTATAGAAAAACATGAGAGCAGTGTGCATGTGAGTGATACTGTATGGCTAAACAATATGGCCGGAATAGGCCTATGATCTCGAGGATCATCAAGCTGAAGGCAGCCATTAAAGCAAATAACCATCGAAGGTGATCACCATTATTACAAGACATCTTATCAATACCCTGGAAGAGATAGAACGCCATTTGTTGATAGGGATATAGGACAGAGAGATTGTTGGCAACGATCATTTGTGAGAAGGACCAGAAAGAAAGAAAAAAGTGAAGCAAAGAAAACCATGATAGCATTAACAAGCTCTTTTAAATAAGACTTCTCTCTTTTTCTGTTTCTCTCTAAACATAGCATTAACATGTTCTTTAAATAAAATCTCTCTCTCTCTCTCTCTCTCTCTCTCTCTCTCTCTCTCTCTCTCTCTCTCTCTCTCTTCGCTATTATAGTGTTAGATACGTCTATTATTTTTTTTTTCGAGAGAGATTAAACAAAAATGTGTTTAGAGTACATATGATTTTTAACAGCGTCAACGAGTTGAAAAACAATTAAATGTAACTAACAAAGTAATAACAGCTAATCTGAATTCCTTTATAAACTAAAACAAATATTGATATAAACACACTCGTGTGCGTATGCACAAACACACACACAGGTGCAAAAATTGCTACGCAGTAAGAGAGACGGTCGGGGAGGAGGTAGAGATGGTGACTGCGATAACATACCGTAACTCGTCACTGAAAGTTATGAAAATAAAAAATCAAAAGAAAAAAAATGTAAAAAATATGAAATATAAAAATAAAAAAAAATAAATAAGCTAAGTTAGATTAAAATTTCCGTAGTGTAAGTTACGGTATGTTATCGCAGTCACCATCACTACCTCCTCGCCGATCGTGTCTCCTCATGCGTCTGTGTGTGTTTGCGCATACGCACACGAGTGTGTTTGTATCAATATTTGTTTTAGTTAATAAAGGAATTCAGATTCGCTGATATTGTTTTTTTAGTTACATTTAACTGTCTTTCAACTCATTAACGCTGTTAAAAATCATATGTACACAACACATTTTTGTTTAATCTCTCATTTTTGTTTAATCTCTCTCTCTCTCTCTCTCTCTCTCTCTCTCTCTCTCTCTCTCTCTCTCAGAAAAAAATAATAGACGTCTCTAACACTAACAGTGAAGAAGAACAAGAGAGAGAGAGAGAGAGAGAGAGAGAGAGAGTATTTATTTAAAGAACATGTTAACACCATGTCTACCTTCTCGCCGATCGTCCGTCTCCTCCTGGCGTAGCAAATCCTACACCTGCGTTGGCCTGTCTCTAAGGTAAAGTGGCAATAAAAGACATTTTTTATTTATCATTTCTTCATAATTATCTTTTTTACATGGTTCTTTCATATTACGCAGTTATGTTATTGTTTTGTGTAATTATGTGTAGCCATTTATTAAGGATTTATTATGAGTTTTTAGGCTGAGGAACGAAGTAAATGAATTACCATGTATTCTTATGGGAAAATTCGTTTCTACATCCGAACATTTTCTACATCCGAAGTTGGTTGTGGAATGAATTAAATTCGTATGTAGAGGTACCACTGTATTGTCTTACCATCCAAGATTGTGGCTATGCTGTTTGATTGCACATTACAATAATTCCAGCATACTCTGTGTATCTTAGTGCAGTCGATTGCCGGAACCTACATTTAATAAGGGGTTTATCCTATGCCCCCTCTCCCCCAGGGATCTGAGTGGTCTCAGACCCTATTACACTCTGCGGACAATTCCTGTTAAAAGCCTAGCTTGGCTCATCCATACGGATTTCCCTCATTGTGACCTTTGGGCACAAAGGAATTGTCTACGGATAAGGTTACGGTAACCGGCTGGGCGGGATTCACAAGTATGTGTCTATCTACTTCATTTCCCGCTCATTAATCTTAAGCATTAATATGTTCTTATAATTAAGTTATTCTTAATTTTAGATTAAGTTATCCTTAATTTTAGAGTAATGTAAGTCATTCTTATGCCTTCCATGTACTCATGATCTCTCTCTTTTACAGGAGGATTATCTGAAGTGTGAGAGTAACTTCTGCAGGGTGAAGCGCCCGGACTTCTACGGGCACAAGGCGTGCCGGACCCACGCCCCCTGCGCCGCCAAGAAAGGCGACTTGAAGTATTGGGACCCGCAGAGCTGTACAGTCTGCAAAAGTCTTCTTGTCGAGGCGTTCGACGATCCTCCTTCTGTGGAGGCAAGGGACATTGCTAAGGAGTAGCCACGCAAATGGGTGTGTGGCTTCCAGAAGAACGCCATTGGACCGTATCTTCCCAACGAAGACTTGAGGGCCTTGCTTTTCCCAAAAGCATCAAAAGACTCAGTGGTCCCCCGTGATCAGATCCCCACCGTCCGGATCGTGGTGGAACCTGATGTTGTCATGGCTCAGTCCATGCGTGAGTGCCATCTTGATTCCGACAACGTGGAACGTATGTCGGAGGTGTCGGAAGAGACGGAGAAGAACCTCATGGGCGAGGAACTCGACTATGAGGAAAATCAGGTGGAATACCCTGATTCGGAGACCGAGGTCGCTCCTGCTCCCCCAGCAATTCCTGCACCGTCCAAGGAACCTGTTCCTTCGACTTCTGCCACCCCAGACCCTCTTCCATCGGCCACTCAAGAGGTCTTCAAGATGCTTGAAGCCCTCATGGAAAAGAAGCTATGAGAAACTCAGGAACAATTCCGGACAACTCTCGTCAGCTTCAAGCAACCGAAAAGGATTTCGGTTAAGGACCTCCCCACCTGCTCGGAAGCTAACCCATGGAGATACGCCGAGCATATGCCAATTACAACTGGCAAGATTTACATTAGTGAAAGGGTTGGCTCTATCTTGCTGGAAGAAGTGGAGTTCTTCCCAAATTTCGAGGCTTATCCGGACTGTTACGTCCGGCTCAGGTCCGAACCAGCCTCAAAGGAGGAGACCGAACCAAAGGAAGTTATTGTGTTCGATCTCGCGAAGGCCCAAGCTATGTTAGCTCAGGCGGTGAAGAGTAGGGGTTTCACTAACTCCAAGATGCCGGCGCTTAGCAAGAAGCATCCAACCTTCGTTGCGCCAAATTCTGCGACCTTCCCCTTCATCGAAAAGGCCTTCACAGCGGTCATAAAGGCAGTGGAGGAAAGGAAACCTTGCCCTGCACTGGAGGAGTGCAGACCCTTCTCCATTCCTCTTCCCCCCGATGATAGGCACTGGAAAGACATCCAGTCGGCCTTCACGGTAGGGAAACTGGAGCCTGACGTAGCTGGTCGTCAATTCAATGAGGACCTCCCAAGGCTGAATGATCATCTCCTTCGTAGGGAACAGGATACGAAGGAGAGACTTGCCGCGTCGCTGTCCCACCAGGTACAGCTTGAGCTCATGGCCGGGGATACTAGAGTCCCGGACTTTTATATGGTCCTAGCTAAGTCGCACCTGGCGACTGTAACCAAGGACCTATATAGCTTCACTAGGGCTCGCAGAGCCTGTCGTGAATTCGTGTTTGCTAACGCGACAGTGAAACATGAACCCCGGAGGCTGATTTCCTCCAATATCTGGGGCAAGTATCTCTTCCCATATACCTTGGTGAAAGAGATAGTGGACAAAGCTGCCACGAAGAATAGGAACCTTCTCCATAAGTGGGGCATGTCCCGAAAGAGGAAGTCCTCTCAGGATGATGGCCCTCAGCCTAAGAGGAAGGCTTCAAAGCCCAAACCCCAGCAACGTCAACAGAGACGACAGTTTCCGGGTCCCGCTATTCCCCAAGTGGCTACGCAGCCGCAACAGACCTTTCAGTTGGTCCCCCAACCGGTGGTGTTGCAGTCGCCGGTCTTCACCCCTGCATATGAGCAACACTCGACTACCTTTCATCCCAGAGGTAGGGGCTCAGGCAGAGGCTCCGGCAGAGATTCTTCTCGCCGTCCCTCCTGAGGCAGAGGAAGAAGGGGAGCTAGCGGTCGAGGTGGCAAACCCTCGGGACACCAGAAGCAATGATGTGCTTCCGGTGGGAGGAAGACTCCGCCAATTCCAGGATCGTTGGACCTTCGATCCCTGGGCACAAAGCATCGTCAAGAAGGGACTGGGCTGGAGCTGAACTCAACCACCCCCAGCCTTCCAGCAATTCTTCCAACAGTCAACCACACTCCTGGAAGAATATGTCCGGGAACTCTTGAACAAGAAGGTGATCAGGAGGGTAAAGTCAACCAGGTTCCAAGGGAGACTCTTTTGCGTTCCCAAGAAAGACTCCGACAAACTCAGAGTCATTCTAGACTTATCCCCTCTCAACAAGTTCATTGCGAACAACAAATTCAAGATGCTGACTCTGCAACAAATAAGGACCCTTCTGACTCAAAGGGCCTACACGGTCTCCATAGACCTGGCGGATGCCTACTGGCACATCCCAATGAATCATTACGCTTCCTCCTACCTAGGATTTCGACTCCAAAGGAAAAGTTACGCCTTCATGGCCATGCCCTTCGGGCTCAACGTGGCTCCACGGATCTTCACCAAGCTGGCAGACGCAATCGTCCAACAGCTCCGTCTTCAGGGTGTCCAAGTGATAGCCTACCTAGACGACTGGTTAGTCTGGTCGACATCGCCCGAAGATTGTGTAAGAGCCTGCAACAAAGTCACCCAGTTCCTAGAGCATCTGGGCTTCAAGATAAACACCGAGAAATCTCGCCTATCTCCAGCTCAGAAGTTCCAATGGTTGGGAATTCATTGGGATCTTCAGTCACACCGCCTTTCCATCCCACAGAAGAAAAGGAAGGAAATAGCAGGGTCTGTCAGAAGGCTTCTAAAATCCAAACGGATCTCAAGACGACAGCAGGAACAAGTTCTCGGCTCTCTACAGTTCGCCTATGTGACAAACCCAGTGCTTCGCGCACAGCTAAAGGATGCCGCGGGAGTCTGGAGACGTTTCGCATCCATCGCTGGAAGAGACCTCAAGAGACGGCTTCCAAACAGACTTCGCTTACTTTTAAAGCCGTGGTCAGAAGCAAAGGCCCTGGAAAGGTCCATTCCTCTTCAACACCCGCCTCCATCGATCAACATCCACACGAACGCTTCACTGGAGGGTTGGGGAGGTCACTCCCACCAACAACAGGTTCAAGGAACATGGTCTCCCCTATTCAAAACGTTTCACATCAACATCTTGGAGGCCATGGCAGTTCTTCTCACCCTGAAGAAACTTTCCCCGCCTCCCTCGATCCACATTCGTCTGACTCTGGACAACTCGGTGGTAGTCAGATGTCTCAATCGTCAGGGCTCGAGATCGCCCCAGATAAATCAGGTACTTCTTCCGATCTTTCGTTTAGCAGAAAAGAAGAAATGGCACCTGTCTGCAGTTCACCTACAAGGATTCCGCAACATGACGGCGGACGCTCTATCAAGGACAAGCCCAATAGAGTCGGAATGGTCTCTAGACGCAAGGTCATTCTCCTTCATCTCTCACCAAGTCCCGGAACTTCAGATCGATCTCTTCGCGACGAGCGACAACAATCAACTTCCTCGATATGTGGCCCCGTACGAGGACCCCAAGGCAGAAGCAGTGGATGCCATGTCACTGGATTGGAACAGATGGTCCAGGATATACCTGTTCCCCCCTCCCAACCTTCTGCTGAAAATCCTATCCAAACTGAGAACATTCAAAGGGACAGCGGCCCTAGTGGCTCCAAAGTGGCCTGGAGCAATTGGTACCCTCAGGTCCTGGAGCTGCAGCCCACGCTGATTCCCGTACCGGGTCCAGTTCTCTCTCAACAAGTACAGAAGTCGACTGCCTTCGCTTCATCACTGAAAGTCAGGGACCTTCATCTCATGATTTTCTCTCCTTAGCCACAAAGAAAAGGTTTGGGATCTCGAAGAAAAGCTTAGACTTCCTCGAGGAATACAAGACTGAATCTACCAGACGGCAATACGAATCTTCCTGGAGAAAGTGGGTCTCTTTCGTCAAGGCAAAAAATCCTACGGAAATCACCATTTATTTTTGTATGTCCTTCTTCATTCACCTTCATGGACAAGGCTTAGCGGCCAACACGATTTCCACCTGCAAATCGGCCTTGACTAGACCACTCCTATACGCCTTCCAGATTGATTTGTCCAGTGATATCTTCAATAAACTGCAAAAGGCATGCGCTAGACTACGCCCAGCACCCCCACCAAAACATATCTCCTGGTCCCTGGACAAGGTGCTCCATTTTGCCTCTAGCCTGGACAACGATTCATGCCCTCTGAAAGACTTGACTCAAAAAGTTATCTTCCTTTTTGCTCTCACGTCGGGAGCCCGAGTCAGTGAAATAGTGGCATTATCAAGAGAAGAGGGTCATATCCTGTTCGCAGAGACAGGAGAGCTTACCCTCTTCCCCGATCCGACGTTTCTCGCTAAGAATGAACTACCCACCAAGAGATTGGGCCCTTGGAGAATCTGCCCCCTGAAGGAAGATGTCTCTCTATGCCCAGTGTAGAGTCTTAAGGTCTATCTTCGAAGAACTTCAGACTTCGGTGGAGGACAACTCTTCAAAGGAGAAACATCGGGTAGCGACCTGTCACTGAAACAACTAAGAGCGAAAATCACCTACTTCATTCGCAGAGCGGATCCTGACAGTACACCCGCAGGTCACGATCCTAGAAAAGTCGCTTCTTCTCTGAACTTCTTCCAGAGTATGGATTTCGAAAGCCTCAAGAGCTTTACAGGCTGGAAATCATCGCGCGTTTTCTTCAAGCACTACGCAAAACAAGTGCATGAAGTTAAGCATTTCGTGGTAGCCGCAGGTAGTGTTATGAAACCTGCTGTTTAACTCTGCATAGAACAGTGAGTTACTTGGGACTTTAACTCTACAGGTGCCTGTGTTGACCCTTTTGTGATACATAGTGATTTAATGGACACTTAGTGTTTCTAATAGACTGTTCTTACCAAGGTGAAATGTCATAGACTTTACATGAGTGCCACATGCCCTAGGGCATGATGTGTTTTCTTTGAAAAAGACTGACGTTCCTCTGGAACTTGTGTTTCTAAAAAGTAAATTTTCTTTTCAGATTCAAGATTAAAGTCTTTATTTTCTATGTACATTATTCTTTTATTATTGTAAATAAACTCTTTATTCATTATTGTAATTACTACCATAATGATCTGCAATCTTTGAAATAAAATGTCTATTTTATTCCATGTGCGTCTCTCTCCGCTCCTATTCTTTATCAAGAAATATACGATTGTTATAGTTTCATTTACCCCTTTTTTCCCTGAAAAATGAGAAGAATAATATATGTAATTATGTTATATGCTCACTCATGCCTTGATAATATTCCTATTCGAATATTAACCTTTGTCCTGTCTCCGAGACCAGATTGATCTCTCCTCCAGGGAGAGTAGTAAATGTTATTTACTTACCTATGCTTGATAATATTCCTACCCGAATATTAACCTTAGTCTTGTCTCCGAGTCCAGCGCGAACTCTCCGCAGGGTGAGTAGCTCTTCAATGATCGCTTCGAGATGTTCCTATTGTCCACCAGGACTTCCCTGCCAGGGGGGCAGGAAGCTAGTTCATCATAGAATCTCTGGTAAGGACATGTTCTATAATACTGTTCGAAGCCTTTGGCACTTGCATTAAAAAGGGGAAAAATTCCACGATACATTAATTCTCTGGTACACTTCCATCAGGACGTTATGGCTTGAGCCCAAAAAACGGATTTTGAGCGAAGCGAAAAATCTATTTTTGGGTGAGATAGCCATGACGTCCGGATGGACCCTCCCGTCTATTCTAGTTCAGCCTTTCAGGGCCCTCCCTGACCTGCTGTATCATGGAGATTAGCAGAAGCTGAGCTCAGGATGAGGACGGACGTGACGTCATTTAGCAATGGCGCCTGTTTGTTTACGTCTCGAGTACCAAAAGCAGCCACGGATGAGAGTAACTTTGGAACGGCTCCTCAGTTACTCAGCCACCTTTCCATATCGAAGTGTTAACTCTATATGGGGTGCAGATAGCTATGTGGCGTGTTAATACATGCGTCCCCTGTTGATATACAATATCCTAGAGGGAAACCTTTAGGGTACTCGCACCAGAAGTTAGAATTCTGTGATAACCTTTAGTTTAATTCTCTGGGAATATCCACTGTAGTTAAATATACCCTAGGAAGCTACTGAAGGAACCTTCCATCAGGACGTCATGGCTATCTCACCCAAAAATAGATTTTTCGCTTCACTCAAAATCCGTTTTATCGCTTCTCAGCCTACCCTAAGGGAATGAACCCCCCTTAGGGTCGCGCCTGAGACATTAGGAAGGGCTCTGCCCTTCCCTAGTTGCACTTGGTTGGGTTACTCCTTCCTCCCTGCAGCAAGCGATGCGTCTTTCAGACTTTCCTAGCCCAGGAGTTGGTCCTCCTAATCTGGGTTAAGCTCTGGGGGCAGACTCTGTCTTATTATAGTTTAGGACAGTACATTGGTACTGTACCTGATCTGGGCTACCTATCCTAGGTTAGGGAGCGTTCTCCCTTGCCTTGGTGGCTGCTCTCATACAGAGTTTACCCATTTAATAAAAACCCCTACTTCTCCCTCCCCACTCTATTCCTTTGGTGTAGGCCTGCCTATACACCCCTGTCCTCGGTCCTACAACTCCTCCCTTGGGTGGAGTGGTAGGGCTATCCTTGTTCTCCTGCTAAGCTGGCCGCTCTGGTACACATACCCTTCATAGTGTTCTATAAGGGTGGTTGCCGGCGGCGGTCCTGCCGGCGGAGGATTCCCCCTCTTTGATTGCTCTCTATCCCTCCCTTGGGTTACCTCAGGCTCCCAGCCGTCTGCCGGCCCACTGCCGCCGGATGTTAGGAGTACCTACTCCTATCATGATTGCACTCTCTCCGGAGGGATGCCGGAGGGGTATAGGATATTACCCCTCCCCATCCCTCCTTGCCTTTTTCTCTCTCTATCATGGTGCCGGTCCCTTGCCGTCTCTACTGCCGGCGATAACCGTCACTACCTCAGGTGACCTCTATTCATAGGATACCTCCTCTCTAAGACGTCAGCCTACCGCGTGCCGGAGGCTGCCGCCTTCCGTCGTACCTAGCGACAGACGGCTGACTGTCGGAGTCTGCCGCCCACATGCCGGCATTGATTGCCGGCAATCTAGATATCCACCCTTTATATATATATATATCTTATGAATTGAACTAAGGTCCACCATGCCGTCAGTCTCCGGCTGCCGGAACCCACCGCCTCTGCCGGCGATCCGCCGCTGTGCCGGCGGTTCGCCAATGTGGTATTGTCCATCTCGGTTGCTCAGTGTGTCTTCCTTGATGTTTTCCACCCTGCAGGACCGGCCTCCGGCGTTCCGTCGGTCTGCTGGCGCCCCCTAATGAGACGCTAAGGGACATGTACCCCTTTTCCCTGGCTGCCGGCAACATGCCGGAAGTCAATATGATGCAGCCAGATAGCCTGGCCACCTCCATATAGGTATTGTTATACCAACTAATATAGTGGCTATGCTGTTTGATTGCACATTGCAACATTTCCAGCATATTCTGTGCATCTCAGTGCAGTCGATTGCCGGAACCTACATTTTAATAAGGGGTTTATCCTATTTTCCCCTCTCCCCCAAGGCTCTGAGTGGTCTCAGATCCTTGTACACTCTGCGGACAACTCCTTTTTAAGAAGCCTAGCTTGGCTCATCCATACGGATTTCCCTCATTTGAGACCCTCGGGTCCAAAGGAATTGTCTACGGATAAGGTTACGGTAACCGGCTGGGCGGGATTCACAAGTATGTGTCTATCTACTTCCTTTCCTGCTCATCAATCTTGAACATTAATATGCTATCGTAGATTAAGTTATTCTTAAGTCTAGAGTAATGTAAGTCATTCTTATGCCTTCCATGTACTCATGATCTCTTTCTTTTACAGGAGGAGTATATGAAGTGCGAGAGCAACTTCTGTGGAGTTAAGCGCCCGGACTTCTACGGGCACAAGGCGTGCCGGACCCATGCCTCCTGCGCCGCCAAGAAAGGCGACCTTAAATTCTGGGACCCGCAGAACTGTTCAGTCTGCAAGAGTCTTCTTGACGAGGCATTCAACGACCCTCCTACTACGGAGGTAAGGGACATCGCTAGAGAGAAGCTACGCAAATGGGTGCGTGGCTTCCAAAAGAACGTCACTGGACCGTATCTTCCCAATGAAGACTTGAGGGCTTTGCTTTTTCCAAAAGCATCCAAGGACTCGGTGCTCCCTCGAGAACAAATTCCCACCGTCCAAATAGTGGTCGAACCCGACATCGTCATGGCACAGTCCATGCGTGAGTGCCATCTTGATTCCGACAACGTGGAACGTATGTCGGAGGTGTCTGAAGAGACGGAGAAGAACCTCATGGGCGAGGAGCTCGACTATGAGGAAGATCAGGTGGAATACCCTGACTCGGAGAACGAGGTCGCTCCAGCTCCCCCAGCAACTCCAGCACCGTCCGAGGAACCTGTTCCTTCGACTTCTGCCGCCCCGGACCCTCTTCCATCGGCCACTCAAGAGGTCTTCAGAATGCTTGAAGCCCTCATGGACAAGAAGCTGCGTGAGACCCAGGAACAATTCCGGACGACTCTTGTCAGCTTCAAACAACCGAAGAAGATTTCGGTTAAGGACCTCCCCACCTGCTCGGAAGCTAATCCTTGGAGATACGCCGAGCATATGCCAATCACTACTGGCAAAATCTACATTAGTGAAAGGGTTGGCTCTATCTTGCTGGAAGAAGTGGAGTTCTTCCCGAACTTCGAGGCTTATCCGGACTGTTACGTCCGACTCAGGTCCGAACCAGCCTCAAAAGAAGAGACCGAACCAAAGGAAGTGATAGTGTTCAATCTCGCGAAAGCCCAAGCTATGCTGGCTCAGGCAGTGAAGAGTCAGGGTTTCACAAACTCCAAGATGCCAGCGCTGAGCAAGAAGCATCCAATCTTTGTTGCTCCAGCTACTGCGACCTTCCCCTTCATTGAAAAGGCCTTCCAAGCGGTCATGAAGGCTGTGGAGGAAGGGAAGCCTTGCCCTGCACTGAAGGAGTGCAGACCCTTCTCCCTTACTCTTCCTCCCGATGATAGGTACTGGAAAGACGTCCAGCTGACTTTCACGGTAGGAAAGCTAGAACCTGATGTGGCTGGTCGTCAATTCAACGAGGACCTCCCACGACTGAAAGATCATCTCCTTCGTAGGGAACAGGATACAGGTACAGCTAGAACTCATGGCCGGGGACACCAGAGTCCCAGACTTTTACATGGTCTTTGCTAAGTCACACCTGGCGACTGTGACCAAGGATCTGTACAGTTTCGCTAGGGGCTCACAGAGCCTGTAGGAAATTCGTATTCGCCAGTGCAACGGTGAAACACGAACCCCGGAGACTGATTTCCTCCAATATCTAGGGCAAACATCTCTTCCCGTCTACCTTGGTGAAAGAGATAGTGGACAAAGCTGCCACGGAGAACAGGAACCTTCTCCACAAGTGGGGCATGTCCCGAAAGAGGAAGTCCTCTCAGGACGATGGCCCTCAGCCTAAGAGGAAATCCTCAAAACCCAGACCCCAACAACGTCAACCAAGACGACAGTTTCCGGGTCCCGCTACTCCCCAAGTGGCTACGCAGCCACAACAGACCTTTCAATTGGTCCCCCAGCCGGTGGTGTAGCAGTCACCGGTCTTCACCCCTGCCTATGAGCAACATTCGACTACCTTTCGTCCCAGAGGTAGGGGCTCTGGCAGAGGCTCCAGCAGAGATTCTTCTCGCCGTCCCTCCAGAGGCAGAGGAAGAAGGGGAGCTAGCGGCCGAGGTGGCAAACCCTCGGGACACCAGAAGCAATGAAGTGCTTCCGGTGGGAGGAAGACTCCGCCAATTCCAGGATCATTGGACCTTCGATCCTTGGGCACACAGCATCGTCAAGAAAGGACTGGGCTGGAGCTGGACTCAACCACCCCCAGCCTTCCAGCAATTCTTCCAACAGTCAACCCCCCTCCTGGAAGAATATGTCCGGGAACTCTTGAACAAGAAGGTGATCAGGAGGGTAAAGTCAACCAGGTTCCAGGGAAGACTCTTTTGTGTTCCCAAGAAAGACTCAGACAAACTCAGAGTCATTCTAGACTTGTCCCCTCTCAACAAGTTCATTGCAAACAACAAATTCAAGATGCTGACTCTGCAACAAATAAGGACCCTTCTGCCTCAAAAGCCCTACACGGTCTCCATAGACCTGGCGGATGCCTACTGGCACATTCCAATGAATCACTACGCTCCCTCCTACCTAGGATTCAAAATACAAATGAAAAGTTACGCCTTCAGGGCCATGCCCTTCGGGCTCAACGTGGCTCCACGGATCTTCACCAAGCTGGCAGACGCAATCGTCCAACAGCTCCGTCTTCAGGGCGTCCAAGTGATGGCCTACCTAGACGACTGGCTAGTCTGGTCGACATCGCCTGAAGATTGTTTGAGAGCCTGCAACAAAGTCACCCAGTTCCTAGAGCATCTGGGCTTCAAGATAAAAGCAGAAAAATCTCGCCTCTCTCCAGCTCAGAACTTCCAATGGTTGGGAATCCATTGGGACCTTCAGTCACACCGCCTTTCCATTCCACAGAAGAAAAGGAAGGAAATAGCAGGGTCTGTCAGAAGGCTTTTAAAATCCAAACGGATCTCAAGACGACAACAGGAACAAGTTCTCGGCTCTCTACAGTTCTCCTCTGTGACAAACCCAGTGCTTCGCGCACAGCTAAAGGATGCCGCGGGAGTCTGGAGACGATCCGCATCCATCACTCGAAGAGACCTCAAGAGACGGCTTCCGAACAGACTTCGCTTACTTTTAAAGCCGTGGTCAGAAGCAAAGGCCCTGAAAAGGTCCATCCCTCTTCAACACCCGCTTCCATCGATCAACATCCACACAGACGCTTCACTGGAGGGTTGGGGAGGTCACTCCCACCAAGAGCAGGTTCAAGGAACATGGTCTCCCCTATTCAAGACGTTTCACATCAACATCTTGGAGGCCATGGCGGTTCTTCTCACCCTGAAGAAATTCTCCCCGCCTCCCTCGATCCACATCCGTCTGACTCTGGACAACTCGGTGGTAGTCAGATGTCTCAATCGTCAGGGCTCGAGATTGCCCCAGATAAATCAGGTGCTTCTACCTATCTTCCGTCTGGCAGAAAGGAAGAAATGGCACCTGTCTGCAGTTCACCTACAAGGATTCTGCAAAGTGACGGCGGACGCTCTATCGAGGACAAGCCCAATAGAGTCGGAATAGTCTCTAGACGCAAGATCATTCTCCTTCATCTCTCACCAATTCCCGGAACTTCAGATTGATCTCTTCGCGACGAGCGACAACAATCAACTTCCTCGATATGTGGCCCCGTACGAGGACCCCAAGGCAGAAGCGGTGGACGCCATGTCCCTGGATTGGAACAGATGGTCCAAGATATACCTGTTCCCTCCTCCTAACCTTCTGCTGAAAGTCCTATCCAAACTGAGAACCTTCAAAGGGACAGCGGCCCTAGTAGCTCCAAAGTGGCCTGGAGCAATTGGTATCCCCTGGTCCTGGAGCTGCAGCCCACGCTGATCCCCCTACCGGGCCCAGTCCTCTCTCAACAAGTACAGAAGTCGACTGTCTTCATCTCATGATTTTCTCTCCTTAGCCGCAAAGAAAGGGTTTGGGATCTTGAAGAAAAGCTTAGACTTCCTCGAGGAGTACAAGACAGAGTCTACCAGAAGGCAGTACGAATCTTCCTGGAAAAAGTGGGTTTCCTTCGTCAAGGCAAAAAATTCTACGGAAATCACTATTGATTTTTGCATGTCCTTCTTCATTCACCTTCATGGACAAGGCTTAGCGGCCAACACGATTTCCACTTGTAAATCGGCCTTGACTAGACTACTCCTATACGCCTTCCAGATTGATCTGTCCAGTGATATCTTCAATAAACTGCCAAAGGCATGCGCTAGACTACGCCCAGCACCCCCACCAAAACCTATCTCCTGGTCCCTGGACAAGGTGCTCCATTTTGCTTCTAGCCTGGACAAGGTGCTCCATTTTGCTTCTAGCCTGGACAACGATTCGTGCCCTCTGAAAGACCTGACTCAAAAAGTTATTTTCCTTTTTGCTCTTGCCTCGGGAGCCCGAGTCAGTGAAATAGTGGCATTATCAAGAGAAGAGGGTCATATCCTGTTCACCGAGACAGGAGATCTTATCCTCTTCCCCAATCCGACGTTTCTCGCTAAGAATGAACTACCCACCAAGAGATGGGGCCCTTGGAGAATCGGCCCCCTGAAGGAAGATGTCTCTCTATGCCCAGTGGAGAGTCTTAAGGTCTATCTTCGAAGAACTTCAGACTTCGGTGGAGGACAACTCTTCAAAGGAGAAACATCGGGTAGCGACCTGTCACTGAAACAACTAAGAGCGAAAATCACCTACTTCATTCGCAGAGCGGATCCTGACAGTACACCCGCAGGTCACGATCCTAGAAAAGTCGCTTCTTCTCTGAATTTCTTCCAGAGTATGGATTTCGAAAGCCTCAAGAGCTTTACAGGCTGGAAATCATCGCGCGTTTTCTTCAAGCACTACGCAAAACATGTGCACGAAGTGAAACATTTCGTGGTAGCTGCAGGTAGTGTTATGAAACCTGCTGCTTAAATCTGCATGGAACAGTGAGTTACTTGGGACCCTAACTCTACGGGTGCCTGTGTTGACCCTATCGTGATACATAGTGATTTAATGGACACTTAGTGTTTCCAATAGACTGTTCTTTACCAAGGTGAAATGTCATAGAATTTACATGAGTGCCACATGCCCTAGGGCATGGAGTGTTTTTCTTTGAATTTTAAAAGACGGGTGTTCCTCTGGGAACTTGTGTTTCTAAAAAGCAAACTTTTCTTTTCAGACTCAAGATCACTGTCTTTCATTTTTATGTATATTATTCTTTATTACTGTAAATAAATTCTATAATCATTATTGTAATTACTTCCATAATGATATGCAATCTTAAAAATAAAATGTCTATTTCATTTCCATGTGCGTCTCCTTTCGCTCCTATTCCTTATTAAGAAACATACGATTGTTATAGTTTCATTTACCTGTTTAATGATGATCTAAAAGAATAATATAAGTAATTATGTTATATACTCACCTATGCCTTGATAATTTTCCTACTCGAATATTAACCTTTGTCCTGTCTCCGAGACCAGCATGATCTCTCCACCAGGTGAGTAGTAATTATGTTATATACTTACTTATGCTTGATAATATTCCTACTCGAATATTAACCTTTGTCTTGTCTCCGAGACCAGCATGATCCCTCCACCGGGTGAGTAGTTCTTCAACGATCGCTTCGAAATGTTCCTATTGTCCACCAGGACTTCCCTGCCAGGGGGGCAGGAAGCTAGTTCATTATAGAATCTCTGGTAAGGACATGTACTATAATACTGTTCGAAGCCCTTGGCACTTGGATTAAAGGGGAAAAAAAATCCACGATACATTAATTCTCTGGTACACTTCCATCAGGACGACATGGCTTGAGCCCAAAAAACGGATTTTCAGCGAAGCGAAAAATCTATTTTTGGGTGAGATAGCCATGTCGTCCTGATGGACCCTCCCGTCTATTCTAGTTCAGTCTTTCAGGGCCCTCCCTGACCTACTGTATCGCGGAGATTGGTAGAAGCTGAGCTCAGGATGAGGACGGACGTGACGTCATTTAGCAATGGCGCCCATTTGTTTACGTCTCGAGTACCAAAAGTAGCCACGGATGAGAGTAACTTTGGAACGGCTCCTCAGTTACTCAGCCACCTTTCCATATTGAAGCGTTAACTCTATATGGGGTGCAGATAGCTATGTGGCGTGTTAATACATGCGTCCCCTGTTGATATACAATATCCTAGAGGGAAACCTTTAGGGTACTCGCACCAGAAGTTAGAATTCTGTGATAACCTTTAGTTTAATTCTCTGGGAATATCCACTGTAGTTAAATATACCCTAGGAAGCTACTGGAGGAACCTTCCATCAGGACGACATGGCTATCTCACCCAAAAATAGATTTTTCGCTTCGCTCAAAATCCGTTAATTATGCTTTCCTCTTCTAAAATAGTATATAGAGAGTTTCGGTGATCGATTCTCAATGCTCCTAGGCTACTAGCCTAGGGGCTTTAGTATACTTTCATACATGTCCCCATTGCTCTTATATTGCATTTTAAGGGGAGACTGATCCCTCCTATACCTTTTAGGTCGATACCAATCTCCTAGGAGATTAAGAGCAATCCCCTTCCCTCTGATTAGCCTAGGCTATTCTCAGTTTTCTTTGCTGTGAACCGAGTTCTGGCAAAGTTTTACTGAGACGTTCCGTTTTCTTTCTCCTAACCACTGAGTCAGTTTTGAGTTTAGGACGGGACATCAGAGTATCAGTCTGTGTTAGGCATCTCCCTGTCTTGATGAAATGATTTCCCAGGTCAGGTTAAGCTGCTCTTTCAGGAGGCTAGACCTCCCTAGGCCATACTTGGGAGTTTTGTATGACAATTCCCCCTTCCCTGGCCTAGCAGACAGTCCTGTGCTGGTAGACCCTTGACCGAAGAAAGGATTTCTTCATTGCCTAGGGTCTCTGGTACGAGATTCTGCTCTCCTGCGAGTCGGACACTCCCTTGATTAACCCAACCTGAGGAAATGACTTCCCCTACCTGAGGTTACTTTACGAGACCAGAATCCTTTAGGTTGGGTAGTGCCTTTGGACATTACCTTACCTATAGGACACCTACCCCCTCCCCGCTATCCCTTTCATGTTGAATGATCCAACACCCTCCTGGCCGTCGTTCTACATTGACCCTAGGGTTCTTGTAGGACTGGCCTGAGGTTCCCCATCGACGGCAGGTATCCTCATATTCTTTAGAGTGTTCATTGGTCCTCCCTTGGACTGCCTTCCATATCCCTCATGACTGGGATATGGTTGGGTGGAAGCCCTAATTTAATTCCCCCTTCCACTTGAACCCTCCTTCTGGATACAGGTCGGCAAGACTGAACCCTTGCCTTCCTCCATCCTTTCTTTCTCTCGTACTTTCATACTGGGCCAAAGACATTGGACATTCGGGTACCGACTGCTGGCCGCTGAGTTGCCGGCCAGCAGCCGGCCACCCATTCCTGGTCCTCTGCTGCCGACTGCCTTGGTTCCCCTTAATGGAAGGATCCTCAGCTGCCGGCCGGCAGAGCCATTGCCGGCCGGCAGAGCCCCAGCCGCCGGCAGAGCCATTGCCGGCCAGCAGAGCCCCAGCCGCCCGGCAGAGCCATTGCCGGCCGGCAGAGCCCCAGCCGCCCGGCAGAGACCTCCGGCAGATACTGCTGCCGGCCGGCAGTGCCGCTGCTGCCGGCTGGCAGTGCTGCTGCTGCCGGCCGGCAGTGCCGCCGCCGCCGGCAGCCGGCAGGGCCGTTGCAGCCCGGCTGAGCCGCCGCCGGCAGAGCCGTTGCCGGCGGCCTATCACTCAATGTTTGAAGACAATACTAGCCTTCAATAGCCCAGAATGCCGGCCTGCCCAGCAGACGCCGGCAGGCCCGGCAGGTGCCGGCAGGCCTGACAAGTCTGACAACTTGTTGCCAAACAGTCAGTGCTGTAGCCCAAAGTTTTTCCAACCTACAAGGTGCTTCATGGGCAGCCTATTGTGAGACCATCACATATAAGAGAGCGATTCTCTCTTCCTTTAATGGTTATGATCCATTATTGTCCTTAATCCCCATTAATGAAACTGGAAGATTGTGTTAAGTCATACTTATATCATAGGATATCATCTTCCCCTAAAGATTCTTAAGAATTCTGCTTTCAATATTGGAGGAGGTCATAGTAATTGGCTGGACAGGACACACATGTAGGTGTCTATCCTACTTATAGCTTACCCTATCCAAGCTAATATAACATATTATGTATGTTGAAATTTGAGAATTTCACCGAATACTAATAGACTTTTCCTTTCTTTATAGGAGGAGCATCCCGAGTGCAGGAATAGTTTTTGCAGGGTCCGCAGTAAGAACTTCAGCGGCCACGATATGTGCAGGGCCCATGCTCACTGCGCTGTCACCAAGGGGGCTCTCAAGTATTGGGACCCGCATGTATGTACCGTTTGTGAGAACCTAGTAAAAGAGGCTTTTGATGACCAAAAGTCCACTGAGTCAAGGGACGCAGCAAGGGAAAAGCTGCGTAAATGGGTCAGGGGTTTCCAGAAGAATACTTCTGGCCCATACCTTCCTAACGAAAGGATGAGGGCGTGTCTTTTCACTAGGGCATCTTCGGATGCGGTTATTCCCCAGGCTCAACCTGAGATTCCCCTTGTTCAGATTCCAGTAGAATCTGAAGTTTCGGATGCCTTGGAGAACATCCAACTTGAGGACATGTCAGTTGTTTCAGAGGAGACTGAGAACAATCTCCTAGTGGAAGAGTTGGATCAGGCGGATGAAGTTCTACCTGAACCACAAACTGAGAAAGCCAATACGATTTCGGTGTCATCAGCCACAGGGAATGAGCTGGTGCCTTCCACTTCCTCCACTGCGCCCCAACTTGATTCGATTACGAGTACTTTGCACTCGTTGCTGTCCATGGTGCAAGACATGAAACAGAAATCGACCGAGAAGGAGGCCTCTTTTCGGACCGAAATACATCAACTGGTTGCGGCTCATTTGGCTCCGAAGAAGCTAAACGTTAAGGATCTCCCTGCCTTCTCTGACGTTAACCCTTGGAGGTACGCAGAGCACATGCCCATGTCGGGCGGGGAGATTTTCCTCTTGGATAAACTGGGTACTGTCCCAGTAGAGGAAATTGAATTCTGGCCCAGCAAAGTGGGCTACCCGGATTGCTACGTCCGTCTCAGGACGGAACCCGCATCCAAAGAGGAGACAGAGCCCAAGGAAACGATTGTCCTTGAACTCTCTAAGGCTCAGGCCTTATTTACCACCACCTTAAAGGAGAGGGCCTATACTAGCTCTAAGGTGCCGGCTCTCAGCAAGAAGCACCCGTCCTTCATTGCTGATCCTCAACGTGCCTTTCCCTTTATGGACAAAGGGCTCAAGGCAGCCTTAAAGGCAGTTGAGGAAGGGAAACCGTGCCCTACACTGGAAGAGTGTAGACCCTTCTCCCTTGCCTTCCCATCAGACGATGCGGACTGGAAGGATGTCCACAATACCTTCACAGTCGGGAAGCTGGAGGCAGATATTGCCGGACGACAGTTCGCGAAGACCTCCCCAAGCTGTCGGACTTTCTCCTGCGTAGAGAGCAGGAGACAAAAGAACGCTTAGCCGCTTCCTTGTCGCTACAGACTGGCCTGGAGACAATGGCAAGCCTCCCAGATAAACCAGACATGTACATGGTCTTTGCCAAAGCCTATCTGGCGACGGTGACTAAAGACCTGTACAACTTTATTAAAGCCAGAAGGGCTTTTAGAGAGTTCGTGTTCGCCTCGGCTGCGGTGAGGCACGAACCCGGGAAGCTGATAGCTTCCAACATCTGGGCAAAAGACCTCTTCCCAAGTGAAGTGGTCAAAGAGGTCGTGGACAAAGCCGCCACTGAAAACAGGAACCTCCTTTTCAAGTGGGGCTTGTCCACCAAGAGGAAATCTTCAGCTGACGAGGGTTCCCACCCGAAGAATAAATCAAAGCGACCTAGAGTGCCCTCTCGGCCTAAGCAGCAACAGCAGCTTCCCGTGGCCACGGTGCCTCAGATGGTGGCACAACCACCCACCACCTTTCAACTGGTGCCCCAAACCCTGGCGACTCAGTCACCAGTGTTCACCCTAGTGTTTGAAAGGCAGTCTACGACCTTTCGGCCGAAGTCTCGAAGATCCTTTCGAGGCTCCTCCAGACGCCCCTCCAGAGGTAGGGGCAACAGGGGTGGACGTGGCCAAGGAGGTAAATCCTCTTCCCAGCACTCAAAGTGAGATGCTACCGGTAGGAGGGAGACTCTTCTACTTCCGGGATCGTTGGACCTTCGATCCCTGGGCCCACAGCCTAATCAAGAACAAACTAGGGTGAAGTTGGAGCTCAACTCTACCAACCTTCCCTCAGTTCTTCAAATACTCAACCCCCATATTGGAAGAATATGTTCAGGAATTCTTGAACAAAAGAGTTATATGGAAGACGAAGTCCGTCAGATTCCAAGGAAGGCTATTTTGTGTTCCGAAGAAGCACTCGGAAAAGCTCAGAGTAATTCTGGACTTGTCACCACTCATCAAGTTCATAGTGAACTACAAGTTCAAAATGCTGACGCTTCAACACATCAGGACCCTGTTGCCCAAACGGGCATACACAGTCTCCATAGACATGACGGATGCGTACTGGCACGTTCCGATCAGCCGTCAAGTTTCCCCCTACCTGAGATTCAAACTACAAAGAAGACAGTATGTCTTCAGAGCCATGCCCTTCGGACTAAACATAGCTCCAAGGGTATTCACCAAGCTTGCAAATGCAGTCATTCATCAACTACGCCTAAAAGGAATCCAGGTGGTTAGCCTACCTGGACGACTGGCTGGTGTTTGCAGCATCTGAAGAAGAATGCAGGCAAGCCTCCATGGAAGTGATCCAGCTCCTGGAACACTTAGGATTCAAGATCAATCGGGAAAAATCCCGACTATCTCCAGCTCAGAAGTTTCAGTGGCTGGGCGTCAACTTGCAGTCACACTGCCTTTCCATTCCATCACAGAAACGGAAAGAGATAGCGGGATCTGTCAGAAGCCTTTTTCGATCCGCAAGGATATCAAGAAGGCAACAGGAGAGAGTGTTGGGGTCTCTCCAGTTCGCCTCAGTGACAGATCCAGTATTGAGAGCGCAATTAAAAGATGCATCGGGAGTCTGGAGAAAATACGCATCAAACGCTCGATGAGATCTAAAAAGACCGACACCAAATCGTCTGCGATCCCTATTCAAGCCATAGTCGGAGGCCAAGAACCTAAAGAACAAAGTTCCCTTACAACCACCTCCACCGTCAGTCACCGTTCACACGGATGCCTCAAAAGAAGGGTGGGGAGGTCACTCTCACCATCGGAAAGTCCAAGGAACCTGGTCTCCCCTCTTCAAAACCTTCCACATAAACTTCCTGGAAGCCATGGCCGTTTTTCTTTCCCTAAAGAAACTGAAACTCCGCTGCTCAATCCACATCCGTCTGGTTCTAGACTGCGAAGTCATAATGAGATGCCTAAATCAACAGGGCTCGAGATCACCTCACATAAATCAAGTGATACTAGCCATCCTCCACTTAGCGGAGAAGAAGAGATGGCACTTGTCAGCAGTCCACCTTCAAGGGTTTCGCAATGTGACAGCGGACGCTCTATCCAAAACCAAACCGATAGAGTCAGAATGGTCCCTAGACGCAAGATCATTCTCCTTCATCTTACGCAAAGTCACAAGACTGCAGATAGACCTCTTCGCAACGAGCGACAACATGAAGCTACCCCGGTATGTAACCCCGTACGAGGATCCTCTAGCGGAAGCAATGGATCCAACGTCCATAGTTTGGAACAGATGGTCCAAGATCTACCTATTCCATCCAACCAACCTTCTGCTAAAAGTCCTCAACAAGCTGAGATCCTTTCGGGGGACGGCAGCAATAGTGGCCCACAAGTGGCCCAATAGCGTTTGGTTCCCCCTGGTAACGGAACTACGCCTGAAACTGATCCCGTTGCCGGACCCAGTTCTGACTCAGCAAGTGCAGAAATTGACTGACTCAGCTTCATCAGTGAAAACCCAGAACCTTCATCTCATGATTTTCTTGCCTTAGCGGTCAGGAAACGGTTTGGGATTTCTAGGGACAGTATCAACTTCCTAGAAGAATACAAGTCAAAGTCAACAAGAAGACAATATGAGTCTTCCTGGAAAAAATGGGTGGCCTTTGTCAAGGCGAAGAAACCTAAGGAGATTTCTACGGACTTCTGTTTGTCCTTCTTCATACATCTTCATGAACAAGGTTTAGCAGCCAATACGATTACTACATGTAAATCCGCCCTGGCCAGACCAATACTTTATGCCTTCCAGGTAGACTTTTCCAACGAAATCTTCAACAAGATCCCTAATGCCTGCACAAAACTTCGGCCCGCAGCTCCTCCTAAGCCCATTTCATGGTCTTTGGACAAAGTTCTTCATTTAGCATCAACCCTGAATAATGAGGATTGCTCGCTGAAAGACTTGACTCAGAAGGTGATATTCTTGTTTGCACTAGCCTCTGGAGCCAGAGTAGCGAAATAGTGGCCCTCTGGAGGGATGATGGCCACATTCAGTTCACAGACAATGGAGATCTGAACCTCTTTCCGGACCCGACGTTTCTCGCCAAGAACGAGCTGCCCACTAAAAGGTGGGGTCTCTGGAGAATCTGCCCTCTGAAGGAAGAAGGATCCCTCTGCCCAGTGGAATGCCTAATGGTCTATCTTCGTAGAACTTCAGACTTTAAGGGAGGTCAGCTTTTCAGGGGAGAGACTTCTGGTTCAACGTTATCCTTGAAACAGATTAGGGCGAAAATCACCTACTTCGTTCGCAGAGCGGATCCAGACAGTACACCCGCAGGTCATGATCCGAGGAAGGTTGCCTCGTCTCTGAATTTCTTCCAAACGATGTCGTTTGAAAGTTTTCGTGCTTATACTGGATGGAAGTCCTCGAGGGTCTTCTTGAAGCACTACGCAAAGCAATTACAAGAAATTTAGTTTCATGTGGTGGCGGCGGGCAGTGTGATAAAACCCGCTGCTTGATTACAGCGAAGAACAGTGCACTATTAGGGACTTATAGTGAAGGATGTACACAATAGACTCGTAAGACATATCGTGTTGAGTTTTGTGTTTAAGTGATAACACTATAGACTGTTCTTCCTACACAGGTGACATTAAGCATAATAAACTGACACAAGTGCCAGGCATTCTTATATGCACAGTGTTATAGTAACAACGGGATCAGTTTCAGGTGTAGTTCCGGTACCAGGGGGAACCAAATGCTGTTGGGCCACTTGTTGGCCACTATTGCTGCCGTCCCCGGAAAGAATCTCAGCTTGTCGAGGACTTTTAGCAGAAGGTTGGTTGGATGGAATAGGTAGATCTTGGACCATCTGTTCCAATCTATGGACATTGCATCCATCGCTTCTGCTAGATGATCCTCGTACGGGGTTACATACCGGGGTAGCTTCTTGTTGTCGCTCGTTGCGAAGAGGTCTATCTGCAGTCCCGGGACTTTGCGTAAGATGAAGGAGAACGATCTTGCGTCTAGGGACCATTCTGACTCTATTGGTTTGGTTCTGGATAGAGCGTCCGCTGTCACATTGCGGAACCCTTGAAGGTGGACTGCTGACAAGTGCCATCTCTTCTTCTCCGCTGAGCGGAGGATGGCTAGTATCACTTGATTTATGTGAGGTGATCTCGAGCCCTGTCGATTTAGGCATTTCATAATGACTTCGCTGTCTAGAACCAGACGGATGTGGATTGAGCAGCGGAGTTTCAGTTTCTTTAGGGAAAGAAAAACTGCCATGGCTTCCAGGAAGTTTATGTGGAAGGTTTTGAAGAGGGGACCAGGTTCCTTGGACTTTCCGATGGTGAGAGTGACCTCCCCACCCTTCTTTTGAGGCATCCGTGTGAACGGTGACTGACGGTGGAGGTGGTTGTAAGGGAATCCTGTTCTTTAGGTTCTTGGCCTCCGACCATGGCTTGAGTAGGGATCGCAGACGATTTGGTGCCGGTCTTTTTAGATCTCTTCGAGCGTTTGATGCGTATTTTCTCCAGACTCCTGATGCATCTTTTAATTGTGCTCTCAATACTTGATCTGTCACTGAGGCGAACTGGAGATACCCCAACACTCTCTCCTGTTGCCTTCTTGATATCCTTGTGGATCGAAGAAGGCTTCTGACAGATCCCGCTATCTCTTTCCGTTTCTGTGATGGAATGGAAAGGCAGTGCGTCTGCAAGTTCCAGTGGACGCCCAGCCACTGAAACTTCTGAGCTGGAGACAGTCGGGATTTTTCCCGATTGATCTTGAATCCTAAGTGTTCCAGGAACTGGATCACTTCCATGGAGGCTTGCCTGCATTCTTCTTCAGATGCTGCCCACACCAGCCAGTCGTCCAAGTAGGCTACCACCTGGATTCCTTTTAGGCGTAGTTGATGAATGACTGCATTCGCAAGCTTAGTGAATACCCTTGGAGCTATGTTTAGTCCAAAGGGCATGGCTCTGAAGACGTACTGTCTTCTTTGTAGTTTGAATCCCAGGTAGGGGGAAACTTGACGGCTAACTGGAACGTGCCAGTACGCATCCGTCATGTCTATGGAGACTGTGTATGCCCGTTTGGGCAACAGGGTCCTGATGTGTTGAAGCGTCAGCATTTTGAACTTGTAGTTCACTATGAACTTGATGAGTGGTGACAAGTCCAGAATTACTCTCAGCTTTTCCGAGTCCTTCTTCGGAACAGAAAATAGCCTTCCTTGGAATCTGACGGACTTCACCTACCGTATAACTCTTTTGTTCAAGAGTTCCTGAACATATTCTTCCAATATGGGGGTTGAGTGTTGGAAGAATTGAGGGAAGGTTGGTGGAGTTGAACTCCAACTCCACCCTAGTCCGTTCTTGATTAGGCTGTGGGCCCAGGGATCGAAGGTCCAACGATCCCGGAAGTAGAAGAGTCTCCCTCCTACCGGTAGCATCTCACTTTGAGTGCTGGGAAGAGGATTTACCTCCTTGGCCACGTCAACCCCTGTTGCCCCTACCTCTGGAGGGGCGTCTGGAGGAGCCTCGAAAGGATCCTCGAGACTTCGGCCGAAAGGTCGTAGACTGCCTTTCAAACACTGGGGTGAACACTGGTGACTGAGTCGCCAGAGTTTGGGGCACCAGTTGAAAGGTGGTGGGTGGTTGTGCCACCGTCTGGGGCACCGTGGCCACGGGAAGCTGCTGTTGCTGCTTAGGCCGAGAGGGCATTCTAGGTCGCTTAATTCTTCGGCTGGGGACTCTCGTCAGCTGAAGATTTCCTCTTGGTGGACAAGCCCCACTTGGAAAGGAGGTTCCTGTTTTCAGTGGCGGCTTTGTCCACGACCTCTTTGACCACTTCACTTGGGAAGAGGTCTTTTTCCCAGATGTTGGAAGCTATGAGCTTCCTGGGTTCGTGCCTCACCGCAGCCGAGGCGAACATGAACTTTCTACAAGCCCTTCTGGCTTTAATAAAGTTGTACAGGTCTTTAGTCACCGTCCCCAGATGGGCTTTGGCGAAGACTATGTACATGTCTGGTTTATCTGGGATGCTTGCCATTGTCTCCATGCCAGTCTATAGAGACAAGGAAGCGGCTAAGCGTTCTTTTGTCTCCTGCTCTCTACGCAGGAGAAAATCTGATAGCTTGGGGAAGTCTTCGCCAAACTGTCGTCCGGCAATATCTGCCTCCAGCTTCCCGACTGTGAAGGTGTTGTGGACATCCTTCCAGTCCGCATCATCTGATGGAAAGGCTAGGGAGAAGGGTCTATACTCTTCGAGTGTAGGGCACAGTTTCCCTGCCTCGATTGCCTTTAAGGCTGCCTTGAGCCCTTTATCCATAAAGGCACGTTGAGGATCAGCAATGAAGGATGGGTGCTTCTTGCTGAGAGCCGGCACCTTAGAGCTAGTGAGGGCCCTCTCCTTTAAGGTGGTGATCAATAAGGCTTGAGCCTTAGAGAGTTCAAGGACGATCGTTTCTTTGGGCTCTGTCTCCTCTTTGGATGCTGGTTCCGTCCTGAGACGGATGTAGCAGTCCGGGTAGGACCCTTTGCTGGGCCAGAATTCAATATCCTCTACTGGGACAGTACCCAGATTATCTGAGAGGAAGATCTTCCCGCCCGACATGGGCATGTGCTCTGCGTACCTCCAAGGGTTAACGTCAGAGAAGGCAGGGAGATCCTTAACGTTCAGCTTCTTCGGAGCTAAACGTGCCACAACCAGTTGATGGATTTCGGTCCGAAAAGAGGCCTCCTTCTCGGTCGATTTCTGTCCCATGTCTTGCACCATGGACAGCAACGAGTGCAAAGAACTCGTAATCGGCTTTCTCCGGTATTGGTTCGGGTGGAACATCATCCGCCTGATCCAGCTCCTCCACTAGGAGATTGTTCTCCGTCTCCCCTGAGACAACTGACATGTTGTCCTCAAGTTGGATGTTCTCCAAGGCATTCGAAACTTCAGATTCTATCAGAATTTGAACAAGGGGAATCTCAGGTTGAGCCTGGGGAATGACCGCATCTGAAGATGCCCTAGGGAAGAGACATGCCCTCATCCTTTCATTAGGAAGGTATGGGCCGGAGGTATTCTTCTGAAAACCCCTGACTCATTTACGCAGCTTCTCCCTTGCTGCGTCCCTAGACTCAGTCGACTTTTGGTCATCAAAAGCCTCAGTTACCAGGTTAGTACAAACGGTACATACCTGCGGGTTTCAATATTTGAGAGCCCCCTTGGTGACAGCGCAGCGAGCATGGGCCCTGCACATGTCGTGACCGCAGAAGTTCTTACTGCGGACCCGGCAAAAACTATTCTCGCACTCGGGATGCTCCTCCTGTAAAGAAAGGAAAAGTCTATTAGTATTCGGTGAAATTCTCAAAATTCATCATACATAATATGTTATATTAGCTTGGATAGGGTAAGCTATAAGTAGGAAAGACACCTACATGTGTTTCTTGTCCAGCCAATTGCTCTGACCTCCTCCAATATTGAAAACAGAATTCTTAAGAATCTTTAGGGGAAGATGATATCCTATAATATTAGTGTATCTTAACACAATCTTCCAGTTTCCATAATGGGGATTAAGGACAATAATGGATCATATCCATTAAAGGAAGAGAGAATCGCTCTCTTATATGTGATGGTCTCTTAATAGGCTGCCCATGAAGCACCTTGTAGGTTGAAAAAACTTGGGCTACAGCACTGACTGTTTAGCAACAAGTTGTCAGACTTGCCAGGCTTTCCGGCACCTGCCGGGCCTGCCGGCATCTGCCGGGCAGGCCAGCACATGCCGGGCAGGCTGGCACATGCCGGCCTATACTGGGCTATTGAAGGCAAGTATTGTCTTCATAGCATTGTGTGATAGGCCGCCAGCGGTTCTTCCGGCGGCGGCGGCTCTGCCGGCCGGCAACAGCTCTGCCTGCTGCCAGCGGCGGCGGCACTGCCGGCCGGCAGCAGTATCCGCCGGCCGGCAATGGCTCTGCCGGCTGTTGGCGGTGTCATGGATCTGCCACTACCGGCCGGCGGTGGCTCTGCCGGCCGGCAGCCGAGGATCCTTCCATTAAGGGGAACCAAGGTAGTCGGCGGTAGAGGACCAGGATTGGGTGGCCGGCTGCTGGCCGGCTGCCGGCCGGCTACTCAGCGGCCGGCAGTCGGTACCCAAATGTCCAATATCTTTGGCCAAGTATGAAAGTACAAGAGAAAGAAAGGATGGAGGAAGGCAAGGGTTCAGCCTTGCCGGCCTCCATCCAGAATGAGGGTTCAAGTGGAAGGGGGAATTAAATTCGGGCTTCCACCCAACCATAAGCCAGTGTGAGGGATAATGGAAGGCAGTCCAAGGGAGGACCGATGAACACTCTAAAGAATATGAGGACACCCGCCGGCAGCCAGCCTAGCCGGCGGCCGATGGGGAGCCTCAGGCCAGTCCTACAAGAATCCTAGGGTCAATGTAGAACGATGGCCAGGAGGGTGTTGGATCATTCAACACGAAAGGGATAGCGGGGAGGGGTAGGTGTCCTATAGTTAAGGTAATGTCCGAAGGCACTACCCAACTTAGAGGATTCTGTTCTCGTAAAGTAACCTCAGATAGGGGAAGTCATTTCCCCAGGTTGGGTTAGTCAAGGGAGAGGGTCTCCGTAGGACCCCGACTCGCAGGAGAGCAGAATCTCGTACCAGAGACCCTAGGCAATGAAGAAATCCTTTCTTCGGTCGAGGGTCTACCAGCACAGGACTGTCTGCTAGGCCAGGGAAGGGAGAATTGTCATACAAAACTCCCAAGTATGGCCTAGGGAGGTCCAGCCTCTTGAAAGGGCAGCTTAACCTGACCTGGGAAGTCATTTCACCAGGACAGGGAGATGCCTAACACAGACTAATACTCTGATGTCCCGTCCTAAACTCAAAACTGACTCAGTGGTTAGGAGAAAGAAAACGGAACGTCTAAGTAAAACTTTGCCAGAACTCTGTTCACAGCAAAGAAAACTGAGAACAGCCTAGGCTAATCAGAGGGAAGGGGATTGTTCTTAAATCTCCTAGGAGATTGGTATCCACTTAAAAGGTATAGGAGGGGTTAGTCTCCATTTAAAAGGCAATACAAGAGCAATGGGGACATGTATAAAAGTATACTTAAGGCCCTAGGCTAGTAGCCTAGGAGCATTGAGAATTGATCACCGAAACTCTCTGTATACTATCTTGGAAGAGGAAAGCATAATTAAGTAATATCAAATAAGTGTAAAAAATTTGCCTGTGCTTCAATACAACTTTACCAGGATGGTTATATCATGCATGAAGTGTGAGGGTGCTTAGGCTAGGAAGCCTAGCACTCGTGAGGCTCGTCAGAATAGCCAAATTCACGACAACAAAGACATAATATAAGAATCCATAGCTAAAACTCTAAATAGCTAAAGTTATTAAAGCGTATAAATGCCAGGAAAAGGTCGTTCTGTCTAACTAAATGAACGGAAGAACGACCGCGTCACTGACGCCATCCGGCTGGCAACAGCTCTTGTTACGTTAATTACGATCTCAATCGAAAAGCAAAACTGGCAAGATCTTACATTTACACAAGATAAAGATAATACTTAACTTTCCAGAGGCTGATGAGGCTGGGGAAGACATCATAGACTCCAAAAAACTCCAAAATAGCGCGAGAGAACTGGGAAATCACCGGTCTATCGAAGCTACAAGCAAAAGAATGACGGTGGCGCCTCGGGTGGCGGACAGGCGCACTATTTGCAGAGCAGTAGTGACTCTGGCCCGACTCACCCTATTCTTGCCTCTCTTTCCCCTCGTAGTGAAAGCTCTATTGGGGGTGTAGATAGCCATGAGACGTGTCAAGAATATGTCCTCTGATATTACGCGATATCCCTTCGTAAAATTTTAAGGGATATTCGCCCCAGGAGTTAGAATTCTGGATATCTTAAGTAAAATTCTCTGGGATATATCACTGTAGTCAAATATACCTAGGAAGCTACCTTTGAAGGAACTTCCATCAGGACGACATGGCTACCTCATCCAAAAATAGATTTTTCGCTACGCTCAAAATCCGTTTTATACTCTGCAGACAATTCCTCTGATAAGGAGGCCTAGCTTGGCTCATCCATACGCATTCTCCCTCCTTTGGAACCCTCGGATCCTAAGGATTCACAAGTATGTGTCTAACCTACTTTCGTTTCCGCTTATTTATCCTGAGCATATAAATTATATGCTAATATTATAGATTAAGTTATTCTTAAGCCTAGAGTAATGTAAGTCATATTATGCCTTCCATGTACTCATGATCTCTTTCTTTTACAGGAGGAGTATATGAAGTGTGAGAGCTTCTGCGGAGTTAAACGCCCGGACTTCTACGGGCACAAGGCGTGCCGGACCCACGCCCCTTGCGTCGCCAAGAAAGGCGACCTGAAATACTGGGATCCGCAGAACTGTCCGATCTGCAAAGGTCTCCTGGAAAGGGCGTTCAAGACTCCTCTTACCACCGAGGAACGGGACAATGCTAGAGAGAAACTGCGCAAATGGGTGCGTGGTTTCCAGAAGAACGCTTCTGGACGTTATCTTCCAAATGAAGACATGAGGGCCCTGCTTTTCCCAAAAGCCTCTAAGGACTCTGTGATCCCTCAAGATCAAATCCCAACCGTCCAGTTGGTGATTACACCCGACATAGTGATGGAACAGTCTCTGCGCACGTGCCATCTTGACTCCGAAGAGGTGGAACGTATGTCGGAGATCTCCGACGAGACGGAGAAAACCCTCATGGGCGAGGAACTCGACTATGAGGAGGATCGTGTGGAGTACCACGATTCAGAGAACGAGGTCGACCCAACTCCCACGGTAGCCCCAGTGGTAACCGAGGAACCTGTTCCTTCGACTTCCGCCGCCCCGGATCCACTTCCAGCGGCCACTCAAGAGGTCTTCAAGATGTTAAAAGCCCTCATGGAAAAGAAACTGAAAGTCTCAGGAGCAGTTCCGGACGACTCTCATCGACTTCAAGCAACCGAAAAGGATTTCGGTTAAGGACCTCCCTTCCTGCTCGGAATCTAACCCTTGGAGATACGCCGAGCACATGCCAATCGCAACTGGCAAAATTTTCATTAGTGAAAGGGTCGGTTCTGTTCTCCTGGAAGAAGTGGAGTTCTTCCCGAACTTCGAGGCTTATCCGGACTGTTACGTCCGACTCAGGTCCGAACCAGCCTCAAAAGAAGAGACCGAACCTAAGGAAGTGATCGTGTTCGATCTCGCAAAGGCCCAAGCTATGCTGGCTCATGCTCATGCACCAACTCCAAGATGCCAGCATTGAGCAAAAAACATCCAACCTTTGTTGCTCCAGCTACTGCGACCTTCCCCTTCGTTGAAAAGGCCTTCCAAGTGGTCATGAAGGCTGTGGAGGAAGGGAAACCTTGCCTTGCACTGGAGGAGTGCAGACCCTTCTCCCTCACTCTTCCCCCCGATGACAGGTACTGGAAAGACACCCAGCTTACCTTTACGGTTGGGAAACTTGAACCTGATGTGGCCGGTCGTCAGTTCAACGAGGACCTCCCACGACTGAACGACCATCTCCTTCGTCAGGAACAAGATACCAAGGAGAGACTCGCTGCTTCGCTGTCGCATCAGGTACAGCTAGAAGTCATGGCCGGGGACACCAGAGTCCCAGACTTTTACATGGTCCTTGCAAAGTCACACCTTGCTACCGTGACCAAGGATTTGTACAGCTTCGCTAGGGCTCGCAGAGCCTGTAGAGAATTCGTGTGTGCCAATGCAACGGTGAAACACGAACCCCGGAGACTGATTTCCTCCAACATCTGGGGCAAACATCTCTTCCCTTCTACCTTGGTGAAAGAGATAGTGGACAAAGCCGCCACGGAGAATCGGAACCTTCTCCACAAGTGGGGCCTGTCTCGAAAGAGGAAGTCCTCTCAGGACGAAGGCCCTCAACCTAAGAAGAAATCCTCGAAGCCTAAGCCTCAGCAACGTCAACCAAGACTTCAGTTTCCGGCTCCCGCTATTCCCCAAGTGGTCGCACAATCACAGCAGACCTTTCAACTGGTCCACCAACCGGTGGTGTCGCAGTCACCGGTCTTCACCCCTGCCTATGAACAGCATTCCACTACCTTTCGTCCCAGAGTTAGAGGCTCTGGCAGAGGCTCCGGCAGAGATTCTTCTCGCCGTCCCTCCAGAGGAAGAGGAGAAAGGGGAGCTAGCGGCCGAGGTGGCAAACCCTCGGGAAACCAGAAGCGATGAAGTGCTTCCGGTGGGAGGAAGACTCCGCCAATTCCAGGATCATTGGACCTTCGATCCTTGGGCACACAGCATCATCAAGAAAGGACTGGGCTGGAGCTGGACTCAACCACCCCCAGCCTTCCAGCAATTCTTCCAACAGTCGACCCCCCTCCTGGAAGAATATGTCCTGGAACTCTTGAACAAGAAGGTGATCAAGAGGGTAAAGTCAACCAGGTTCCAAGGAAGACTCTTTTGTGTTCCCAAGAAAGACTCAGACAAACTCAGAGTCATTCTCGACTTGTCCCCTCTCAACAAGTTCATTGCGAACAACAAATTCAAGATGCTGACTCTTCAACAAATAAAGGCCCTTCTGCCTCACAAGGCCTACACACTCTCCATAGACCTGGGGGATGCCTACTGGCACATTCCAATGAATCACTACGCTTCCTCCTACCTAGGATTTCGACTCCAAAGGAAAAGTTACGCCTTCAGGGCCATGCCCTTCGGGCTCAACGTGGCTCCACGCATCTTCACCAAGCTGGCAGACGCAATCGTCCAACAGCTACGTCTTCAGGGCGTCCAAGTGATGGCCTACCTAGACGACTGGCTAGTCTGGTCGACATCACCCGAAGATTGTCTGAGAGCCTGCAACAAAGTCACCCAGTTCCTAGAACATCTGGGTTTCAAGATAAACGCCGAGAAATCTCGCCTCACTCCACCTCAGAAGTTCCAATGGTTGGGAATCCATTGGGACCTTCAGTCACACCGCCTTTCCATCCCACCGAAGAAAAGGAAGGAAATAGCAAGGTCTGTCAGAGGGCTTCTAAAATCCAAACAGATCTCAAGACGCCAACAGGAACAAGTTCTCGGCTCTCTACAGTTCGCCTCTGTGACAAACCCAGTGCTTCGCGCACAGCTAAAGGATGCTGCGGGAGTCTGGAGACGTTCCGCATCCATCGCTCGAAGAGACCTCAAGAGACGGCTTCCAAACAGACTTCGCTCACTTCTAAAGCCGTGGTCGGAAGCAAAGGCCCTGAAAAGGTTCATCCCTCTTCAACACCCGCCTCCATCGATCAACATCCACGCTTCACTGGAGGGTTGGGGAGGTCTCTCCCACCAACAACAGGTTCAAAGAACATGGTCTCCCCTATTCAAGACATTTCACATCAACATCTTGGAGGCCATGGCGGTTCTTCTCACTCTGAAGAAACTCTCCCCGCCTCCCTCGATCCACATCCGTCTGACTCTGGACAACTTGGTGGTAGTCAGATGTCTCAATTGTCAGGGCTCGAGATCGCCCCAGATAAATCAGGTGCTTCTACCTATCTTCCGTCTGGCAGACAGGAAGAAATGGCACCTGTCTGCAGTTCACCTACAAGGATTCCGTAACGTGACAGCGGACGCTCTATCAAGGACAAGCCCAATAGAGTCGGAATGGTCTCTAGAGGCAAGATCATTCTCCTTCATCTCTCGCCAAGTCCCAGAACTTCAGATCAATCTCTTCGCGACGAGCGACAACAATCAACTTCCTCGATATGTGTCCCCGTACGAGGACCCCAAGGCAGAAGCGGTGGATGCCATGTCCCTGGATTGGAACAGATGGTCCAAGATCTACCTGTTCCCTCCACCCAACCTTCTGCTGAAGGTCCTCTCCAAACTGAGAACCTTCAAAGGGACAGCGGCCCTAGTGGCTCCCAAGTGGCCCCGGAGCATTTGGTATCATCCCCTGGTCCTGGAGCTGCAGCCCACGCTGATCCCCCTACCGGGCCCAGTCCTCTCTCAACAAGTACAGAAGTCGACTGTCTTCGCTTCATCACTGAAAGTCAAGGACCTTCATCTCATGATTTTCTCTCCTTAGCCGTAAAGAAAAGATTTGGGATCTCGAAGAAAAGCTTAGACTTCCTCGAGGAGTACAAAACAGAGTCTACCAGAAGGCAGTACGAATCTTCCTGGAGAAAGTGGGTTTCCTTCGTCAAGGCAAAAAATCCTACGGAGATCACCATTGATTTTTGCATGTCCTTCTTCATTCACCTTCATGGACAAGGCTTAGCGGCCAACACGATTTTCCACTTATAAATCGGCCTTGACTAGACCACTAATGTACGCCTTCCAGATTGATCTGTCCAGTGACATCTTCAATAAACTGCCAAAGGCATGCGCTAGACCATGCCCAGCACCTCCACCAAAACCTATCTCCTGGTCCCTGGACAAGGTGCTCCATTTTGCTTCTAGCCTGGACAAGAATTCGTGCCCTCTGAAAGACCTGACTCAAAAAGTTATTTTCCTTTTTGCTCTCGCCTCGGGAGCCCAAGCCAGTGAAATAGTGGCATTATCAAGAGAAGAGGGTCATATTCAATTCACCGATACGGGAGATCTTACCCTCTTCCCCGGCCCAACGTTTCTCGCAAAGAATGAACTACCCACCAAGAGATGGGGCCCCTGGAGAATCTGCTCCCTGAAGGAAGATGTCTCTCTGTGCCCAGTGGATAACTTCAGACTTCAGTGGAGGACAACTCTTCAAAGGAGAAACCTCGGGTAGCGACCTGTCACTGAAACATCTAAGAGCGAAAATCACCTACTTCATTCGCAGAGCAAATCATGACAGAACACCCGCAGGTCACGATCCTAGGAAAGTCGCCTCTTCTCTGAACTTTTTTCAGAGTATGGATTTCGAAAGCCTCAAGAGCTTTACAGGCTGGAAATCATCGCGCGTGTTCTTCAAGCACTATGCAAAACAGGTGCACGAAGTGAAACATTTCGTGGTAGCTGCAGATAACGTAATGAAACCTTCTGCTTAAATCTGCATAGAACAGCGAGTTATTTGGGACTCTAACTCTACGGGTGCCTGTGTTGACCCTATCGTGATATGTAGTGATTTAATGGACACTTAGTGTTTCTAATAGACTGTTCTTTATTAAGGTGAAATGTCATAGAAATTTTACACGTGTGCCACATGCTCTCGAGCATGGAGTGTTTTTTGGACTATAAAAGACTGGTGTTCCCCCTGGGAACTTGTGTTTCTAAAAAGCAAAATTTTCTTTTCAGACTTAAGATCACCATCTTTAATTTTCTATGTACATTATTCATTATTATTGTAAATAAATTCTATAATCATTATTGTAATTACTTCTATAATGACTTGCAATCTTAGAAATAAAATGTCTATTTTATTTACCATGTGCGTCTCCTTTCGCTCCTATTCCTTATTAAGAAATATACGATTGTTATAGTTTCATTTACCCCTTTCCTATCTGATTACAAGAATAATATAAGTATTTATATTATATACTCACCTGTCTTGATAATATTCTTACTCGAATTTTAACCTTTGATCTGTCTCCGAGACCAGCATGATCTCTCCAACAGGTGATTAGTTCTTCACCGATCACTTTGAGATATTCCTCTTGTCCACCAGGACTTTCCAGCCAGGGGGGCAGGAAGCCAGAACATCATAGAATCTCTGGTAAAGACAATTACCAAAATTGTCATAGTCTTTACTGTCTCCAGACCATAGGAATATTGCTCGAAGCCCTAGGCACTTGGATTAAGGGAAAATATCCATGATACATTAATTCTCTGGTACACTTCCATCAGGACGACAATCTATTTGTTCCGACACAGAGACTTACCTCAAAACACTTTCTTAGGAGGTTACTGGTAACTCCTCTCAAACGACCAGAGTTTTGTGTAGTTTACCCTACTCCCATTCTCTATAGTGACCTGCTAGCGGGAGAGAACGTGACCTGGGGGCAATGCCCGAGGTCGGCCGCGTGGCTTTGCGCTTGACCCAGCCAGTAAGTTTTCTGGTCGCGTCGTGTGTACACGCCGCTCCTCAGTTCTCTGTGCGACCCCCTTTGTGTTTGATACCACGTGCTTCCCACATGGTCTGGATTCCTTAGCGAGTGTTTAGTGCCTTACCTACGTTCTTTTGCTATCGCTCCCTTGTGCTTTACTAGTGTTTTAGTGCTTTCCCTTTTGACGTTCTTGTGTCTAACGGTCTTTTGTGTCTGCTATGGAGCACGCTCGCCGTTGTCCTGGGCCTAGAGCCGGTAAATCGTGTGGGGCTTTTCTGTCCAAGCCCGATGTAGACCCGCATACGCTGTGTACCTCGTGTAGGGGTAAAGCCTGTTCGTCGTCGGACACGTGTTCCGAATGTGCCAATTGGAGTGAGGTCCAGTGGGTGAAATTCGGCATCAAAAAGAAAAAGACATCGAAGAGGTCACCTAGGAAGACTAGCTTATCTTCCCCTGCAACGTCGGCAGGAGAAGGGTCAGGTAGAGTCCATCCTTCATCCCCTACCCAGAGTAGGGGACGAGGTAAGTCCAGGGAGAACAAGCTGTTGGCCCCTCTTTCCCAAGAGAGTGAGTTTGTGGAGTAATCTTAGTTTGCCAAGGCAGTTCAGGCGCCTGTAAGTGAGGGTAGTGGGGGTCCGAGGGACGCGGCTCGCTCACATAGGGGCCGCGTCTCGTCGGAGGACCCCATGTGGTCTAATAATGTCCCATTTTCTTCGCCAGATTCCTGGGTAGAGGTTTCAGGTACATCAGCGACGGAGGGCGCCGTCGGCAGAGAAGAGTCCCCGCAAGAGGATCCATTGGCTTGGGACATACCAAGGACGCCGCGCCGATGAGGTCCCCACTGGACATGGAGGAAGGTCTAAGCGAGTCCTTCCCCTGCATGGCTGGCCCGTTGGGGTGGTTACCGACGAAGACTTTGCTGCAGGAGAGTCTCCCAATTCCATCTACGTCAGGGGTACGGCGTAGCCCCCAAGAAAACACCGTCAAGTACTAGGTCTCGGTACGGGAGTAAGTCTTACTCGTTGGGACGTGACTCGTCGGCTTCTTCAAGCAGTGAACGACGGAGACGCCAGAGGAAGAAGAGAGATCGATCTATGCGTAGGAACTCCCCTTCGCGGTCTCCCACAGGATCTCGTGACAGAAAGAGTCCCCGTTCCCCTCCAACCAAAAGCAGGAGACCAGTCTCCCCGCAAGGGACGTGGATTTTCGTCCCAAGCAAAAACCTGATAGACCTTACTAGGTTCACTAGATCGACACCTGAGCAGGCAGGAGACAGTCCTCCTGGAAGGGCCTCCACGTGCCGCGCCAGGGAGTCACCAGATGAGCGGAGAGCCGTGTCTTGCAGGCCTAAGTCCCGTCCTGGAGACACTCATTCCGCCCAGCGGAGGGAGCCGTCGTCTAGGATGGGCAGCCTCGACAGGTCTCCCCATCGAGAATCTAGATGGGGAAGGACACCTTCGTCGAACTATCTCACGGAGGAGCCCGTTCCGTCGAAAAAGGCCTCGAAGAGGAGAGAAGCGGCGGACGACGAAGATAAAGGGAACTGAGGGTCCCGTCATCACGGAGGCGCCCATGACCACGCATCGCCCCATCATTCGGAGGAAGGGGAAGGCGAGTCGTCGGCGACGGAGGACTCCGCGTACAGGAGAGTCCTTTCCTTAATTAGGGGTTACAACAACCTGATAGAACCCGCCCCTCTGGACTTCGGGCCTGAACAGGTTCATAGCCGCCCCCGCCCAGAAAAAGTCCTCTCTCTCCCTTCCCGAGGCCAGTAACGTAGGGATTGGAAGGACACACATTGATAGAGTCATAGCCCGCAATAGAGACTCCTGCAGGGGCTACAGCTCGGTAAAGCTCTTACAGGGATTGAAGTCTCAAACAAAGTACTACACTTTGGAAAATAGGCCGAACGGTGCTTGCAAGACCGAGGAAACCCTAGACATCCTGTGCCAGGGCGTCTCCGACGAGAGGGCATTGTCAGCATCCACCTTCTTCTCCTCGTCCGAGTCGGCAATGATGGAGGAGATGTCTAAGGACCTGGTGAATGTGGCATCCTGGCTGGATTGGTGGGCCACCACCCTAGTAGGCACCCAGATCCCTACAGACTCCAAGGAGCCTGCAAAACGGGAGGCCCTGAACGAGTTGCTGGGGTCAGGTAGCTGCACCCTTAAATTCCTGACCTTTCGGTGTTTAGCTCTCTCCGCAAACTGGATTCTGCGGAGAAGAGACGCCCTGGTCAAGAACCTTCCCATTAAGATTCCCGACAGGGAGGCGAAAGCCTTGAAGAACTGCTCCGTCTGGGGGGAGCAGCTTATTCCTACGAAGAAGGCGGAGGGAGTCGTGGAGAAGTTGGCCAAAAAGAGAGAGCTACCTACCCTGAAGCCACAGACTGCGCGACGCCCCGTCTTCAGGAGGCCAGTGACGGAAGCGCCCATGACCGCATGTTCCGCACCAACTCAAGGAAGGCCTTCCTCTACGATTCCCCCCCGAAGGGGGATCCTCATCTACACCTCCAACGTATAGGAGCTCATACTACTCCTCCAGAAGAGGCCGAGTAGGCTGTTCCTCCCGTAGGAGATAAGATGGGAGGCCCCCCTTCCCTGCCCAAGCCTCAGGTAGGGGGATGCCTCAGACTCGCATGGCAAGCATGGAAGCTCCACGGAGCAGATCCGTGAACAGTAACAGTACTAAAAGAGGGCTACAGGATTCCCTTCTTGGAAGAGCCACCCCCTCTGGTTCCAGCAACACAGGCGGACTGGTTGGTTCCCAAAGACCTGGCGAAGAGAGCAACGCTGGACGTGGAGGTCACTACGATGCTGCAGAAAGGAGCCTTAGAAGCAGTGAAATTCCCGGGTCCGGGGTTCTACAGCCGCCTGTTCCTAGTGGAAAAAGCGACAGGAGGGTGGAGACCTGTAATAGACCTGTCAGCCCTCAACAAATTTATCAGGAAAGTAACCTTCAAAATGGACACTCCAAAAACAGTCATGGCATCCTTGAGGGAGGGCGACTTTATGATTTCTATAGACCTCAAGGACGCCTACTTCCAAGTACCTATTCATCCATCGAGCAGGAAGTTTCTCCCGGTGAAGTGGGGTGCCCAGGTATTACAATTCAAGGCCCTGTGCTTCGGTCTTTCAACAGCCCCCCAGGTATTCACGTGGGTCTTTACAACGGTCTCCGTATTGGCCCACGAACGGGGCATTCGACTCATCAGATACCTGGACGACTGGCTACTCCTTTCATCCTCAAAGGAAGACTTGAAACAGCAGGGCGAAGATCTTCTACAATTGTGCAAAACCCTGGGCATCATGGTCAACTTGAAGAAATCGCAGTTAACCCCATCCAACAGGATGACGTACCTGGGAATAGTCCTGGATTCGTTACAGGTCAAGGCATTCCCATCTACGGACAGGCTGGACAACCTGGATCGAGTGCTCCTGCCCTTCCTTCTTGGTCATCCCAGAAGAGCGAAGGTTTGGCAGAGGTTGATAGGACACCTGGTGTCCTTGGAGAAGCTGGTTCCTCACGGGAGACAGACCCTAAGGGTGGTTCAATGGAACTTGAAAGAACATTGGAACCAGAAAAGTTCCCCGGACATTGTGGTGCCACTCCAGCAGGAGACCAGGAAAGCCTTGAAGTGGTGGCAGGATCAGTCACACACCCTAAGAGGGATGCCACTATCCTCCCAACCTCCGGAGGTCCTTCTCTTCACGGACGCATCGAAGGAAGGGTGGGGAGCCCATCTCCTGGAAAAGACAGCAAAGGGGACATGGTCAGAAAGGGAGAAGTCCCTACACATAAATGTCCTGGAAATGAGAGCGGTCCAAGAAGCCTGCAACCACTTCGAGGAGGACATGAGAGGGTACTAGGTGGCCCTGATGTCAGACAATGCAACTGTGGTGGCATACGTGAAGAAGGAGGGGGGACTGAGATCAAAGGAGTTGTGCGAACTAGCCCTTCAGATCCTGAAATGGGCAGAGCAGAAGGACGTCATCCTGACGGCAAGGTTCATTCCGGGGAAGAAGAACGTCCTAGCAGACAGCCTCAGCAGGGCGGAGCAAGTGGTAGCGACAGAATGGTCCCTACACCCACAAGTGGCAAGCTACATTATCCAGATGTGGGGGTCCCCGGTAATGGACCTGTTTGCAACAAGGTTGAACGCTCAACTCCCCGTATTCTGTTCTCCTGTCCCAGACCCGAAGGCGGCAATGGAAGACGCCTTTCAGCACAAGTGGGACGGTCTAGACGTGTACGCTTTCCCCCCCCCCTTCTCCCTAATAAGACAAGTCCTCAACAGGGTAAGGGCAGCAACCAACCTAAGGATGTCTTTGGTAGCGCCTTGGTGGCCGGAGAGAGATTGGTTCGCGGACCTAAAGAGCCTCACCGTTCTCCCTCTTTGGCCTCTTCCCGACAGGTCAGACCTATTAAGACAACCACACTTTCAGCGGCTTCACGAAAACCTGCAAGCCCTTCGTCTTCACGCCTGGAGGTTATCCAGCACCTCCTGAAGAAACAAGGGTACTCCGGCAAGACAGCCAGGAGGATGTCGCTGTACCTGAGGAAATCATCCACAGCCGTCTACCAGTCTAAGTGGACGGTGTTCGTTAAGTGGTGCAGGGACAAGAAGATAGAGCCCTTAGAAGCATCCGTGCCCGTTATAGCAGACTTCATGGTACATCTCAGGGATAAGTTAGCCATGTCAGTCCCAGCAATTAAGGGAGTTCGGGCGGCCCTGGGTCAAGTTTTTCTTCTCAAGGGCATAGATCTGGGCTCCTCCAGGCATATCTCCATGCTTATCAGGGCTTTTGAACAATCATGCCCCCCTTCCGCCCCTAGAATCCCGAGTTGGGACTTGGCGCGAGTTCTAGATATGCTCCGGAAACCATCATTCGAGCCATTAAAGGACATTGTTGACAAGAATCTCACGTTCAAGGCGGTCTTCTTGCTAGCATTAGCCTCAGCTAAGAGGGTGGGTGAGCTACACGGACTGTCATTTGAGGTGGAGCACTCTAGGGGATGGAAGGAGGTAACCTTTAAGTTTGTCCCATCCTTCGTCGCCAAGACTCAGAACCCCTCGGTGTGGGATCCGAGGTTTGAGAGCTTTTCTATTCCGGCAATCCTAAATGAAAGAAACCTGGAGGACCTGAAATTGTGCCCAGTTAGGGTAATTAGGAAATACCTTAAGAGAACGGCAAACCTCCGCCCGTCTATTAAGAATCTCTTCGTCTCCTGGGGTAAAACGAAGAAAAACATATCTAAGAATACAGTTTCGTTCTGGCTCAGGCAAGTGATCATGCAAGCCTACTCAAAGGAAGGACTTCCAACACCAGGGAAACCCAGGGCTCACGATGTTAGGGGCATAAGCACCTCCCTAGCATTTGAGAAGAACATGTTGGTAGCTCAGGTGCTTCAAGCGGGAATTGGTCCAACCAGTCGACCTTCACTGCACATTATCTCAAGGACTGTACGAGAAAATCCCTAGATGGGTTTTCCATCGGGCCGGTCATCTCAGCCCTTCATACGGTTTGACGGCTCAAGCCCCAGGCTCAATCGCGAAACATAAAGGATCTAGACACAAGTATCTGAGTTCTACTTTTCCCTTTTTCTCACTTTTCTCGTACTATCAGTCGTCCTCAAGAATATCGCTCATTACACAAGTGTCAAGATTTGCCAATATCAAGCACAACGAAGACATTGCAGAAGGGTAAGTGTTATATCACACTTAATGAGTCTCTTGTGTAGTTTATCCTACCGTCCATCGTAGTCTGGGGCTAGGGGCACTCCCTCCTCCTAAGGTGTAAGTCTCCTAAGAAAGTGTTTCGAGGTAAGTCTCTGTGTCGGAACAAATCACAAATTTTGAGTAATTTGTATTTTTGGGCTCAAGCCATGGCGTCCTGATGGAAGGTTCCTTTTTGGTAGCTTCCTTGGGTATATAACTACTAGATATTCCCAGAGAATTTAACCACAGGTTTATCACAGAATTCTAACTTCTGGAGCGAGTATCCTAAAGGTTACCCTTTAAGACATCGTATATCAACAGGGGACGCATGTATTAACGCGCCACATAGCTATCTGCACCCCACATAGAGTTAACACTTCGATGTGTAGGGGCGGAGAATAGCTGGGGAGCCGTTCCACAGCTAATCTCGTCCGTGGCTACTTTTGGTACTCGAGACGTAAACAAACGGGCGCCATTGCTAAATGACGTCACGTCCGTCCTCATCCTTCGCTTAGTAGCTTGCCTTACTAGACGGATTTTTCTCTGTGCGTATCTTATCGACTTGCATCTTAGCCATGTCTCTACCCTCGGCCTCGCCTTCTTCTGGAAAGTTGAGTACAAGGTTCCAGTATTGTTTAAATAAGCTCTGACCATAAAGTAACTTTTACTTTTCGAGATATTTTATGTTTTGTAGCAGAGCTGTGCCTTGACCGGACCCGCCATTTTATGGCGTCGCTGTTGTTTTGCATGCCTTATTTAGCCTCAACAGCGTTTTCCGGCCTCATTAACTAATCGATACTATTAGTTATTTAGTCTTCATAGCTAGGAACTTTATATATCGTGTTTTGACGTTCTGTTATTGGTCATCGACTGACCCCATACCAGTTAGCTAGTCTAGCCCCTAGGCCAGAGTGCCTATCATCAGTGTTCATGCATGATATATTTCAGTGATCCTAGGTTTAGTTATGAAGATAGTGGCATTATTTTATGATACTGTTGACTGTGATGCAAGTGTTTTCGCCTTCAGGGACCATATAGGGGATAGGTTTGATAGTGTGCCTTTCTAACCTAACCTAAATGTAGGACCCCTATATGCTTCCTTCACCCCCTGCCTTAGGGCATTCCCTCTGTGTAGCCTTGCTCCCCCTACCACGTAAGGGGATCAAGTTCATATCAGAGTATCTATCGCTTCTCTGTCCTCCCTAAGGGAATGATCCCCCCTTAGGGTTGCGTCCGAGAATGAGGAACGGCATGCCCTTCCTCTATTGCTGGGGCTAGGTTTCCGACCTTCCCTGCAATAGCGATACGTCTTCCATCCTTCCTAGTTCAAGGTGTAACATCCCTGCTCTAGGTTAGGCTTGGGAGGAGTTAGTTCTGTGCCTTACTGAAACGATACCCATGCACCGTTCTCAGACAGGCTGCCTAACCTTAGGCTAGGGAGCGTCCTCCCTTCCTTGGTGGCCGCTTTGGTACAGAGCCTCTCCATAGAAGACCCTTCTTCTTCTCCCCTCCCCTCCTATCTCTTGTATGGCCTAGCCTATACTTAGGTTAGTCTGTACCCATCTGTCCCCTGTCCTACAACTCCTCCTTAGGGTGGAGTGATAGGGCTACCTTGAGTCCCTGTGTGCAGTCCGCTCTGGTACATATACCCTTCATAGTGTCCTATGGGGTTAGCCACTGGATGCATTTTGTCCGCAGGGGTTCTCCCCCCTCTTGGGTGTTCCCTAGCCCTCCCTTGGGCTACCCTGGCTCCCGGCCGCCTGCGGCCCCTGCCACTGGGTGATAGGGCTAGCCTCTATCATGGGTACACCCATTCAGGTGGGATGTCTTGGGGTCCGTGTCCGTACCCCTACATCCTCCTTCTGTCTCTTTCACTATCCTGGTGTCGGTCCCTTGCCGCCTCCCCTGTCGGTGATACCCACCTCCCACCCTTGGTAACACATTCCTTGCCCCCTGGGCCGTCAGTCCTCCGTGTGTCGGGGGACTGCCGCCTCCCGTCGGCGTCCAGCCGATGGCCTTCCCTCATACCTCATAGCTTCGGTTTACCATCCATCGGTCCGGCCCCCGGAGTGCCGGCATCCACTGCCGGCAGTCCGGTTCTGCTATAGCCCTTTCCTTGTCCCTGTCACCAAGCCGGCAACCTTCGGCTGCCGGAGCCGCCGCTTCCAGCCGGCGTGCCGCCGTTGTGCCGGCGACGCCATCCTGGCATTACTCCTGACTTATATATTTGTCTTCTCTAATGCCAGGAACTCTGCTGGTGCGGCCTCCGGCGTGCCGTCGGTCTGCCGGAGCCTTCCGGAGGCGTCAAAGCGACTTGCACCCCTTCTACTAGCTATCATCTCATGTTGATAGTCCTACATTGCAACCAAATGGTTTGACTACATAAATAGATAGGTATTATCTTACCGTTCTATTAATAACCATGCTGTCTTCTTGCATATCACAAATTTCCAGCATGCTGTGTGTATCTTAGCACGGCTGGTTGCCGGAAACCGTTACCCTATGGGATCGTCTACGTTCCCAATTCTATGGTCTGAGTGGCCTCAGTCCCAGTTTTATATCCTTGGCAATTCCCACTAGAATTCCCCCTGCCTCCCTGGCAATCTATGAAGAATTCTGCCCTGTGCCCTCGGTCACAAACAAATTGCCTATGGATAAGGTTACGGTAAAGAGCCGGGCGGGTTACACGGAGTATGTGTTTATCTCCTTCATTTCCGCCCACTCTCAAAACATCACATTGTTTATACCACTTAATATTAAGTTAAAGATTAATCCTTTAATATTTAACTTTAAAATATAAGTCATTCTTATGACTGCCCATACTCATGTTCTCTTTCTCTTACAGGAGGAGTACGTGAAGTGCGATCACGGCTTCTGTGCAGTGAAGCGCCCGCACTTCTACGGGCACACGGCGTGTAGGACCCACGCCCCTTGCGCCAACAAGAAAGGCGATCTGAAGTTTTGGCACCCGCAGAACTGTACAGTCTGCAAGGACCGCCTGTCCGAGGCGTTCAAAAATCCTCCCTCAGCGGAGGTTAAGGATCGCTTCTCGAGAGAAGCTACGCAAATGGGTGCGTGGCTTCCAGAAGAACGCCACTAGACCATACCTTGCCACTGAAGACTTGAGGGCCTTGCTTTTCCCGAAGGCATCCCCAGACTCTGTGGTCCCCAAGGATCAGATCCCCACCGTCCAGATCACTGTGGAACCAGATGTAGTCATGGCACAGTCCATGCACGAGTGTCGCCTGGATACCGACAACGCGGAACGTATGTCGGAGGTGTCGGAGACCACGGAGAGGAACCTCATGGCCGAAGAACTGGACTATGAGGAAGACCAAGTGGAATACGCCGAGTCGGAGCAAGAGGTTGCTCCGCCTTCCACCCCCGCCCCAACTCCTACACCGACGGAAGTATCACTCCCGTCTACCCTCGCTACCCCGGACCCCATCCCATCCAGTGCCCAGGAGATGTTCCGTATGCTCGAAGCTCTTATGGACAAGAAACTCCGTGAGACACACGAATACATCAGGACCATGGGAAGTTCAAAGCAGCCGAAAAGGATTTCGGTTAAGGACCTCCCGGCATGTTCGCACGCCAACCCCTGGAGGTATGCTGAGCACATGCCTATCGCAACGGGCAAGATCCTCGTCAGTGAGAAGGTCGGCTCGGTTGCCCTGGAAGAAGTGGAATTCTTCCCGAGTTTTGAGGCTTATCCGGACTGTTACGTCCGAATTCGATCCTAACCTGCCTCTAGAGAAGAGACCGAGCCTAAGGAGGTGATAGTGTTCGATCTCCCGAAGGCCCAGGCTATGCTGGCCAACGCTGTTAAAAGTAGGAGTTTTACCTGCTCAAAGCTTCCGGCGCTGAGCAAGAAGCACCCTACCTACGTCGCACCAGATAATGCGATCCTCCCCTTCATGGAAAAGGCCTTCGCTGCGGTACACAAAGCAGTGGAAGAAGGGAAACCTTGCCCTGCACTGGAGGAGTGCAGACCCTTCTCCCTGATTACTCCCCCCGATGTTCGACACTGGAAAGATGTCCAGCATACTTTCGTGGTGGGGAAACTAGATCCTGACGTTGCTGGACGTCAGTTTAACGAAGACCTCCCGAAACTTAATGACCATCTCCTTCGTCGGGAACATGACACGAAGGAAAGGCTCGCCGCATCCATGTCCCTCCAGGTACAGCTCGACGTCATGGCTGGTGACACTAGAGTCCCCGCTCACTACATGGTGCTCGCCAAAACGCATTTGGCGACTGTAGTTAAAGACCTGTACAGCTTCATGAAGGCTCGTAGAGCCTGTCGTGAATTCGTGTTCTCCAGTGCCACAGTGAGACATGAACCCCGGAGGCTGATATCCTCCAACATCTGGGGTAAGCACCTCTTTCCCTCTGCCCTTGTGAAAGAGATCACCGACAAGGCCGCCACGGAGAACAGGAACCTTCTCAACAAGTGGGGCATGTCGAAGAAGAGGAAATCCTCTCAGGACGACGGCCCTCAACCTAAGAGGAAATCCTCCAAGCAGAAACCCCAGCAACGTCAACAGAGACGGCAGTTTCCAGGACCCGCTACTCCCCAAGTGGCAGCTCAGCCACAGCAGACCTTTCAGCTGGTCACCCAACCGGTCTTGTCACAGTCGCCGGTTTTCACCCCTGCTTTCGAGTAACAGACGACTACCTTTCGTCCCAAAGGTAGAGGCTCAAACAGAGGTGCAGGCAGAGACGCATCTCGCCGTCCCTCCAGAGGCAGAGGAGGAAGGGGAGCTAGCGGCCGAGGTAGTAAACCCTCGGGACACCAGAAGCAATGAAGTGCTTCCGGTGGGAGGAAGACTCCGCCAATTCCAGGATCGTTGGACCTTCGATTCCTGGGCACACAGCATCGTCAAGAAGGGTCTAGGCTGGAGTTGGACTCAACCACCCCCAACCTTCCAGCAATTCTTCCAACAATCAACCCCCTTCTGGAAGAATATGTCCTAGATCTCCTGAACAAGAAGGTGATAAGGAGGGTAAAGTCAACCAGGTTCCAAGGGAGACTGTTTTGCGTCCCCAAGAAGGACTCCGACAAGCTCAGAGTCATTCTAGACTTATCCCCCCTCAACAAGTTCATAGCGAACAACAAGTTCAAGATGCTGACTCTTCAACAGATAAGGACCCTTCTGCCTCAAGGTTCCTACACGGTTTCCATAGACCTGGCGGATGCCTACTGGCACGTTCCAATGAACCACCACGCTTCCTCCTACCTAGGATTTCGACTCCAAAGGAAAAGCTACGCCTTCAGGGCCATGCCCTTCGGCCTCAACGTGGCCCCTCGGATCTTCACAAAGCTGGCGGACGCCATTGTTTAACAGCTTCGCCTCCGAGACGTCCAGGTGATGGCCTACCTCGACGACTGGCTAGTCTGGGCTCCATCACCCGAGGATTGTTTAAGATCCTGCAACAAAGTCACCCAGTTCCTAGAACACCTGGGATTCAAGATAATCGCGAAGAAATTTCGCCTCTCTCCAGCTCAGAAGTTCCAATGGTTAGGAATCCAGTGGAACCTTCAGTCACACCGCCTTTCCATCCCCCAGAAGAAAAGGAAGGAAATAGCAGGGTCTGTCAAGCGACTGCTGAAATCCAAACGGATCTCAAGACGTCAGCAGGAACGAGTTCTAGGCTCTCTACAGTTCGCCTCAGTGACAAACCCAGTGCTATGTGCACAGCTAAAGGATGCCGCGGGAGTTTGGAGACGTTCCGCATCCATCGCTCGAAGAGACCTAAAGAGACGGCTCCCAAACAGACTTCGGCTGCTCCTAAAGCCGTGGTCGGAAGCAAAGGCCCTGAAAAGGTCCATCCCTCTTCAACACCCACCTCCATCACTCAACATCCACACGGACGCTTCGCTGGAGGGTTGGGGAGGTCACTCCCACCAAAAACAGGCTCAAGGAACATGGTCTCCCCTATTCAAGACGTTTCACATCAACATCTTGGAGGCCATGGCGGTCCTTCTAACTCTGAAGAAACTCTCCCCGCCTCCCTCGATCCATATTCGTCTAACCCTAGACAACTCGGTGGTAGTTCGATGTCTCAATCGCCAAGGCTCAAGATCGCCCCAGATAAATCAGGTGCTTCTGACAATCTTCCGTCTGGCAGAGAAGAAGAAATGGCACCTGTCTGCAGTTCACCTACAAGGATTTCGCAACGTGACGGCGGACGCTCTATCTCGGACAAGCCCGATAGAGTCGGAATGGTCTCTAGACGCAAAATCATTCTCCTTCATCTCTCACCAAGTCCCAGAACTTCAGATCAATCTCTTCGCAACGAGCGACAACAATCAACTTCCTCGATATGTGGCCCCGTACGAGGATCCCAAGGCAGAAGCAGTGGACGCCATGTCACTGGATTGGAACAGGTGGTCCAAGATCTACCTGTTCCCTCCCACCAACCTTCTGCTGAAAGTCCTCTCCAAACTGAGAACCTTCAAAGGGACAGCAACTGGTACCCCCTAGTCCTAGAGCTACAACCTACGCTGATCCCTCTCCCGGGCCCAGTTCTCTCCCAGCAAGTACAGAAGTCGACTGTCTTCGCTTCATCATTGAAAGTCAGGGACCTTCATCTCATGATTTTCTCTCCCTAGCCGTGAAGAAAAGGTTCGGGATATCGAAGAAGAGTCTCGACTTCCTCGAGGAATACAAGACCGAATCCACACGACGGCAATACGAATCATCCTGGAGAAAATGGGTCTCATTCGTCAAGGCAAAAAATCCTACGGAAATCACCATCGATTTTTGCATGTCCTTCTTCATTCACCTTCATAGACAAGGCTTGGCAGCCAACACGATTTCCACTTGCAAATCGGCCTTGACTAGACCACTAATGTACGCCTTCCAGATTGATCTGTCCAGCGACATCTTCAATAAACTGCCGAAGGCATGGGCTCGTCTACGCCCAGCACCCCCACCAAAACCGATCTCCTGGTCCCTTGACAAGGTGCTCCATTTTGCCTCCAACTTGGACAATGATTCGTGCCCTCTCAAGGATCTGACTCAAAAAGTTATTTTTGCTCTTGCCTCAGGAGCCCGAGTCAGCGAAATAGTGGCATTATCAAGGGACGAGGGTCACATTCTGTTTACAGATTCAGGAGACCTTACCCTCTTTCCGGATCCGACGTTTCTCGCCAAAAACGAACTACCCACCAAAAGATGGGGCCCTTGGAGAATCTGCCCCCTGAAAGAAGATGCCTCTCTATGCCCAGTAGAGAGCCTCAAGGTCTATCTTCGTAGAACTTCTGACTTTGGCGGAGGCCAACTCTTCAAAGGAGAAACATCGGGCAGCGACCTGTCACTGAAACAACTAAGAGCGAAAATCACCTACTTCATTCGCAGAGCGGATCCTGACAGTACACCCGCAGGTCACGATCCTAGAAAAGTTGCATCGTCTCTGAATTTCTTTCAGAGTATGGATTTTGAAAGCCTTAAGAGTTTCACAGGCTGGAAATCCTCACGTGTTTTCTTCAAACATTATGCGAAACAAGTGCATGAAGTCAAACATTTTGTGGTAGCCGCAGGTAGTGTTATGAAACCTGCACCTAACTCTGCATAGAACAGTGAGTTAATTGGGACTCTAACTCCTCGGGTGCCTATGTTGACCTTCGTGTGATACGTAGTGATTTCAAAGACACTTAGTGCTTTTTCATATACTGTTCTTATCCCAGGTGAAATGTCATGGTCGTCACATGAGTGCCGCATGCCTAGAGCGTGATGTGTTTTCTTTTTAAAGACTGACGTTCCTCTTGAACGAGTGCCTACTAATAATTTGAAATTCCCTTTCAGATTCAAGAGCAAGTCTTTCATTACTATGTACATTATAATTTGTTGTAAATTACTTTTACATACTTATTGTATTTAATTACCATATTCTGCAATTGTGAAATAAAATTTCTATTTTATTACTTGTGCGTCTCAATCCGCTCCTACTTATACTATAAAATACATGACTGTCATAGTTTTATTATCCCCTTCCTCTTATGTACGATGAAGATTACTAAGGATTCAATCCTTATTATATACTCACCTCTGCAATGTAATATTCCTACCCGAATACTTACTTACATCATGCCTTCGAGACCAGACGATTCTCTCTCTTCACATACAGTGCCTAACCACCACTTGTCTATTTTTGAGAATGCTCCTATATGAATACCAACCATTCAGTCTTGTCTCCGAGTTCTTCATGTTCTCCCAGCAAGGTGGGTAACCCTTCGATGACCACTTTGATCTTCAGCATGGTCCGTTGGGACTTCACTGCCAGGGGGGCAGGAAGTTTTCTTCCCTACGGTTCCTCTATTGAGATTACTATGCTAACCTGTTCAAAGCCCTCGGCACTTACTCTTCAAGGGGAAAATCTACCACGATACATTGATTCTCTGGTATTCTTCCATCAGGACGCCATGGCTTGAGCCCAAAAAACGGATTTTTAGCGAAGCGAAAAATCTATTTTTGGGTGAGATAGCCATGGCGTCCTGATGGACCCTCCCTGCTACTTCGTCCAGTTTTTTCAGGTCCCACCCTGTCCTGCTGTATCATGGTGATCGGCAAGCAACTGGCTTCAGGATGAGGACGGACGTGACGTCATTTAGCAATGGCGCCCGTTTGTTTACGTCTCGAGTACCAAAAGTAGCCACGGACGAGATTAGCTGTGGAACGGCTCCCCAGCTATTCTCCGCCCCTACACATCGAAGTGTTGACTCTATGTGGGGTGCAGATATACGATGTCTTAAAGGGATACCTTTAGGATACTCGCTCCAGAAGTTAGAATTCTGTGATAAACCTGTGGTTAAATTCTCTGGGAATATCTAGTAGTTATATACCCAAGGAAGTTACCAAAAAGGAACCTTCCATCAGGACGCCATGGCTATGTCACCCAAAAATAGATTTTTCGCTTCGCTCAAAATCCGTTTTTTCCTAACATACTTACCGAGAAACACTTTCGAGTTATGGCCCCCAACCATCCCCGCAGTGCCTCACTGACCTCGAGTATTGTTCCTTACATAAAACTTACTGGCTGGGTCAAGCGCAGAGCCACGCGGCCTACCTCGGGCATTGCCTCCAGGTCACGTTCTCTCCCGCTAGCAGGTCACTATAGAGAATGGGAGTAGGGTAAACTACACAAAACTCTGGTCGTTTGAGAGGAGTTACCAGTAACCTCCTAAGAAAGTGTTTCTCGGTAAGCATGTTAGGAAAAATACAAATTACTCAAAATTAGTGATTTTGGGTGAGATAGCCATGTCGTCCTGATGGACCCTCCTATCTATTCTAGTTCAGCCTTTCAGGCCCCTCCCTGACCTACTGTATCGCAGAGATTGGTAGGAGCTGAGCTCAGGATGAGGACAGACGTGACGTCATTTAACAATGGCGCCCGTTTGTTTACGTCTCGAGTACCAAAAGTAGCCATGAATGAGAGTAACTTTGGAACGGCTCCTCAGTTAATCAGCCACCTTTCCATATCGAAGCGTTAACTCTATATGGGGTGCAGATAGCTATGTGGCGTGTTAATTCATGCTTCCCCTACTGATATACAATATCCTAGAGGGAAACCTTTATGGTACTCGCACCAGAAGTTAGAATTCTGTGATAACCTTTAGTTTAATTCTCTGGGAATATCCACTGTAGTCAAATATACCCTAGGAAGCTACTGAAGGAACCTTCCATCAGGACGACATGGCTATCTCACCCAAAAATAGATTTTTCGCTTCGCTCAAAATCCGTTATTTAGTCTTCATTGCTAGGAATTAGTTATATTATGCCGATAGTATTCTTTAATTTCGGCGAGTGTAGGTAGCCGATTTTATGACGCTAGAGATGCTAGAACAGTCACCTAGGCATGCTAGCCTAGGCGTTTTAGTTTACTTTCATGCATGATATAATAAGTGTTCCTGGTGTTAAATGATTAAATGAAGATATTAGGCAATTATACATATAAGATTCAGTGTTTGCACATGGGTTTTTCCTCCTTCTAGAGAGTATACAAGGGGTTTTGATGATCTTGGTAGTCGATTCCTCTGCCCCTAACCTAACGGCTTAGGGGCTTTTGTATACTTTCACACCTCCCCGGTTACCTTTACCCATAAGGTAATCTCTCCTCCCTCTGAGGTAGCCTAGGCTACATCCTAGCCCTCCATTCCTTGAATCGTGATTCAGGTGAGGTTAGGCTAGGATTTTCTTTCCCTGCCCAGAGCCATAGTACATGAGCTTTCTGTTAGGGTCAGAACCTTAGAGTACCAGTCGTTTGCCCCAGCTACCCCATTAGGTGAATGAACTCTCCTTTTGGTCCCCGCTGGACGGCAAAAGAGGGGGGGGGGGCTCTGCCCTCCACCCTAGGCCACACCTGGAAGGGTTACGACCCTTCCTCCCTGTGGCCTAGCGTCTTGTCCTGCGCCTGCCTACTCTGGGCTGGGAGATATGCTTTCCCTAGCCTAGGTTAGGCAGGCTCAAGGATTCTGTTTCTTTATAGTTTGGGACGGAACGTCAATGTCGTTCTCTTACTGTACTAACCCAACCTAGGCTGGAGAATGTTCTCTTCCTATACCTGGGGTGGTGCTGGTACTGAAACAGAATCCCCTTTAGGGTGTTGGGGAAGGCTCACACCAACCCCCACACCCCTTTACAGGACCCTTTCCTCTCCCCCTCTGTCCTTTGGTGATGGCCTAGCCATCACACCCCTGTCCACCGTCCTACAACTCACCGAGTACCGGCGGGTTGTGGGGTCAACCCGGTCTTTTCGTCTGCTAGGCCAAGCCGTTTAGCTTCCCATACATAGTTCAGCTATGGGATAGTATAACGGCAGGTCGATCTGCCGGCGGGAGACCTCCCTGCTATCTTAAAGCGTTCTTCAGTCCTCCCTTGAATCACCACCCGCAACCCTAACCGAACGCTGGCTGAGCTGCAGCTAGATGGAAGCCTGAATATAAAATATTCTTCCTTCCATTTGAACCCTCCTTCTCGAGGAAGGGGAGGTTAGGGTAGTGAGCTGCCGTCGTCCCCTCTCCTTCCCTCTTTGCTTTCTCTCTCTCAATCAACTGCCGGTCCACTGTCGCACAACTCTGCCGGCAACAGCCGACAGTGTAGCCTAGGTCTCCTCCCAGTCACATGGATTGATGACAGGGTAAGGGTACCTACAGCCGGTTGCCTGCCGGCTGTCGGCGGTCCGCCAACAATACTTGAGGTTGTCTCCTTTTCCCCGCCACATAGACTGATGGCTGGAATGGGTTACTCTCAACCGGCAGCCTGCCGGCGTCCGGCGTGCCTCCGATACGCCGGCTACACCTATTTCATATTACGACAGTGGACTGCCCTCTTTCACTAACCATGCCGGCACAGTGTCTGTTGTATGGCTGTATACGGTAGCCAGTACATCTGTGGTATAGTACATACCCTAGACAGAAAACTATGGTGTATAGTTATGCAATAGATAATTTTCTAGCATACTCTGTGCATCCATGCGCAGTCCCTTGTCGGGACCTACTTGAATTGGGGATAATTATTTTCCCCTTTTCTCAATGCTGAATGATCATCAGCTCTCTCCCTTTCACCGCTACTAACACCTTGGAGGAAGTGCTAGCTACGCTACTCTATCCCTACGGGATAGCTTCCCCTTAGGGCTTACCTGAACGGAAGCCCTAGAGTTAGTAATGGAGAAAGGTCACGGCAATTGGCTGGGCGGGATTCACAAGTATGTGTCTTTCCTGCTTCATTTCCAGCTTACCTATCCTAAGCTTACACTTGGAAAGGAATCTTATATTATAATTAAGATTACATTAAGATTAATCTAGTATTATTCTAAGTCTATCATTATAGACTCCCGCATACTCATGTACCCCTTTCTTCTTTACAGGAGGAGTACATCCAGTGTGAGAGCGCCTTCTGCAGCGTTCGGCGCCGTGATTTCTATGGCCATCTGGCGTGCCGAACCCACGCCAGCTGCTCCGTCACCCAGGGATCTCTTAGGTACTGGGACCTGCAGGTTTGCACTACTTGCAAAGACCTGTTCCATAAGGCGTTCGAGGCTCCCCCGTCTGCGGAGTCAAGGGACATCGCTCGTGAGAAACTGCGCAAGTGGGTGCGTGGTTTCCAAAAGAACGCCACGGGGCCCTATCTTCCCAGCGAGAAGATGAGAGCTATGCTCTTTCCTAAGGCATCTGCGGATGCTGTCATCCCCAAACCCGAGATCCCCTGTGTCCAACTGACGGTCGACCCAGATGTTTCGGACGCACTTCAGGACATCCATCTCGACGACGATGACAGGATGTCAGAGGTGTCGGATATCACCGAGAGGACCTTGATGGCCGAGGGTCAAGAAGAGGAACCTAGAACGGCTCCTGACTCCGAAGAAGAAGGCGCCACCACGCTGATAAATATATTCAAATGCATTAATAGTAATTCTTACTATTATAATTATAGCTTAGGATAGTGAGCAAGAAAGGAAATAGGAAAGACACATATCTCTGTTTCCTGTCCAGGCAATTGCTGTGATCTCCCTCAATATTAATATTTTAAAATTTCCTTATTAGGGAAATACAGGGTGGAATAGCTCTAGTACTTAGAGCTGGAGTCAGTCTATACTAGCAATAGCTCCCCCTCAAGGGAAATATTAATACTGTAGGGTAAAGATTATTGTGTTCTGATGATCTAGGATACATCAGGATGTTGAAGGAATACTTCACCTCAACATTTGTTTAGTGATTTCAACAATGGACTGTGAAAGGATACACAGAGTATGTTGGAAAATCCTACTACTGTATGTTATATACTGTAGTTTTCTAACTGCTGTATTTGCTATACTGCAGGAATACTGGCTACTGTATAATCTTATAGTGTAGTACTGCCGGTATACTACCTGCTAGGCTAGTATCTGGCGGCACTAACCGACAGAGAGAGAGAGAAAGAATGGAAAGAAGGACTACCGTAATATTATAGTTTAGTAAAATAATTAGGGTTGTAGGGACTACTGTCTCTACTGCCTTCTTTCCAGAATGAGGATTCCAATGGAAGGGGAGAGAATGTATTAATTCTAGCTTCCATCCAGACACAATATCTGTTGCCGGCTGCACTGCCGGTTACAGGGATTTGTGGATGGCTGTCCAAGGGAGGACTAAAGAATACTCAAAGTTGTAATGGGTCTCCCACCGGCAGCCGTCTTGGCCGGCAGAACCTTTCCCGGAGCCTTGCTTCCGTTAGGGGGAAGGTCGAAGGGGCAATCTAACCGTCTTTGTAGGAGTCCGGCCGGCATCGTAATCAGCCCGGCAAGCGGGGAGATTGTAGAATACCGGCCACTGGGGTTGTACTAAAGGACAGAAGGGGAAGGGAAAGGGTCTTATATTTTGCATAGAAAGAAGGCGGCAAGTATGCCTCCTGCTTTTGGCTGCAAATCAAGTAAACATGGTTTCCTATGCCGGTGCCGTCTTAGGCGGCAGAGGAATAACGATTCCTTAGCCTAAGACATTGCCGGATATAAGACATGTTATGGGGTCTTTTGACTGGCCAGACTGTATTACATTGGATCCTTCTCTCTGGTTACGGTTCATTTTCTTTTTGCCTACACATACACTGAATAGTCTGGCCTATTCTCTACACATTCTCCTCTGTCCTTATACACCTGACAACACTGAGATTACCAAACAATTCTTCTTACATCACTGTAATTGTTCAGTGGCAACTTTCCTCTTTGTAAGGTTAAAAGAGACTCTTTAGTTATGGTAAGCAGCTCTTCTAGGAGAAGGACACTCCAAAATCAAACCATTGTTATCTAATCTTGGGTAGTGCCATAGCCTCTGTACCATGGCCTTCCACTGTCTTTTGGGTTAGAGTTCTCTTGCTTGAGGGCACACTTGGGCACACTGTTCTATCTTGTTTCTCTTCCTCTTGCTTTGTTAAAGTTTTTATAGTTTATTTGGGAGATATTTATTCTAATCTTGTTGCTCTTCTTGGAATATTTTATTTTTCTCTGTTTCCTTTCCTCACTGAGCTATTTTCCCTGTTGGAGCCCCTGGGCTTATAAAATCCTGCTTTTCCAACTAGGGTTTTAGCTCAGCACGTAATAATAATAATGAAAATAATAATAATAATAATAATAATAATAATAATAATAATAATAATAGTCCACAAGGGAGAAAGGTGGCGGCAACTGTACTACCACTTTCAGTTGTGGACTAGGGAAGCCGGGCTTCCTATGCCGACAACCGTGTAACCGGCAACAAGACTGAATACTCTGAGTTACTGTCGTATTTAAAAGCCGGGATACTCACCGGCAAAGAGGATGGACGGAAACACTATCTCAGTCAAGCCGGAGTACACTACTCTATGGCAAGACAAAAGATAGGGTTGCTGCCTAATGTACTGCAACCACAAAAGCAGGGACTTTTGTGGCCACAAGATGTGTAGGTCTCATGCCCCCTGCTCCATCGCAACTGAAACCCTGAGGTATTGGGATCCGAAGGGTTGCACCGTCTTCTCGGCCTTGATGACCGATGGTTTCGGTGATCCTCAGACGACAGAGTCGAGGGATACTGCGAGGGACAACACTTCAAAAGTGGGTAATAGGATTCCAGAAGAACTCTCCGGGACCGTACCTGTCTAACGAAGCTATGAGAAGGCTTCTGCTCCATAAGGCCCAATCCGACGCAGTTGTGCCTAAGGCACAGGTCAAGCCTCCCTTCATCCAACTGACGATAGAGGCTGACATCAACAAGGCTCTCGAAGGCATGGACATCCATCAAGAATGGATGTCAGAGGTTTCCTCAGACACCGAAAAGGATCTTCTACAAGAAAATCCTGAAGAAGAGGTGGCTCAGCCACCCAAGGAGGAAGAAGGATCCGTATCGACAATAACGGAAGACCTTCAGTTTTCTGTGACGGCATATCAACGTGTGCTGTCAACCTCTTCAGCCCAAACTCCTCAATCAGACCCGCTGTTGACCAAGGGTGAAGCTCTCATGGCATAGCTGCAACTGATAATAGACACTATGCGCAAGGAACAACAAGAGATGAGAAGGGAAGTCAGAGAAGCGCAACGCTCGACTGCTTTCAGCGGCTCTCACAAGGGTGTCAGAGTCTCCGACTTACCCCAATGCTCCGAAACCAACCCCTGGAGGTATGCGGAGTATATGCCCATGATGAATGGGAAGCTTTCCATCTCTGAGAAGATGGGGGCCAAACCTCTCGAAAATCTCCAATTCTGGCCTAACATTTCGGCTTACCCAGAATGCTTCGTGAGAATGCAGGATGAACCAACATCTCGAGAGGAGACGGAACCTAAGGAGGTCATGATCTTTGAGCATGACAAGGCGCAGGCTCTCTTGACAAGTAACCTAAAGAAAGTCGTCTATAACAACTCTAAGGTTTCAGCTTTGAGCAAGAGGCACCCTACATTCCTTGCTCCTTCCTTCAGAGCTTTTCTTTTTTCGGCTAAAGCTCTCAACTGCATGCTAAAAGCAGTTTACGCGGGCAAACCATGCCCTACGCTAGAGGAATGCAAACCATTGTCTCTAGTCCTGCCTACCTGCGAGAAGGATTGGAACGAGGTTCATCTAACCTTCTCAATCTCGAAACTGGATCCAGAGGTAGCAGGACAACAGTTCAACGAGAACCTTCCAAAGTTGTCGGAACATCTTCTGAGAAGGGAACAGGAAACAAAAGCGAGACTAGCCACCTCTTTGTCTCTCCAGAACTGTATGGAGATGTGTGCATGCATCTTGAGCACCCCAGATATGTACACGGTCCTAGCCAAGATACACATGGCTACCCTTGTGAAGGATATGTACGTTTTCGTAAAGGCCAGGAGGGCCTGTAGAGAGCATGTGTTTGCCAATGCAACGGTCAAGCACGAGCCCAGAAAGTTGATTACTTCATGTATCTGGGGCATGGACCCCTTCCCAAAAGAAGTAGTCCAAGAGGTAGTTGCTAAAGCCGCCACAGAAAATAGGAACCTTCTCCAGAAGTGAGGCATGACTTCCAAGAGGAAATCATCCTCTGACGCTGGTCCCCAACCCAAGAACAGGAAGACAAAAAAGCCACGCATGCCTCATAGACCTGCACAGCATCCTACAGTTACCATGACCACAGTGCCCCAAATGGTTGCCCAGCTGCAAAGCACCTTCCAAATGGTTCCCCAGCAGTTGGTAGCTCAGTCGCCAGCCTTTAATCCAGGCTTTGAGAGGCACACCACTACCTTTCGCCCTAAAGGTAGAGGCTCTAGAAGAGGCTCCTCAAGAAACCCCTCAAGGGGTAGAGGAGGACGTGGTCAGGGTAACAAACCTTCCGGATCCTCTCAACAATGAGATGCTCCAGGTAGGAAGAAGACTCTTCCACTTTCGGGATCGTTGGACCTTCGATCCTTGGGCCCACAGTGGAAATGGAACAGAACTCCACCCCCTTTTCCTCAATTCATCCAACACTCCAACCCCCTTATTGGAAGAACATACCTTAGAACTCTTAAACAAAAAGGTAATAAGGAAAACAAAGTCCATCAAATTTCAGGGAAGGCTGATTTGTGTTCCCAAAAAAGACTCGGAAAAATTCAGAGTCATTCTAGACTTGTCTCCACTCAACAAGTTCATCGAGAACAACAAGTTCCGGATGTTAACCCTACAACATATAAGGACGCTGTTACCAAAAGAGGCGTTCACAGTCTCAATAGACCTAGCAGATGCTTATTGGCACCTACCAGTCAGCCGCCCCCTCTTCTCCTACCTAGGATTCAAGCTACAGAAGTCAAATTATGTCTTCACAGCCATACCCTTTGGACTAAACACAGCCCCAAGGATATTCACAAAACTTATGGACACAGTCATACAACAGCTACGCTTAGAAGGCATTCAGGTAGCAGTATACCTGGACGACTGGCTGGTGAGGGCAGAATCCAAGACAGTTTGTCTGCAGGCAACCACGAAGGTGATCCAGTTCCTGGATCATCTGGGCTTCAAGATCAACTACAAGAAGTCTCGCCTCTCTCCAGCTCAAGAGTTTCAATGGTTAGGAATCCATTGGAACTTGCAGTCACCCATCCCACCAAAAAGAGGAGAGAGATTGCGGGTTCTGTCGAGAGACTACTGAAATCCAACAAGATTTCAAGACACCAACAGGAAAGAGTACTGGGCTCTCTCCAGGTCGCAGCAGTGACAGACCCAGTGCTGAAAGCACAACTGAAGGATGCGTCAGGAGTCTGGAGAAGATACGCATCAAACGCTTGAAGAGATCAACAGAGATCGACACCGACCTTACTGCGATTGCTTCTAAGACTGTGGTCAAAAGTCAAGAGCCTAACAAGGACAATTCCCTTACAACCACCTCAACCTTCAGTGATCATCCACACAGATGCCTCACCGGAAGGATGGGGAGGCCATTCCCATCAAAGGTAAGTACAAGGGAACTGGTCGCACCAGTTCAAGACCTTTCACATCAACATTCTGGAAGCCATGGCATTCTTCCTAACGTTGAAGAAAATATCCCCTCGCAGATCAGCCCACATCAGGCTGGTCTTGGATAGCGAAGTAATAGTGAAATGTCTGAACCGACAAGGCTCGAGATTGCCCTACATCAATCACGTGATGTTAGCCATCTTGCGCTTGGCAAGGAAGAAAAGATGGCACTTATCAGCAGTTCACCTGCAAGGATTCCGCAATGTGATGGCGGACGCTCTATCCAGGAAAAAACTGATAGAGACAGAATGGTCCCTCGACGCAGACTCATTCTCCTACATCTTGGAAAAAGTCCCGAAACTGCAGATCGACCTCTTCGCAACAAGCGACAACAAGAAACTACCTCGATATGTAGCCCCATACGAGGACCCTCGGGCAGAAGCGACGGATGCCATATCCCTCGATTGGAACAGATGGAATCATATCTATCTGTTCCCACCAACAAATCTCCTGCTGAAGGTCCTCAACAAGCTGAGATCCTTCAAGGGAAACAGCAGCAGTAGTGGCCCCCAAATGGCCTAGGAGGAATTGGTTCCCTATAATGATAGAACTGAAGCTGAAGCTGTTTCCTCTACTGAATCCAGTTCTATCCCAACAGTTTCAGAAGTCGACTGTCTACACTTCATCACTGGGAACCCAAAACCTACATCTCATGTTTTTTTGCCTTAGCAGCCAAGAAAAGGTTCGGGATCTCAAAAGACAACATCGACTTTATAGAAGAATACAAGTCAAAGTCAACCAGAAGACAATATGAATCGTCTTGGAAGAAGTGGGTCTCTTTTGTAAAAGCAAACAGACCGGCAAAAATCTCGATAGACTTCTGCCTTTCCTTCTTCATCCACCTTCATGAACAAGGCCTGGCTTCCACCACAATAACTACATGTAAGTCAGGTTTGACTAGACCTCTTCTTTATGCCTTCCAGGTGGACCTGTCAAACAAAATCTTCAATAAGATCCTGAAAGCAGGTGCTAGACTCAAACCAGCAACCCCTCCAAAGCCCATATCATGGTCCTTGGACAAAGTCTTGCACTATACTTCGAACTTGAACTAACACAGAAAGTGATATTCATGTTCGCTATAGCCTCAGGGGCTAGAGTTAGTGAAATAGTGGCCCTATCTAGAAACGAGGGTCATATTCAGTTCACAGAAGAGGGAGAACTGAATCTTTTTCCCAATCCTGCCTTTCCCACCAAAAACGAGCTGCCCACCAAAAGGTGGGGTCCTTGGAGAATCTGCCCTCTGAAGGCAGATGTCTCTCTATGTCCAGTAGAGTGTCTTAAGGTCTATCTTCGAAGAACTTCAGATTTCAAGGAGGGACAGCTCTTCCTAGGAGTAACCTCAGGATCAATCTTATCCCTAAAACAACTGAGGGCGAAACTCACCTACTTTATTCGCAGAGCGGATCCTGGCAGTACACCCGCAGGTCATCCTAGAAAAGTTGCTTCCTCGTTGAACTTCCTTCAACATATGGACTTTGATAGACTCTGCTCATATACTGGGTGGAAATCTTCTAGAGTGTTCTATAAACATTATGCGAAGCAAGTGCATGAAATAAAACACTTTGTTGTGGCGGTAGGTAGTGTTATAAAACCTGTCATCTAGTGCTGCGATGAACAGTGGACTGTTTGGGACTTAACAGTACCTGGGTGAAGAGGTATTAGCATCTTTAAATGTAATACCCTTTTAATGAAAATCACTATAGTGATTCTCGGACTGTTCTATATAGGTGTAGAATCTAACCAATAACACCTGTGCCGTGTGAACATTCGGACACAGTGTTGAAAAATATCCAACATCTAAGTGTAATCAATCAAATAATTTCACAATAGTGAGTGGCACCTATGACTAATCCATAATATATGTATTTCTTCCCTTACAGGTTGAAAATATAAATATCCGAAGATGTTAAAATGTCAAAAGGATTCTATTTATGATACATTTGTTGTTGTATTTTTACATTTGTTTATACAAATAAAATACATAAAAATGTATCTGCGTCTTATTCGCCCTGCATGAAATTGAATAAATGATCCAGAGCCCTTTATTTTTCCTAAAAATAAACATTCTTGACAGTATAACCTCTGTAAGAACAACCTGGTAATCTCTAAAAAGTTCCACTTTGTTCCTACGAAATACAAACTTTGACGCCTTATAGTCGATATCGACAATTTCCCTGCAGGGGGCAGGAAGCCCCAAGTTAGTTCGAAACTTAGTGGATATGACAAATAACGGTAATGTCATATATATTAGGTCTGGGAGACCATATAAGGAACTGAGTCAAAGTAAAGGCACTTATACAAACCCACAGATATAATACTTTCAAGTAATTCTCTGGTAAACTTCCATCAGGACGACATGGTTGAGCCCAAAAAACAGATTTTGTGCAAAGCGAAAAATCTATTTTTGGGTGATATGGCCATGTCGTCCTGATGGACCCTCCCTCCTTTCAAAAAGGAGTATACAACTATGTAACAAAAAGTCCCCACCCAAAACTACTCTATCTGTGGCTATCAATGCTTAATTGCAACAAGGAATAGTACACTGTAGTAGTACTGGGAGGGGAACCACCGGGTAACCTTGATGACGGCTCCCCTTCAAACTCGCCACTCTTCCCCCTCAAAGCGTAAACTCTATTCGTGGTGAAGATTGCCATGTGTCATATCAAGAAATACGTCCACTGATATTATGCGATATCCTTAAAAATTATATTAAGGATACTCGCGCCAGGAGTTAGAATTCTCCAAACCTGTGGTTAATTCTCTGGGAGTATCACTGTAGCCAAATATCCCCTAGAAAGCTACCTAAAGGAACCTTCCATCAGGACGACATGGCCATATCACCCAAAAATAGATTTTTCGCTTTGCTCAAAATCCGTTTTCTGAAGGAACGAATCTTACATTCTCATGGTAAGTAAAAAAGGTAAGCTCCAAGGTTTTCCCTTTTGTTCCAATGGAAATACAAACCTTGAATCCTTATTGTCGAAATCGACATTTTCTCTGCTAGGGGCAGGAAGCACTAAACCAGCTCCAGGTTTAGTGGAAATGACAGATCTCTGGAATTTCATATACAGGTCTAGTAGACCAGATAAGGAAATCTATTCAAGGTGGAAGGCACATACACAAACCCACAGCTAATAGTAATTTCAAGAAATTTTCTTGTAAGCTTCCATCAGGACGACATGGCCTGAGCCTAAAAAATGGATTTTGAGCAAATTGAAAAATCTATTTTTGGGTGAGAGTGCCATGTCATCCTGATGGACCCACCCTTTTGCTGATCCCTCCCAAAATTACTTTATCTGTGTTCATTTCTGCTTAATGACAAGAAAAGGAATGGCGTTGCGGTAATAGTAGGGAAGGAAATCCACCGGGTACCTAGAACGGCACCCCCTTCTATTGTCACTCTTCCCCCTTACATCAAAGAGTTAAATCTATTCGGGATGAAGATTGCCATGTGTCGTATCTAGAAAACGTCCCCTGATATTATGCGATATCCTTTATTGGATACTCGCGCCAGGAGTTAGAATCCTGGAGACCTTTGGTTTAATTCTCTGCGAGTATCACTGTAGCAAATATCCCTTAGAAGGCTACCTATAGGAACCCTTCCATCAGGACGACATGGCACTCTCACCCAAAATTAGATTTTTCACTTTGCTCAAAATCCGTTATATGAACAGCATTGAGATCTACCAGTGTACCCCAAAATATATTCCCAATAAAATTCTTTACCTAAGTAATCATGAGGGGAGACAAGATGATAAATCCCCGAACTCCTGAAGAAGGAGATTTTGAAATAAAGAATATTGCCATATATGGCTAAATGCAAAATACAGTGTCAAACCCAACCAAAGAAACTGAATTATATTAAACTCAGTTCTAAAATAGGAATAATATGCTCGTGTAGGTACACTTATAAAATTCAGAGAAACCAAATTGAATCCTGAATTTTAAAATATTTGAAATTGTTTAATGTAGGTCATGAAGCAAAAACCAACAGTTTACTTATTAAAGAATATAAGCTGGAAGAATGCCAAGGACGCACTTGAGGGCTATGTCGTTGCAGCAGGTTTTATAACATCACCTGCTGCCACCACAAAATGACAAACTTCATCCAATTGCTTCATATGATACTTGAAGTACACTCTGATGGACTTCCAACCAGGATAAGCTTGTAAAGCTTCGTATGACATATACTGAAAGGAGTTCAGAGATGATTCCATTTTCCTAGGGTCATGATCAAACAGCATGCTAGCCGGGTCTGTTCTTCAAAGGAAATATACCGATATTGCGCTCACTTGTTTCAAAGACAACTCTGAACCAACCGGCTCACCTCCAAAGAATTGGCCAGTTTTAACCTTTTTTGTCCTGTCCAGATATGTCTTTAAACACTGTACTGGACACAGGGTGAGATCACTTTCGATAGGAACTATTCTTCATAGTCCCCAGTGTTTAGATGGTAGCCTATCCTAGCCAAAAGGGTAGGTCAGGGTATAAATTAACTTCACCACTGTCTGTAAATTCTATGTGTCCCTCTTCTCTAGAGAGAGCCATAATTCCATTAATCAGAGCACTAGAAGCCAAAGCGAATAGAAAAATCACTCTGCGAGATAAAATTCGGAAAGACACTGTTTGATCATCAATTTTCGAAGCTGATTATGAAACATTATCCGATACCCAGGAGACCGGCCTCGGCAGGACTGCTGGTCTCAACCTGGTACAAACTTTCCGAACTGGGGCAAAGAGGACAGAATTAAAATCTATGTCAAAAGCATATAAAATGGGTTCAGCAATCGTGGAGCATGCTAAATCGGTCGCATGTAAGTCGATCAGAAAGCCTAAACAAAATCCATAGATTTAGAAGAAGGGGTTTTATCTTCTACATATCAAACCCCATTTCTTCCACGAAGTTGAATACCGATTCAAAGTAGCGGAAGTTCCATAATTTTCCACAAATGCCAATTTGTCCCGTTGAATTTGAAATCTTTTTTCCTAGGGCTAATGCAAAAAAAATCATGAGATGAAGGACATTCTGTTACTAAGATGAAACGAAGACAGTTTCCCTCTGTACTTCTTGAGACAGGCCCGGGCTGAGTAGAGGTACCAGCCTGGAGCTCATCATGTCAACAAAGGATACCAGTTGCTCGTCAGCCAAAGAGGAGCAATCAGGGCTGCTGTCCACCTGAACGATCAGAACTCGTCTAACACCTTCAAGAGAAGATTGAAGGGTAGGAATACGTTAATCTTCTCCCAATGATTCCAATTCATGAATAACGCATCCATGCCTATCACCTTTAGATATACATATGGTGCCACATAATTGGGAAGTGTCTTGTTTAGACTCGTTGCAAACAGGTCCACTTGAAGACCTGGGACTACCTAGTGCATGAAAGGGAATGATTCATGTAGAGACCCTTATGTCTCTAGTGGATGTGTTCGAGATAGAGTCTGCCATCCTATTCCGGATTCCGTGAGGTGAGATGCAGACTGAGGTTCACCTCCTCTATGCCTGTCGATGCAATGAACCATTACTCTGCTATCTAAAACAAGACGGAAATGAATGTTGTTTTGTAAATGTAGACTTTGCTGGGATAAGAAGACTGCCATGGTCTCCAGAATATTGAAGGGACCAACGATCTTGCACTTTCTTGAGAGGAGCATGACCCCCTCCAACCGTCCAGTGAGGCGTCCGTAGGTAGAAACACTGTAGGAGGATGAAAGTGCAACGGAACCGTCTTGAAATACTCCTGGCATGTGACCACTGACGGAGTTGCCGTCGAAGCAATCCCGCAGTCATCTTCTGATGATTGCGGGGAGCTGTGGAAGCTTCTTTCTTCTAAACCCTGCTTGCATCTTTGTGTCTGAACGTACTGAAATGAGCCCGGAACCCTTTCCTGACAACGTCTGGTGGTCTTTCTCAAGTAGATGAAAGACCGAACTAACCGGGCTATTTCCTTCCTCTTGGCGGCAGGAATAGAGAGGGCATGAGTCGTTAGATTCCAACGAATCTCTAACCATGGGAACCCTTGATCCTGGTTCACCCTTGACTTCTGGAAGTTTATTTGGAATCCAAGATATTGGAGGAGTCTTGCCAAGTGATATGTTGCTTCCGTGCATTCCCTTGCTGAGGGAGCTCGAATGGCATATCTCTGAATATATAAGCCTTTCTCTCTAGCCTGGAATCAAGGTAGGGGGAGAAGCGACGACCTATCGGAAGATGCCAATAAGCGTCGGTAAGATCTATAGAGACGATGTAAACCCCCCAAGGTAGTAAGGTCCTTATCTGCGAAATAGCCAGCCTCAAAAACTTGTCACAAAGAACGAATAGAATTAGATGGGACAAGTCGAGAATAGTTCGAGAAATTATCGAAACTTTCATTGCCACGCACAATAGACGACCTCGAAACTTCATAGATTTCGTGCAACGGATAAGTCTCTTCCCAAAAGGTCCTGCACATATTGTACCAGATGTGGTGTTAATTTCTGGAAAAATCTCTTGTCCCTCGGAGTTGGTCTCTTCCATTTCCAACCTAAACTGCTGGAATTCACGCTTTATGGCCAAGGGATGAACAGCCATCTGTCCTTGAACAATTACAGTCTTCCCCCTACTGGAGTAACCTCATTGCTAGGTTGAGAACGTTTGCCCTTAGTTCCCCTGTTACTTCGGAGACCCCGACTCCCTGGCCTATGACCTTTGTCAGACCGACTTCTACCCCTTCTTACAGTCTTGGGGGGATGAGAGGACGAGGTCCCTTGTTCAAATCCAAGATTGAATGTTGGAGACCCTGAAGTTACTGGGTGAGGAACAGTGAAAAGATTCTGCACTACCTGAAGCAGAGATGAAGTGCCTCCTAAGGTATGTTGGTGGACGAACCCTCTTAGGTTGAGGGCCAACATCAGGAATAATTTCCCTTTTTTGAGATCTTCCCCATCTCCAGAAAAGACTCTCATGTTCTGCTGCTGCTTTATCCAAGATCTCCTGACTAAATTCTGTGGTTAAAAAGATCTTTACCCCAAATATAGGCGTCAATAAGACGCTTTGGTTCAAGACGAATGATCGCGGAAGCTAAAACATGCTTCCTGCAGACTCTACGAGCCTGAAAAACGTTGAAAAGATCCTTCATAAAAGTAGCCATGTGCATCTTGGCCAAAAGCGAAAAGACAGGGGCATCAACAGATTACCAATCATCATTTCTACAAAGCATTGAAGAGACATCGAAGCTGATAGTCTCTCCCTAGTCTCCAATTTCGCCTTAACTAGGTGTGCCGGAAATCTCGGCAGTCTTTCATTAACTGCCGGCTGGCCATATCCTTAACTAATTTATCTTCAGCAAAAGTAAACTGAATATCCAACCAGTGTTCAGTGTCAAGGGGAAGAACGAGTGACCCAGGTTTCCTTTCTTCCAAGACCGTAAGAGACTTACCCTCCTTGAAGACCTTTTCCACAGCCAAAAAGGCTTATGAAGCTAAGGGAAAAACCATTGTGTCAGGTGCTATAAGAGTGGCCAACCTTTCAGTAGAAGCACCTAATTGTGATAAAGCAGCCACCGTAGTGACGGCAGTTGAAACAACGAAACGTACTGAGTCTCTCATGGAAGTCACACTAACCTCGTCCAATTCGGACAGTTAAGAATCATCCACATGAAGAAAGGGTTCATCCGAATCTACTACCGGTAGGAGAGCAGATTCTCAATCCGGAGATAAAGAAGAAACCGAGGATTGAGTGATTGATTTAAAGTTTTCAGGCATCCTGACATCTAAGGTCATTGATGCCGATATCATTTATTTTCTATAAAAATTAGAAGAATATCAAATTAAAACCATAAAAGTTGAATGTCATTATACAAGTTAGATAGTTTTCAAAAGACCTGCTTCTGAAATAAATCTAAAAATGCCACTTGCATTGTAGGATACATCATGTCCAAGAATCTTGGCACGGATGAACCTGCCACCCTCACCTCGAGCCTCAAACAAATATCTATTCCTTAAGTTATTAATAATTGGGGAATTCGGTCAACAAAAACTCGTGTGTAAACCAGGATAAATTGTCCACGTCAAGGCTCAAAAAACTAAAAGTTTCATCTACATGGAACTGAATGGTAGAAATGGGTCTAGGTGGAGCGTACCCCAAAACCGAGTCCTGGACCTCATTCGGAAAAGAATATCCTTCCAAGCTACAGAAGGAAGATAAGGAACCTTGGGCTCAGCATTCTTTTTGTGGAAGAACACCTCCAATATCCACTCAGAATAATGCAAGTCCTTACCATATTGCAGTCATGAGGGCCCCAATAGGAGATTGGAACCTTCATTCTCCCACTTGAACATGTATCCTGCAGGTATCATGACCACAGAGATACCTCACAGTCCTGGCACAGATCGGAACTCAACAATGTATCTTCTTCAAAGATTCCGCCTGTAAAGAGGAAAAACGGCCATGAGTGTCGTAGACTCTTTAGATCACCACACTGAAAGGAATGGGTTAGCATCATTCAAATTTCAGTCCAAAAAAAAAATGGGAAAGTAAATCTCAAAAATGTGTGTATTTACAATTTTTTTTTTCTATCAGAAAGAGAAAAAGAGACTACAATATTCAGCCTCCGCAAGTTGTAGAAGTAAAGTCCTTATGGCACTTGAGGTTTATACTCATAAATCATACGCCGTCATAACATAATATCCATGCTGTCCTTAACAGCACAGATAGGTAACGGCATCGTCAACTCCCAAGGCTGACACTTGAGGTTTATACTCATAAATCATATGCCATCATAACATAATATCCATGCCATCCTTGATGGCACAGATAGGTAAAGGCATCGTCAACTCCAAGGCTATTCCTAAATTAGGGGCACAGTAATCATACCCAAGACTGGGCGAGAACTGCCGCCAGTTACGACAGTGTCGGTAATGACAGCAGCAAAATAAACGACAATAGTTTGTATCAATATCATGTCGTAACAAAAAGAGTGTGGCAATATAAGTCACATCAATAACATAGCGACGTATCACTATAAAACAGCCCGGAAAAGGAATGCCGTCGGAGACGACAAAGCCGTAGATACCGGCATTGCCAACAGTCTGAAACCACAAGTAGCGTTATTGCCAACAGACTGACGATTCTCTTTATAAAGGAGAATGCTGCCGGGTTAATAGGCCAGAACCCCGAAGGGCGAGACCTTCAAACAATTGTTAAACACACAATAAAGTTAAGGAGAACCTTTCGCAGAAAGAGAACCCCAAAGCTGACTAGCATAAAGATACCTCACATAACATGCTATCAAGAGCCCAAAGGCTTCCGAAGGCATGACTAGCATGTCTAACTTATGGACAAATATAACTGATGAGATGGAGAGGCTTCTGTTGCTGTGGATTAAGGAGAAGCAGCTGGCAGGAGATAGCATTACTGAGACAATCATCTGTGAGAAGGCCATGCAATCTATGAAAAGTTGAAACAAGGGAAAGCAGCTGAGGGTGGGAAGACATCTACGCCAGAGGAGACGTTGAAAGCTAGTCTTGGATGGTTCAATAATTTTAAAAAGCAACCTGGGAGCCACTTGGTTATGAGGCATGGGGAAGCTGTGAGCTCAGAAGTGAAAGCCGTTACTTTGAACATTTGGCTGCACTTACTGCTGTGGAAGGTTACAACCCCCAACAAATCTTCGACTGTGATGAAACTAGCCTTTTTTGGGCTCGGGCCATGTCGTCCTGATGGAAGGGTTCCTTTAGGTAGCCTTCTAAGGGATATTTGCTACAATGATACTCCCAGAGAAATAAACCGAAGGTCTCCAGGATTCTAACTCCCGGAGCGAGTATCCAATTAAGAATATCGCATAATATCAGGGGATGTATTTTTTTAGATACGACACATAGCAATCTTCACCCCGAATAGATTTAACTCTTTGATGTAAGGGGGAAGAGTGGCAAAAGAGAGGGGTGCCGATCTAGGTACCCGGTGGACCTCCTATCCGTACTACTACCCCGCGCCATTCCTTTACATGTAGTGCCCTAAGCTAGGTGTTTTCCCACATTTACCTGGTGTTTTGTTGCAAGTTTTCAGAATATTCATCCTGCAATCTCCAGCATCTTCATCTTCAAGAAGGTTGAGTATTGATTCTTTCCTGAGTATAATTTTAAGCTCCCTTCTCACAGTTAAATTTCAATAATTTAAGTGTGTTTGGTTGAGCATTGGCAAGAACCGGAGGCAGCCATTTTACGACTGCAGTCGCCCGTTACTATTGCATTTTATTTAGTCAGTAGGGCAACAATTCCTTGTATTAAGATATAATATTAGCTAGTTAGGCAAATTATACAAGTGAAGATTTTGCATACATGTATATTATTCCTCTTCCTATTATGTAACATTACTTTTCGTATGCGGCGGGAACCCCGGCAGTACTAACCTTGGCCGGGGATCCTACCAGAGCTAGGCTACTCTCGCTCATATATACGTTAGTAAAGTATTTCCCCACGTTTAGCCTCACCCTATCGTTCCTTATTGATTCGGATGAGAACTTACATTCTCTAGAATCTATGGATAAGGTACGATATACATTCTTTCTCAGAGAAAAAAGACTAAACCCATCCTCCCTCCCTGAGTGCCACCGCCGCTACAGGCTACAACCACTGTCTTCCTTCATCGCCGTCGAGTAGAACAGAGTTCTTGCCACCTCCGGCTTTGAGTTAGGTCGTCAGCAAAGGAACCATGTTTCCTCTGCCGCCGACAATGTCGTCAGCACAGGAAGCCATGCTTCCTCAGTTCACTGTTGAAGGTAGGTGGCATACTTGCTGCAACCTCTCATTTCAGTGAACTATAAGACCCTTACCATTCCCCTTCTGTCCTTTAGTGACGTCATAGCTGTCAAAATACTCTTTCACCGGTATTCTGACAGTCATCTCGGCTTGCTAGGTTGACTGCGTTACTGGCTGGTGCCCTGCCGGTAGCAGTTAGTTCAGCCGCCCCAGACACCTTCCTCCTTACTTCCTTCCTTCACAGGAAGTGAATACTATCGGGGGGAAGATTGAGCCGGCTCCTGACGGCTGCCGGTGGGAAACCCAACATAATTTGGGAAGTCCTCAGCCCTCTCTTGGACTGCCATCCACCATTATTACCGCTGGCGGTATAGCCGGCGAGAAGCCTTTTGTGGAAGGGTAGAAGCTAGAATCAGACAGATTCTTACCCCTTCCATTGGAACTCTCATTCTGGTAAGGAGACAGTAGGCGGCCTTGTAGTTCTACACTTCCAATTGTTGTGTTAATCCATAATAATAGGAAACTCTCCTTCATTAATGCTTTTTCTCTCTCTATTAGTTAAGTGCCACCAGGTACTAACCTAACCCCGGCAGTGCCGCCGGCTGATCAGTATACAACTGTACAGTAGTACACATGTTTTCTAACATACTCTGTGTTTCCTATCGCAGTCAATTGTTGGGACCACGATATTATGTTGAGGTTGAGTACTCCCTCAACACCCAGATGGTTTTTTCGATCATCAGAACCGTAAAAATCACCGATCAGTATCAATATATACTACAGGTGGATAATGTTAGTATAGACACTTACTAACTCTAACTCTAGTTCCTAGAGTTTCTTCTACCTTGTATTCTCCCTACCAGGGAAACCAAATATTATTACTGATAGAGGTCTCAGCAATGGCCTGGGAGAGGAAACACAGATATGTGTCTTTTCTACTTTCTTTCAAGCTTACTATCCTAAGCTATTATAACCAATAGTGATTACTATTGTTGATAAAAATTTATGCTTTTATATCAATGATATAAAAACCATGATACTCATTGAGCCCTTTTCCTTTAAAGGAGGAGCCGATGGAGAAGTGTGCAGCATTGTTCTGCAACCACAAGGGCAAAGACTTTTGTGGACACATGACGTGCAGAACTCATGCCCCCTGCTGCATCGTGTCGGGAGTCCTGAAGTATTGGGACCCGAAGGGTTGCCCCACCTGCTCAACCCTGCTGGACAATGGCTTCGTAGAAGCCCTCCCAGTCAACATAGAGACTAGGGACACAGCGAGGGAGACCCTTCGCAAATGGGTAAGAGGGTTCCAAAAGAAATCTCCGGGACCATACTTACCCAACGACTCACTAAGGTGCCTTCTGTTCCCCAAGGCTCTATCAAACGCGGTAGTGCCCCAGGAACAGGTCCAGCCTCCTCTCGTACAACTGAAGATCGACGCGGACATAAACAAGGCACTGGAAGGCATGGACATCCACCAAGAAAGGATGTCAGAAATGTCCACTGACACGGAGCAGGACCTACTGCAAGGAGGCCCTGAAGAAGATGAGGAATATCCACAAGCGGAGGAAGAAGGATCCGTTTCAACGGCAACCGAAGACCCTCAGTTCGCCGTGACGGCATACCAACCTATGCCGTCAACCTCTTTAGCCCCATCTCCTCAACCAGTTGCACAGATCGACAAGAGTGAAGCAATCCTCAAGTCGATCCAGCGGATGTTGGAATTGTTCCAGAAGGAACAAGAGACGATGAAGTAGTCAATCAAGCTGCAGCAGCTACTGCCACAGGAAAGGGCGGACCGCCCTGGACCTTCCAAGGGCTCCACTAAGAAGCCCCTTAGAGTGTTGGATCTCCCTCACTGCTCCAAAACCAACCCCTGGAGGTATGCAGAGCATATGCCCATGATGAATGGGAAATTATTCTTCTCAGAGAAGTTGGGAGCCAAACTAATTAAAGATCTCGAGTTCTGACCTAGCTTTTCAGCTTACCCAGACTGTTACGTGAGACTGCGTGATGAACATGCAGCCCGTGAGGAAACGGTACCCAAAGAAGTCATTGTCTTCGAGCATGACAAGGCACATGGAGAATAGGAACCTTCTCCAAAAGTGGGGCATGACCTCAAAGAGGAAATCTTCCTCAGACGGAGGTCCCCAGCCTAAGAAAAAAAAGGCAAGGAGATCACGCAGACCTGTGCAACTTCCTGCCGTGACCATGACTACGATGCCTCAAACTATGACCACGATACCTCAGATCACCTTCCAGATGGTCCCTCAACAACTGGTAGCCCAGACGCCAGTATTTAACACTGGCTTTGAGAGGCAGTCGACTTCCTTTCGCCCTAACAAAGGAAAAGGCCCAAGGAGAAGTTCCTCCGGAAACCCGTCTCGGGGCTAAGGACGACGTGGTCATGGAAACAAGTCCTCAGGACCCCCCAAGCAATGAGGGGCTCCAGGTAGGGGGCAGACTGTATCACTTTCGGGATCACTGGACCTTCGATCCCTGGACCCACGGCCTAATCATGAATGGACTCGGGTGGAAATGGAACAGAACTCCACCCCGTTTTCCAGAATTCTTCTAACACTCCACCCTCTCGTTAGAAGAATATAACTCAGAAATCTTGAACAAGAAGGTATTAAGGAAAGTGAAGTCCATCAAATTCCAGGGAAGGCTGTTTTGTGTTCCCAAGAAAGACTCAGACAAACTCAGAATCATTCTAGACTTGTCTCCACTCAACAAGTTCATCGAGAACAACAAGTTCCAGATGCTTACTTTGCAACGCATAAGGACCCTTCTACAAAAAGGGGCGTACACATTCTCAATAGACCTAGCATATGCTTACTGGCATCTGCCTGTCAGCCACCCCTTCTCCTCCTACCTAGGATTCAAGCTACGGAAGAAGAAGATTGTCTTCAGAGCAATGCCCTTCGGACTGAACACAGCCCCAAGGATATTCACGAAGCTAGCAGACACAATCGTCCAGCAGCTACGCTCCAAAGGAGTTCAATTGGTACCATACTTAGACGATTGGCTGGTGTGGGCAGCATCCAAGACTACTTGTCTGCAGGCAGCCAAAAAGGCTTCAAGATCAACTGCAAGAAGTCTCGCCTTTCTCCAGCTCAGAAGTTCCAATGGTTAGGAATCCAATGGGACTTAAAGTCACACCACCTCTCCATTCCTTCCAAAAAGAGGAAAGAGATACCGGGAGCTGTCAGGAGACTAATCCGTCACAAGAGGATTTCAAGACGCCAACAGGAAAGAGTATTGGACTCTCTCCAGTTCGCAGCAGTGACAGACCCGGTGCTAAAAGCACGCCTAAGAGATGTGCCAGGAGTCTGGAGAAGATACGCATCAAACGCTCGAAGAGATCAACTAAGGTTGACCCCGACCCTATTGCGCACGCAGTTAAGGCCATGGTCAACAGCCAAGAGCCTAGCACGGACAATTCCCCTGCAACCACCACAACCATCAGTGGTGATACACACGGACGCCTCCTTAGAAGGATGGGGAGACCATTCTCTCGAGAGAAAAGTGAAAGAGAATTGGTCGCACCAATTCAAAACCTTTCACATCAACATTTTGGAAGCTATGGCAGTTTTCCTGACGTTGAAGAAACTATCCCCTCGCAGTGCAATCCACATCAGATTGGTCCTAGACAACGAAGTGATAGTAAAATGTCTAAATCTACAAGGATCGAGATTGCCTCACATCAACCATGTGATATTAGCCATCTTCTACGTGGAAAGGAAGAGGGGATGGCTCCTATCAGCTGTTCACCTACAAGGGTTCTGCAATGTGACGGCGGACGCTCTATCCAGGCGAGAGCCCATAGAGACAGAATGATCCCTAGACGCAGACTCATTCTCCTTCATCTCGGAAAAAGTCCCGGAACTGCAGATCGACCTCTTCGCAACAATGCCATCCACCATTAAGCCAAGCAATCTTTAAGCCAGGCATTTAAGCCAAGCACCATTTAAGCCGGGCAGTTAAGCCAAGCAATCTTTAAGCCGGGAAGTTAATCCAAGCACCATTTGAGCCAGGCTGTTAAGCCAAGGAATCTTCTAGCCGGGCAGTTAAGCCAAGCACCATTCAAGTAGGGCAGTTAAGCCAAGAAATTTTTAAGCCGGGCAGTTAAGTCAAGCATCAATCAAGCTGGGTAGTTAAGCCAAGCCTCATTTAAGCCGGGCAGTTAAGCCAAGCTTCATTTAAGCTGGGCAGTTAAGCCAAGTAATCTCTGAGCCAGGCAGTTAAGCCAAGCATAATTTTAGCCGGGCAGTCAAGCCAAGCAATTCTAAAGCTTGGTAGTTAAGCAAAGCATCATTTAAGCCGGGCAGTTAAACCAAGCATCATTTAAGCCAGGCAGTTAAGCCAAGCATCATTCAAGGCAGGCAGTTGAGCCAAGCAATCTTTGATTTTAAGCCAGGCAGTTAAGCCAAGTATCATGTAAGTCAGACAGTTAAGCAAAGCACCATTCAAGCCAGGCATTTAAGCCAAGCAATCTTTAAGCCAGGCATTTAAGCCAAGCACCATTTAAATCGGGCAGTTAAGCCAAGCAATTTTTTATGCCGGGCAGTTAAGCCAAGCACCTTTTAAGCCGGGCAGTTACGCCAATCAATCTTTAAGCTGGGCAGTTAAGCCAAGCAATCTTTAGGCTGGGAATTTAAGCCAAGCCCCATTCAAGCCACGCAGTTAAGCCAAGCAATCTTTAAGCCAGGCAGTTAAGCCAAGCCCCATTTAAGGCAGGCAGTTAAGGCAAGCTATCTTAAGCTGGGCAGTTAAGCCAAGCAATTTTTATACCGGGCGGTTAAGCCAAACACTTTAAGCTGGACAGTTAAGCCAAGTTATCCTTAAACCAGCCAGTTAAGACAAACATCATTCAAGCTAGGCAATTACGCCAAGCACTCTTTAAGCTGGGAAATTAAGCCAAGCATCATTTAAGCCTGGCAGTTAAGCAAAGCCATCTTCATGCCGGGGAGTTAAGCCTAGCACTATTTAAGCCAGGCAATTAAGCCAAGCAATCTAAGCTGGGTAGTTAAGCCAAGAACCATTCAAGCCAGGCAGTTAACCCAAGCATTCTTTAAGCCAGGCAGTTAAGCCAAGCAATCTTCAAGCTGGGCAATCAAGCCAAGTATCATTTAAGCCAGGCAGTTAAGCCAAGCAGTCTTTAAGCCAGGCAGTTAAGTCAAGCAGTCTTTAAGCCAGGCAGTTAAGCCAAGCACCATTTAAGCAGGGCAGTTAAGCCAAGCAATCTTTAAGCCTGGCAGTTAAGCTTAGCACCATTTAAGTCGGGCAGTTAAGCTAAGCAATCTTTAAGCCGGGTAGTTAAGTCAAGTATCATTTAAGCCGGGCAGTTAGGCCAAGCATTATTTAAGCCGAACGGTTAAGCCAAGCACCATTCAAGCTGGCCAGTTAAGCCAAGCAATCTTTGAGCCGGGCATTTAATCCAAGTATCATTCAAGCCAGGCAGTTAAGTCAAATATTTAAGCTGCAGAGTCATCCCAAGCACCATTTAAGCCGGGCAATTAAGCCAGCAATCTTTAAGCTGGGCAGTTAAGGCAAGCAATTTTTACGCCAGGCAGTTAAGCCAAGTACCATTTAAGCCAGGAAGCTATGCCAAGCATCATTTAAGCAGGGCATTTAAGCCAAGCATCATTAAGGTCAGGCATTTAAGCCAAGCAATCTTTAAGCCAGGCAGTTAAGCCAAGCACCATTTAAGCCAGGCAGTTAAGACAAGCATCATTTAAGCCGGGCAGTTAGGCCAAGAATTCTTCAAGCTGGGCAGGTAAACCAAGCAACATTTTAGCCAGGTAGTTAAGCCAAACAATCTTTAAGCCGAACAGTTAAGCCTAGCATCATTTAAGCCGGGAAGTGAAGCCAAGCAATCTTTAAGCCAGGCAGTTGAGCTAAGTATCATTTAAGTGGGGCAATTAAGGGAAGCAGTTTTTAAGACGGGCAGTTAAGCCAAGCAATCTTCAAGCTGAGGAGTTAAGCCAAGCCTAATTTAAGCCAAGCAATGTGTGGGGCAATTAAGGGAAGCAGTTTTTAAGACGGGCAGTTAAGCCAAGCAATCTTCAAGCTGAGGAGTTAAGCCAAGCCTAATTTAAGCCAAGCAATGTTTACGCCGAGCAGTTAAGCCAAGCACCATTTAAGCCGGGCAGTTAAGCCAAGCACCATTTAAGCCGGGCAGTTAAGCCAAACAATCTTCAAGCTGGGCAGTTAAGCCAAGCCTCATTTAAGCCGGGCAGTTAAGCCAAGCATCAGTTAACCGGGGCAGTGAAGCCAAGTATCCTTTACGCCGGGTACTTAAGCACCAAGCAATGTTTAAGCCGGGCAGTTAAACCAAGCACCATTTAAGCCAGGCAGTTAAGGCAAGCAATCTTCAAGCTGGGCAGTTAAGCCAAGCCACATTTAAGCCGGGCAGTAAAGCTAAGCACCATTTAAGCCAGGCAGTTAAGCCAAGCAATCTTTAAGCTGGACAGCTAAGCCAAGCACCATTTAAGCCGGGCAGTTAAGCCAAGCAATCTTCAAGCTGGGCAGTTAAGCAAAGCCTCATTTAAGCCGGGCAGTAAAGCCAAGCACCATTTAAGCCAGGCAGTTAAGCCAAGCAGTCTTTAAGCCGGTCATTCAAGCCAAGGATCATTTAAGCCAGGCAGTTAAGCCAAGCAATCTTCACGCCGGACAGTTAAGCCAAGGACCATTTAAGCAAGGCAGATAAGCGAAGCAATCTTCAAGCTGGGCAGTTAAGCCAAGCCTCATTTAAGTAGGGCACTAAAGCCAAGCCCCATTTAGGCCAGGCTGTTAAGCCTGCGCAATCTTTAAGCCGGGCAGTTAGGCCAAGCACCATTTAAGCCAGGCAGTTAAACCAAGCAATATTCAAGCTGGGCAGTAAAGCCAAGCACTATTAAAGCCAGGCAGTTAAGCCAAGCCTCATTTAAGCCAGGCAATAAAGCCAAGCACCATTTAAGTCAGGCAGTTAAGCCAAAAAATCTTTAAGCCGGGCATTTAAGCCAAGCACCCTTTAACCCAGGCAGTTAAGCCAAGCAATCTTCAAGCCTGGCAGTTAAGCCAAGCACCATTTAACCCTGGCAGTTGAGCCAAGCAATCTTCAAGCTGGGCAGTTAAGCCAAGCCTCAATTAAGCCAGGCAGTTAAGCCAAGCACCATTTAAGCCAGGCAGTTAAGCCAAGCAATCTTTAAGCCAGGCAGTTAAGCCAAGCAATCTTGAAGCCGGGCAGTTAAGCCAAGCAATCTTCAAGCTGGGCAGTTAAGCCAAGCCTCATTTTAAGCCAGGCAATTAAGCCACGCATCATTTAAGCAGGGCAGTTAAGCCAAGTATCCTTTACGCCGGATAATTAAGCACCAAGCAATGTTTAAACCGGGCAGTTAAGGCAAGCACCATTTAAGCCAGGCAGTTATTCCAAGCAATCTTCAAGCTGGGCAGTTAACCCAAGCCTCATTTAAGCCGGGCAGTAAAGCCAAGCACCATTTAAGCCAAGCAATCTTTAAGCCCGACAGTTAAGCCAAGCACCATTTAAGCCGGGCAGTTAAGGTTATGCAATCTTCAAGCTGGGCAGTTAAGCCAAGCCTCATTTAAGCCGGGCAGTAAAGCCAAGCACCATTTAAGCCAGGCAGTTAAGCCAAGCAATCTCTAAGCCGGGCATTTAACCCAAGCATCATTTAAGCCAGGCAGTTAAGCCATGCAATCTTCAAGCCGGACAGTTAAGCCAAGCACCATTTAAGCCAGGCTGTTAAGCCAAGCAATCATCAAGCTGGGCATTTAAGCCTCATTTAAGCCGGGCAGTAAAACTAAGCACCATTCAAGCCAGGCAGTTAAGCCAAGCAATCTTTGAGCTGGGCAGTTAAGCCAAGCAATCTTCAAGCCAGGCAGTTAAGCCAAGCAATCTTCAAGCTGTGCAGTTAAGCCAAGCACCATTTAAGCCGGGCAGTGAAGCCAAGCAGTCTTTAAGCCAGGCAGTCAAGCCAAGCAATCTTTAAGCCAGGCGGTAAGCCAAGCACCATTTAAGCCAGGCTGTTAGGCCAAGCAATCTTTAAGCCAGGCAGTTAAGCCAAGCACCATTTAAGCCGGGCAGTTAAGCAAAGCACCATCTAAGCCGGGCAGTAAAGCCAAGCACAATTCAAGCCAGGCAGTTAAGCCAAGCAATCTTTGAGCCAGACAGTTAAGCCAAGCAATATTTAAGCCGGGCAGTTAAGCCAAGCAATGTTTCAGCTAGGCAGTTAAGCCAAACAATCTTTAAGCCAAGCATTTAGGCCAGGCAGTTAGGACAAGCAATCCTTAAGCCGGGCAGTTAAGCCAAGCACCATTTAAGCCGGGCAGTTAAGCCAAGCAATCTTCAAGCTGGGCAGTTAAGCCAAGGCTCATTTAAGCCAGGCAGTAAAGCCAAGCACCATTTAAGTCAGACAGTTAAGCCAAGCACCATTTAAGCCGGGCAGTTAAGCCAAGCACCATTTAAGCTGGGCAGTTAAGCTAAGCACCATTTAAGCCGGGCAGTTAAGCCAAGCAATCTTTAAGCCAGACAGTTAAGCCAAGCACCATTTAAGCTGGGCAGTTAAGCCAAGCAATCTTCAAGCTGGGCCAAATCCTTCTCACACAACACTTACATTATTTTTTTTTTCATTACCCAGTCGCAGTCGGGAACGGGACCTCTACGCCGAGTAACTGGGCCTTCATACACTCTCTCATTCGCTTCTTCCTTATCACAATCATTCACTACATTAACACTATTCCTATCTAAATTCCTATCATCTAATATATCATGTACTATCCCATCTACCTCACTTTCATCTGGCCCTAAAATCTCACTTATTTCCGTCAGCAATTCATCCATTTCATCAAAACCATTTTTTACTTTAATAAAAGATTCATTCATACTACTTATCATTCTCCTATCTCTCATTCTTGCATTCGTCATACTTTCTTTAACATCATATAAGGAAAAACCATACACACTATAGGTATCATTCATACTCAACCATGATTCATCTGTATTAATACATTTCTGGGCTTCGACCCGTGCCACCCAGTGAAATGCTCCTTTAACATCATTTCTAAGGTAAAAACTGCTATGAATTTACCAGAGAAAAATTTGTATAGGAATGCTAGGTTGAACCCAGCTCGCTCACCTTAATAAAGTGTCGGTATAATACTGGGGCGCTGAATAAATCACAACCAGAGGCCTCGCACCATTTAGATATCTCCTGTCAACATCCCCGAACAGCGAGGTGCCGTTCAACATCCTACTACTACTAGCAATCCCACGCCAGTGACGTCACTCCTTTTAATAGCACGTTCTTTCGAACACTTATTTTGCCTTTGTGTGTGAATTTCGCTGGTTTTTACTGGATTTACCTCAAGATATCGGACTCTACTGTCACTCCACCTAAGTTAAGTACCAGATCTATGAGTTTTGAGATTTTGGAGGGGGCCTTGCCCTTTTTTTTTTTTTTGCTTATATTATACAGCTTTATTATTCACAACCCAGCGTGGGTCTTTTATGGCGCTCGGCTCCCTCCTATCTCTCTCTCGTTTCGTTCTTAACGATTTTCAATGAGTCCTCCATACTGATTGTTTCTCGTTATGAACTTTATGGGTTTCCACGGTTCACACACCGTATTAATTTTCATATTGTCCTGTTATTATGATAACAGTTATTACATATACGTGTGCGTATTATCGGTAGGTTGGCATGCCTGGTCGCCTTCGAGCGTTCCTATTCCACTATTACTTGGATTATTACGTTCGCACGCCACGGACTTGCTTATCATTTTAACGTCATTCGTTTGCTTGCATTAGCTCGAGGGGCTTTCATGAGTCAGATATTACATATTAGTTTGCATTTTGTTAGCACTTCACTGACTCTGTGTTATGTTGGTAGCCCTGCCGCAGCGCTGTCAGGCTTGGGTTTCTCCTATCTCATGTTTGCTCCCTCGTTTGTTTTACGATTGATGTATAGTTAATTTTATTATTATTATCATCCAGCATGCCTTCCTATCTTATTTTACCATGTGTTATGTTTTTTATAGTGTTATTAGTCTTTCCACGTGATCATATCAATCGTGGGTCTGGCAGGTTGGTATACCTGCTATCGCCCCACTCCTAGCCTCCCTCCCGCCCGATACCCCACCCCAGGGTTACCTCCCTCTCTCTCTCGCGATCGAGTTAGAGTCACTTTATTGCGTTATGTTCCTCTCCCGGGGGCATTCGCTTTCTTTGCACGGGCGGTTCCCGTTGATCTGTGAGGCTTACTATAATTATACATTAACGTACATTACTTACTCTTTTATACTACTCTACCCGGTCGTAGTCGTTTTCTTTCCGTCGCTCGTTTGGCCAACGATCGGCGGGAAGTTTTCGCTCGGTCCGTGGTACCTTGTCATGTTATATTATTTATTAAGTTTTGTACCTGCTACTCCCTCGGTCCCGCACGTCACGGACCCGTTAAAGATCCCTTTCCCCCCTCTAGTGTCACGCACCTCACGGACCTCATATAGATATATATATATATATATATATATATATATATATATATATATATATATATATATATATATATATATATATATATATATATATATATATATATATAAGACTTTCATTACGGGATCTCCGGAAGTAGCTTTTATACATTACCATCCGGTCGAGTTGTTTAGTTGCGCCCCCAGAGCCAACGTTACTCATTCTTACTTGGATTAACTTTATATATTAGTCACATATAAATATTATATATACGATCCTTGTTCTCGACCTTCCCTTCCCTCTTTTGATATGATCACGGTTACGGTCTGACTTAATTTCAATTCCTTTTACAATCAAAATAGATCTGTTATTTTGATATTGATATTTGAGCACCCCGGACCCCCTGGGTCTCGAATTTGCTTACATTCACTATACTTGATGGCTATATATAAAAGATTTTTATCATGATATTGACATATATATACGTAGATATTTAAGCTCCGGGCCCTCCGGGCCCCTAATTTGCTTTCATTTAAGATACTCATGTATCTTTTGTCTTACAGACTGTACGTATATAAAACATTTTTATCATGATATTGATATATAAATCTTCTATCATGATATTGATATCATTTAAGCACCCGGGGCCCCCGAGCCCCTATTTGCTTTCCTTCAGGATTCCTAATGTATATACAGAAAATTTTTTTATCATGATATTGATATATAAATCTTTTATCATGATATTGATATCATTCAAGCACCCGGGGCCCCCGAGCCCCTATTTGCTTTCATTCAGGACTCCTGATGTATATATATACTGTATAAAACATTTTTATCATCAGCATTCCTGATGAATATATATAAAACATTTTTTATCATGATAGTGATATATATAATTTGCTTTCATTCAGGACTCCTGATTTATATATATATAAAAAATTTTTATCATGATATTGATATGTAAATCTTTTATCATGATATTGCTATAATTTAAGAATCCGGGGCCCCCGAGCCCCTATTTGCTTTCATTCAGGATTCCTGATGAATATATATAAAACATTTTTATCATGATATATATATATATATATATATATATATATATATATAATGTATATATATATATATATATATATATATATATATATATATATATATATATATATTTTAAGCACCGGGGATTTGCTTTCCTTTGAGATACTCGTGTATTTTTTATTTTACAGACTGTATGCTGTGCAATGACGGCATGTACCGCTGTCATCTATCAACCCTGCGGCCATGACATGTGTCGTTCACACGCCCACTGTTCTGTTCGAGTGGATGACTTAGCTGTATGGCATCCAGACAATTGTGTAGTCTGCTACACAATGACCTCCACTCTAACATCTGACTCGGTGAGTGCATTTTCATTGATACAGACTTGTAGGGAGTTACGATTAATTTTAAATATTAATTTTAAGGCCACTAGTCCTCTGGACTTCCCGCATGCCTTTCACTTAGTGTCTACGAAGTCCTTAGACTTCTTCACTTTTCTTTGGCACAAATATCCCTCGCTAATAGTCTGTTCTCTTTAAGTGCTCCCAACTTGAGAAAGATACAGCTCGGGCTACCTTCAAGATCTGGATTGACGGGTTCGCCTGCAACGTGAAGGCCAAACAGCATTATATCCTCTCTGAGGAATGGTGTTCCCATCTCTACCCCCATGCTAAAACTTCACCTGCGGTCCCCAAAGAATTGGCGGATCCTATCATCGAGAGGTTCGAATCCCTTTTTCTGGCCCCGGACCAAGAAGAGACGGGCGGCACCCTAACTGAGGACGTCTCTACCCTCAACCTCGATGTGGAACCCATGGCTCTTGACGATCCCGACGCAGGTAGAGACATAGGTGAGTCAGGTGGTTCCCGGGCTAAGATTCCTATCCCTAGCCCGGCTTTCTCTTCTACTTCAGAACACTCTTCTTTTCGAGGTTTTCCGGGGACAACCGGGACTGGTCTCAGTCCCCGGCCTGTTATCCCCAAGGTGAAGGCTCATCGTAAGACTTTATATACGACCCACAAGTCTTCCAAAGACCACAGGTCTTCGAATTCATCGGCTTCAAAGGCTAAATCTTCCTCCACCAGAGTCTCTCAAGACCCAATTGCTGTGCCTTCAACCTCTCACGGAGTAGTCTCAGTTCCGGCACCTGTCCCCCTCCCCCCCCCCCGGCCGGAATCATCTAACCCGGTGGATTTTTCCGAGAAGATGTTTGCTCGATTTGAGTCGATACTACCGTCTCATATGCAGCAATCACAAGAGAGATTAGCTTCTATGGAGAGCCTAGTTCAGGGACTCATGCGCTCGGGGCTGCCACCGCCACAACAGCAATACCCCATCTCCGACACCTCCAAGCTTCCTCCTTTCAATAAGAATAACCCTTGGAGGTTAGCATTGCATTCCCCCTTCTCGGAGGGTATGTTGTCAATCGGAGATTTCGGTACCCGGCCTCTTGCGGATTATGAATTCTACCCGCCGGGTCTTGAATTCCCCTTCCCGGGCTACGCTCGCCTCAAGGAAGAGCCTCTGATTCGATTGGATAAGGTCCCAAAGGAAACTGTTAATTTCCTAAAGAACAGGCACATTCTGTCTTGGTCCGCGTGTTCAATGAGTGGGATTGCTTGAACACAATGATTACGGCCTATAAAAGTTCATATACTATGTTTGTGGCCGACGATCAGACCCCTACCCCATGTGCGACCAAGATCATAGAGACGGTCTTTCAGGCTATCAAGGAAGAGAAGCCTTTACCTCACCTCAGGGAGACCGACTTACCCTCCCTTCTCTTTCCGGGAGACAGTGAATGTTGGCGGAACGCCCCAGCTACCTTCTCGGTAGGTAAGTTGAGCACGGACTGTGCCTCGACGCAGTTCAGCGAACGGCTTCCCAAACTCCCGGAGTCTCTCATTAAATTGGAATATGAGTCGAGGTGTAGATTCACCAGATCCCTTAATTCAGTTGCCCTTTCTGAATTGACTGTCGCCACTTACACCGAGGAGGACCTCCTTAAGGCCCTCACTAAGTCACTTTTGCAAAACTTTATGGCTGACGCCTATGATTTTGCAAATGCCAGGACCCATTGTCGACAACACGTTCTATCCGAAGCCACGATTAGGCACGAACCTAATAGGCTCATCAAAGCTCCAGTCTGGGGCCCGGATCTTTTCTCAGGGGACTTAGTTAACTCGGTCCTTAGCGAGGCAGCTAGAGCCAACCAAAACCTCAAGGTTAGGTGGGGCCTGGTTTCAAAGAGGAGATATGAGCCTACTAGTACCCCAATTCGAGGTAGGAAGAGATTGAGGCCCTTCCAATCTTCCCAATTCAGGCAACCTCTGCAAGTGGTTCAACCGGTTTCAGTCCACGGAAGAACTACGTTCCTTCACAAAAGATCTGCTACTAATGAATGCAACCCAAAGTTTACGTCGCTCAAGATTTCACGGATGCTTGTTCAGCGTGCCAAAGAAAGACTCAGACAAACAGAGATTAATCCGGGACCTGTCTAGTTTAAGTTCCTTCACTCGTTGCGACAAATCCCATATGCTTACCGTCTCGCAGGTGTGGACCTTACTTCCCAGTGGGGCCGTCACCACCTCCATCGATCTTACAGATGCCTACTATCACGTTCCAATAGCAAGGCATTTTCGTCCTTTTCTGGGCTTCAAGCTAGGCAAACAAGCCTATGCATTCAAAGTGATGCTATTGGGGCTCAACATACCACCCAGAATCTTCACCAAACTAGCAGAGACAGTAATTCAAGAGCTTCGGACTCAGGGGATACAGGTAGTAGCCTATCTAGACGATTAGCTAATCTGGTCAGACAATGCCCAGATTTCCCGCGTAGCAATGAACAAAGTCCTCACCTTCCTTTGGTAACTGGGATTCCAAGTCAACCTCGAGAAATCCCGCCAGGTCCCACAGACCAAGTTTCAATGGCTGGGACTACAAGGGGACCTGTTCTCCCATACGCTGTGCCTCCCCAAAGCCAAAAGGAAGGTGATAGCGAGGAATACAAAACAATTTCTCAAGGAAAAGTTGACCTTCCGAAGGAGCCGAGAGTGGATCCTAGGTTCCTTACAGTTCGCCTCCGTGACAGACATCGTCCTGAGGTCCAAACTCAAGGACATAAACAGAGTGTGGCGCTCCAGAGCAACCTCAATACGCCGAGACAGACGTGCTCGCCTTTCCCCAACCCTGAGAAAAAGTCTGCAGACTTGGACGAAGATCAAGAATCTTTCCAAGTCGGTTCCTTTACAACACAAGAAAGTCCAAGGGTTATAGTCACCGGTCTTCCAATAAATGCACGTCAACGTCCTAGAGGCCATGGTAGTCTTCCTCACTTTAAAATGTCTCAATCCAGCCAGGAATCTCCATATCAGACTGGTTCTCGACAGTGCAGTCATAGTACACTGCCTCAACAGAGAAGACTCCAGATCAGCCTAAATAAACCACATCATGTTGAAGTTTTTCTCCATGGCGGCAATGCACAAGTGGCACCTGTCAGCAGTCCATCTAGCAGGAGTCCGGAATGTGGTAGAGGACTTACTTTCCCGGACGACTCCGCTAGAGTCGGAATGGTCACTAGACAATTGATCTTTCCAGTGGATGATATCTCCAGTCCCGGGTCTCCAGGTGGATCTGTTTGCGACGAAATCCAATCGCAAAATAGATTGTTACGTAGCCCTCAACCTGGACCCTCAGGATTATGCCACGGACTCTATGATTCTAGATTGGAATACCTGGGAGACGATTTATCTGTTTCCTCCGGTGAACCTCCTGCTGAAAGTTTTGCACTAACTCAGATCCTTCAAAGGTTAAGTGGCTCTCGTAGCCCCCAACTGGCCCAAGAGCAATTGGTTCCCCTTGTTGCTAGAACTAGGTCTCCGCCGCCGGCGGATTCCCAATTCGGTGTTAACAAAGACAGTGCAAACTCGCAATGTGTTCGCTTCCTCAAGGATTCTGAATGCCCTAACTTTATGGACTTCATGAAGTTCGCAGCCCAACGGGGTGCAAACATCGATCCCTTGAATACTATTTTCCTGGAATCTGACAAAAGGGAATCTACTCTCCGTCAATATGACTCAGCTGTCAAGAAATTAGCTAAGTTCTTGAAAGATTCCCAAGTTGAGAAAATGACGATGAACCTAACTGTGACATTCTTCAGAACTCTCTTCGAATCTGGCCTGGCAGCCAATACCATTACTACAATCAAGTCAGCCTTGAAAAAGATCTTCCATATTGGTTTTGACATTGATCTAACGGATTCATATTTCTCATCCATTCCGAGAGCTTGTGCCAGACTAAAACCTTCAACTCGCCCTAGCGCAGTTTCCTGGTTTTTGAACGATGTTCTTAAGCTAGCCTCTGACACCCCAAATGAATCCTGTAACTATATGGCATTGTTAAGAAAGTCACTTTTTCTTTTGAGCCTCGCCTCGGGCTCCAGAATCTCAGAATTGTCAGCCTTATCTAGAGACCCTGGTCATATAGAGTTTCTCTCATCGGGTGAGGTTCTTCTCTCTCCTAACAAAGTTTTCCAGGCTAAAAATGAAGACCCCAAAACAGGTGGTCTCACTGGAAGATTGTTCCACTTCCTCGGGATCCATCCCTGTGTCCAGTTACCACCCTGAAAGCCTACTTAGGTAGAACTTCCACTACAACTACAGGGCCCTTATTTATTAGAGAACACGGAGGAACTATTACCCTTAAGGGAATTAGACAACAAATTCTTTATTTTATTAAACAAACTAATCCTGCATCATTCCCATATGTCCATGATATTAGAGCTGTGGCTACCTCAATTAATTTTTTCCACCATATGAAATTTGATGAGCTCTCAAAATATACGGGTTGGAAGTCCCCTAAAGTTTTCAAGCGCCACTACCTAAAACCTTTAGAAGCTCTTAGATTTGCCACAGTAGCTGCAGGGAATATAGTTCCTCCTGAAGGTACTGAGTCCTAATCACAACGTCTTGCTCTGTCCTCTTTCCCTCCTGCCTGGCTTACCTGTTGTTCCTACCTGTTTTGTTACTATACACCCTTATGGTGTATTATTTTATTATTCAATTGTTCAATTTCACGAATTGTTTTCATTACACTTGTTCTTGAATCCCTGAGCTGATTTTATTTTGCATTTTTGATTACCAAGCTGGATTCCCACTCTTCATATCTGTTGAATTCTACCTATAGGTTTCATTATTGATTGTTTACCATGTCTATTTATCACTGTCATATACATGTTGATCTAATTTTACGGGTTTCCACATCCCTCTTTTTTTATATTAAACTCATCAGCTCTGTTATTTTGTGTTATTCCCTCTTCAGGTAGTTAGCCATATTGGGTCCCCATTCTCTGGTACGATTTCACTGGGCGGGATGGGTCGGAGACCAGAAAAGGGATTTTGACGTAGGAAAAAGCTATCTCTGGGCGAGAGACCCGTGCCCCCCAGTGAACCCACCCGTCCCTCCCTGATTGGGCCCCAATCTGGGGTGCTATAAGGAGTGACGTCACTGGCGTGGGATTGCTAGTAGTAGTAGGATGTTGAACGGCACCTCACTGTTCGGGGATGTTGACAGGAGATATCTAAATGGTGCGAGGCCTCTGGTTGTGATTTATTCAGCGCCCCAGTATTATACCGACACCTTATTAAAGTGAGCGAGCTGGGTTCAACCTAGCATTCCTATACAAATTTTTCTCTGGTAAATTCATAGCAGTTTTTACCTTAGAAATGATGTTAAAGGAGCATTTCACTGGGCGGCACGGGTCTCTCGCCCAGAAATAGATTTTCCCTTCGTCAAAATCCCTTTTATCTTCCACGCTCACTGGTACATTTACACTCTTGTCATACTTATTCGGATTCCTACCTATACCTATAAATTTCCCTTGCACTTTCTCCTCACTTGAAACTTTTAAACGCCTCTTTTTCTTATATTCAACTAACACTAATTTTTTACTTTCTAGCCCTAACTTCTCATGCATACTAGGTTCATACTTACTCATTTCCAACCAATTATTCATTTCATTCTCACGAACATTGATCCTATTCCTTCCACACACACAGGAGGACTCACTCAGCTGAACCCTCTTACACACTAGATTCCCAAACATCCTGGCTGACTTATTCCCTTCTTCCTACATACTCTAGCTACATGCCCAATTGTACCACATTTAGTACACTTACCCCGCGGCTCCTTGCACATTCTAGCATAATGACCATCCTTACCACAATTACCACAAATCACATTCATACGATTACTACAACATCCACTCGCTATGTGACCAGTCATACCACACCGATAACATTTGACCCCTTTCTCTTTCTTGCACTCGCTATTTTTATGCCCTACCTCACCACATCCAAAACAAGCACCTAGAGTCTATCTACATTCATTCTTCGTATGTCCTACTTTCCCACATCTATAACACTTCTCTTCACGGACACAACTACCTGACCTACCTTGCTGCGCACTAGCACTCCTATCCCTCCAAACCTGATTCCTTTGCCTAAACCCATCATTTGTCCTTACAAGTATTCCCACATTACTCGCCCTAACACTCCTATCTACTACACTATCAGCTACCCTCATCGGTCCTCTCATAACAGCATCTCTAAAACTAACAAATTCTGGCACACTTTCTTCCATTCCAGTTCTTACACTCACAGATTTACTTTCTTTCATGCACCTATCTAACTCATAATCCTCAACTATCTCTAGTATATCATTCCATGTCAATCTCTCTTACGTCCACCTCATTTTCTCCTTCCGTTTCAAATCAATAAATTCACACACATTCTCAGGTGTGGTTGCCAAAAACTTCCTCATTAACTCCTTATTCTCATTTATGCCTTCATCCCCATACTTCTTCCTAGCTAACGTTTCCAACCTACATACATACATCGATATCACTTCTCCTGCATTCATCCGTGCCTCATCAAAATCATTCTAACGCTTATATCTAACACTCCCTTTCATACGTTTTACCTGCTCAATTATTCTCTTTTTCACACTTTCATAATCAACGTCACCTACACTCATTATCACAACATATATCGTCAACAAATACCTAGTCAAATATTCTCCTAACTCCCTAGCCCAAACTCTCTTACTATCACCATACTTATCCTGACAATACCTCTCATACTCCTTGAAAAATTCATATACATCCCTACTACTATGCTCATTGAACCTTTCACACCGAGGCACCTCTCTCATAAATACAGTCTTACACACATCACGTTCATTCTCACTGCTATCATCACTGCCTACTCCCTTGTTACCTTCTTCCTCATTTGAATATAATGAATCCACTTCCACACTTAAATTCCTATCCTTAACCATTCCCTTCTTACCCTTTTTCTTACTTACCACTTTCACCCATTCACAATTATCCTTGCTATCATCCTGACACTTTTTCTTCTCTTTCTTTACATCACTTTTACCTTTCTTCTCATTCTTCCTATCACATTTCTGTTCATCCTTACTATGCCTAATTCCCTTATCTTCAATCTCACTATCACTATTACTATTACTATCACTATCACTTCCTTTCCCATTATCACTTACCTTAGCCTTCTCTTCCACTATCAACCCATTACCCGAAGCTGAGGACACTCCTCCGACTGCACCTTCACCCATGAAAGTTTTCATCATTCCCATTATTTGCCCCATCATATCTTCCATTCGTTTCTCCATTCGTTCTTCATTCTCTCGCATCCTCATCTCAACACCCTCTTCCACTCTCTCTACAGTTCCCTGAATTTCCCTCAGTTTCCTATGCATCTCCTCATTCTCACACCTTAACCACTTATTCTCTTGCAACAACTTCTCCTCACGCTCCTTACTCAGCCGCAATTCCTCCCTTAATAACTTTAGTTGTTCTTCCATTTTTCTTCAACCTTAATCTAATTTCTTATCCTATCAGTCCTTCGTCAAAGAGTCCAGCTTCCTCTCCCACCTCGGCAGTCCCTGTTCGAGCGCCAAAATAATGTGGCGGGATGTTGCAAGAGCAACCCCCACACCCTGGATCACTCTACCAGACAATTGTCTCTGCAACACAAACTTTCCCCTTACTTTATCATAAACTGGACTCTTAGACCAAAGGACAAAACAAAACAAAACATAACCTTACAACTATATTTCTTAAAACTAAAACCAAAAAAATTCTGCATTCAAAATAAGCTTAACATAAAAACCATCCACAACCAAAATAATTACACTTAAAACAAATCATTAACTTAATAAATATACCAAAAAAACCCTAACACCATTCATATAAAAACCCTAACAACCTTAAAATTACCCGCACACCAAAACCAATATTTGTTTGTGTGTGGACCTCTTTGTCCACACAAGGGCCAACAGTCCTTCCAGGCCAATGCCACAACTCTCTGGCAGACACAACAATCGGTGGCAGACAGATAATTTTGTGGCAATCTGCTACACCTGCCTCACTTGATTGGCAGTCTATATCAGCACTATCATCATCATCATCGTCATAATTTTATAGCACAAGAACAATCAAATCAGGTTCATTAACGCAATCCAGGTCATCAACAAGCGATCAATCCCAAGAGCAGTCGTATCAAATTCCTTAAACAAGGCAGGTCGTCAACAATCAAATTCAAATAAATCTTCTCCCCAAAGGAGGAATCACGGCCTGCCAAAATAAAAAAGAAAACACTTATGAACACTCCTAGCTAACTAAACTATCACACTATAATCAAAGATAAATAATAATTGTTCCTATCATTCACAATCATGACAAGCAAAGATAAACAAAACTGTACTTACTTTTGAAATATATAAACACTTCCACGCTGGTCAAAAAATTATATAAAATGTAATCCAGCATTCACAACAGCCTCTAGCTGCAGTCTAAATCAAAATAAGCATTCACCCAAGACATTCACCACTGCCGTAACCTAACTAAAACATAAACAAACAATCTCACTTAAACCAACAGTCTTTCTCACAACAACCAATCGATACACTAACTACCTCTCTCTCTCTCTCTCTCTCTCTCTCTCTCTCTCTCTCTCTCTCTCTCTCTCTCTCTCTCTCTCTCTCTCTCAGGATTTGGCAAAAAAAAAATAAATAAAATAAAAAATTAATCCTCCACATCCCCTATTCAAGACGTTCCACATCAACTTCTTGGAGGCCATGGCGGTCCTTCTTTCTCTGAAAAGGCTGTCTCCACGACCCTCGTCCCACATCCGTCTAACTCTGGACAGCGCCGTTGTGGTCAGATGTCTCAACCGTCAGGGCTCAAGATTGCCCCAACTCAACCAAGTGTTTCTGCCCATCTTCCGCCTTGCGGACAAGAAGAGATGGCACCTCTCAGCAGTTCACCTTCAAGGATTCCGCAACGTGACGGCGGATGCTCTATCAAGGACAACCCCGATAGAGTCAGAATGGTCCCTAAATGCAGACTCATTCTCCTTCATCTCTCGCCAAGTCCCAGAACTGCAGATCGATCTCTTCGCAACGAGCGACCGCAAACAACTTCCTCGTTACGTGGCCCTTTACGAGGACCCCAGAGCGGAAGCAGTGGACGCCATGTCTCTGGATTGGAATAGATGGTCCAAGATTTACCTGTTCCCTCCACTCAACCTTCTGCTGAAAGTCCTCACCAAGCTGAGAACCTTCCAAGGCACAGCAGCCCTAGTGGCACCCAAGTGGCCACGGAGCAACTGGTTCCCTCTAATCCTGGAGTTACAACACATGATAATTCCTCTGCCGGACCCAGTTCTATCCCAGCAAGTTCAGAAGTCGACTGTCTTCGCTTCATCAAGGAACACCAGAAACCTACAGCTCATGATTTTCTCTCCCTAGCCGTTAAGAAGAGGTTTGGGATCTCGAAGAAAAGTTTGGACTTCCTAGAGGAATACAAAACTAAATCTACCAGAAGGCAATACGAGTCTTCCTGGAAGAAATGGGTGTCCTTCGTCCAGGCTAAAAATCCTACGGAAATCTCTATAGATTTTTGTCTGTCCTTCTTTATTCACCTTCATGGACAGGGCTTGGCAGCCAACACAATTGCTACCTGCAAATCGGCCTTGACTAGACCACTACTCTATGCCCTCCAGATCGACCTGTCCGACGACATCTTTAACAAGCTGCCAAAGGCATGTGCTAGACTCCGTCCTGCACCTCCTCCAAGACCTATCTTCTGGTCTCTCGACAAGGTGCTCCAGTTTGCCTCAAGTCTGGACAACGAGCCTTGCCCTCTGAAAGATTTGACTCAAAAAGTGATTTTCCTTTTTGCTTTCGCCTCGGGAGCCCGAGTCAGCGAGATTGTGGCTTTATCAAGAGAAGAGGGCCAGATACAGTTTGCTGACACAGGCGAACTTATCCTCTTTCCTGACCCAACGTTTCTCGCCAAGAACGAGCTTCCCACCAAACGGTGGGGCCCCTGGAGAATCTGGCCCCTGAAGGAAGATGTCTCTCTATGCCCTGAAGAGAGTCTAAAGGTCTATCTTCAAAGAACTTCAGACTTTGGCGGAGGACAGCTCTTTAAAGGAGAAACATCAAGTCTGATTTGTCACTCAAACAATTAAGGGCGAAGATCACCTACTTTATTCGCAGAGCGGATCCTGACAGTACACCCGCAGGTCATGATCCCAGGAAAGTCGCCTCTTCCCTGAATTTCTTCCAGACGATGGACTTCGAGGGTCTTCGTTCCTTCACGGGCTGGAAATCATCGATAGTGTTTTTCACACTACGCAAAGCAGGTGCAAGAGTTGCGACGCCATGTGGTGGCAGCAGGTAGTGTGCTAAAACCTGCTGCTTAGTGCTGCGTAGAATAGTGAGTTATTCGGGACTCTAACTCCATGGGTGCCTGTGTTGACCCCAGTGCGAAACATAGTGAATTTAAGTGCCACCTAGTGATGCTAAAGACTGTTCTTCTACAAGGTGAAGTAACATAGACTGTAACACGTGTGCCACATGTTTTAACATGAAGTGTATATAAGACTTTCTAGAAAGACTTTATAGTTCCTCTGGAACTTATGTGTGTAATGGCAAGTTTTCCTTTCCAGATTCCACACCCACTTCTTTTGATGTCTTTGGTCTATGTTTTTAATTGCATTGATTATTGTAAAATATTTTACCTATTTCATGCTAATCCTGTTTTAATGAATAAAAGAGTATTAGGTTACCCTGTGCGTCTCATTTCGCCCTCTCTTTCTCATGAAATAAAACACTGTTACAGACTCTTATTACCCTTTGTTTTGATATCTTATGAACAATGTTATAAATTTGTTCTCTTGATGAATACTCATCTAGATTAAGGTAACTTGTTCCAACACGAGTATACTTACCTTCTCTATCTGGCCCTGGGACCGGCAGGTATCTCTGAGACTAGGTGAGTTCCTCTATCAAGCAACTTCAAGATGTTCCTTCTGTCCATTAAGGATTTCCCTGCCAGGGGGGCAGGAAGCAGTAACATGGTATATGCTTATCTGAGGTGGCACGTGACGGATATGCCACAGGTCTCTGTGGTCATCAGACCAAAGGAATACTGTATTGTTTAGAAGTCGAAAGGCTCTATAAAAAGGGGGAAAAATCCACGATACATTAATTCTCTGGTACACTTCCATCAGGACGACATGGCTTGAGCCCCAAAAACGGATTCTGAGCGAAGCAAAAAATCTATTTTTGGGTGAGATAGCCATGTCGTCCTAATGGACCCACCCTTGTTCTCTATTCGGCCATGACAGGCCCCTCCCAATCTTATTGTATCATGGAGGCAGGCATAAACGCCGAAAGGAATGACGATGGCGCGCTCCGGCGGAGTCATCCAAGATGGCGGCCAACATGGCGAAGGATGTTGACGTCGCCGAGTACCAAAACAGTAACGGAGGAGGAGAACTTTGTAACGGCTACTCCCATAACTTGCCACTATTCCCCTTCGAAGCGTAAACGCTATATAGGGTGCAGATAGCTATGTGGCGTCTCAAGCATTCGTCTCCTGTTATTATACGATATCCTAAAGGGAAACCTTATGGGTACTCGCGCCAGAAGTTAGAATTCTGTGAAACCTTTAGTTTAATTATCTGGGAATATCTACTGTAGTCATATATACCCTTAGGAAGCTACTGAAGGAACCTAGCATCAGGACGACATGGCTATCTCACTCAAAAAACGGATTTTGAGCGAAGCGAAAAATCTATTTTTGGGTGAGATAGCCATGGCGTCCTGATGGAAGGTTCCTATTTTGGTAGCTTCCTTGGGTATATAACTACTAGATATTCCCAGAGAATTTAACCACAGGTTATCACAGAATTCCAACTTCTGGAGCGAGTATCCTAAAGGTTTCCCTTTAAGACATCGTATATCAACAGGGGACACATGTATTAACGCGCCACATAGCTATCTGCACCCCACATAGAGTCAACACTTCGATGTGTAGGGGCGGAGAATAGCTGGGGAGCCGTTCCACAGCTAATCTCGTCCGTGGCTACTTTTGGTACTCGAGAGGTAAACAAACGGGCGCCATTGCTAAATGACGTCACGTCCGTGCTCATCCTGAAGCCAGTTGCTTGCCGATCACCATGATACAGCAGGACAGGGTGGGACCTGAAAAAACTGGACGAAGTAGCAGAGAGGGTCCATCAGGACGCCATGGCTATCTCACCCAAAAATAGATTTTTCGCTTCGCTCAAAATCCGTTTTTTGGGCTCAAGCCATGGCGTCCTGATGGAAGAATACCAGAGAATCAATGTATCGTGGTAGATTTTCCCCTTGTAGTGTAAGTGCCGAGGGCTTTGAACAGGATAGCATAGTAATCTCAATAGAGGAACCGTAGGGAAGAAAACTTCCTGCCCCCCTGGCAGTGAAGTCCCAACGGACCATGCTGAAGATCAAAGTGGTCATCGAAGGGCTACCCACCTTGCTGGGAGAACATGAAGAACTCGGAGACAAGACTGAATGGTTGGTATTCATATAGGAACATTCTCAATAGCAGACAAGTGGTGGTTAGGCACTGTATGTGAAGAGAGAGAATCGTCTGGTCTCGAAGGCATGATGTAAGTAAGTATTCGGGTAGGAATATTACATTGCAGAGGTGAGTATATAATAAGGATTGAATCATTAGTAATCTTCATCATATATAAGAGGAAGGGGATAATAAAACTATGACAGTCATGTATTTCATAGTATAAGTAAGAGCGGATTGAGACGCACAAGTAATAAAATAGAAATTTTATTTCACAATTGCAGAATATGGTAATTAAATGCAATAAGTATGTTAAAGTAATTTACAACAAATTATAATGTACATAGTAATGAAAGACTTGCTCTTGAATCTGAAAGAGAATTTCAAATTATTAGTAGGCACTCGTTCCAGAGGAACGTCAGTCTTTAAAAAGAAAACACATCATGCTCTAGGCATGCGGCACTCATGTGACGACTATGACATTTCACCTGGGAGAAGAACAGTATATGAAAAAGCACTAAGTGTCTTTGAAATCACTACGTATCACGCGAGGGTCAACATTGGCACCCGAGGAGTTAGAGTCCCAAGTAACTCACTGTTCTATGCAGAGTTAGGTGCAGGTTTCATAACACTACCTGCGGCTACCACAAAATGTTTGACTTCGTGCACTTGTTTCGCATAATGTTTGAAGAAAACACGCGAGGATTTCCAGCCTGTGAAATTCTTAAGGCTTTCGAAATCCATACTCTGAAAGAAATTCAGAGACGATGCAACTTTTCTAGGATCGTGACCTGCGGGTGTACTGTCAGGATCCGCTCTGCGAATGAAGTAGGTGATTTTCGCTCGTAGTTGTTTCAGTGACAGGTCGCTGCCCGATGTTTCTCCTTTGAAGAGTTGGCCTCCAACAAAGTCAGAAGTTCTACGAAGATAGACCTTGAGGCTCTCTACTGGACATAGAGAGACATCTTCTTTCAGGGGGGAGATTCTCCAAGGGCCCCATCTTTTGGTGGGTAGTTCGTTTTTGGCGAGAAACGTCGGATCCGGGAAGAGGGTAAGATCTCCTGAATCTGTAAACAGAATGTGACCCTCGTCCCTTGATAATGCCACTATTTCGCTGACTCGGGCTCCTGAGGCAAGAGCAAAAAGAAAAATAACTTTTTGAGTCAGATCCTTGAGAGGGCACGAATCATTGTCCAAGTTGGAGGCAAAATGGAGCACCTTGTCAAGGGACCAGGAGATCGGTTTTGGTGGGGGTGCTGGGCGTAGACGAGCGCATGGCTTCGGCAGTTTATTGAAGATGTCGCTGGACAGATCAATCTGGAAGGCGTACATTAGTGGTCTAGTCAAGGCCGATTTGCAAGTAGAAATCGTGTTGGCTGCCAAGCCTTGTCCATGAAGGTGAATGAAGAAGGACATGCAAAAATCAATGGTGATTTCCGTAGGGTTTTTTGCCTTGACGAATGAGACCCATTTTCTCCAGGATGATTCGTATTGCCGTCGTGTGGATTCGGTCTTGTATTCCTCGAGGAAGTCGAGACTCTTCTTCGATATCCCGAACCTTTTCTTCACGGCTAGGGAGAGAAAATCATGAGATGAAGGTCCCTGACTTTCAATGATGAAGCGAAGACAGTCCACTTCTGTACTTGCTGGGAGAGAACTGGGCCTGGGAGAGGGATCAGGGTGGGTTGTAGCTCCAGGACTAGGGGGTACCAGTTGCTCCGAAGCCACTTGGGAGCCACTAGGGCTGCTGTTCCTTTGAAGGTTCTCAGTTTGGAGAGGACTTTCAGCAGAAGGTTGGTGGGAGGGAACAGGTAGATCTTGGACCACCTGTTCCAATCCAGTGACATGGCGTCCAGTGCTTCTGCCTTGGGGTCCTCGTACGGGGCCACATATCGAGGAAGTTGATTGTTGTCGCTCGTTGCGAAGAGATCGATCTGAAGTTCTGGGACTTGGTGAGAGATGAAGGAGAATGATCTTGCGTCTAGAGACCATTCCAACTCTATCGGGCTTGTCCGAGATTGAGCGTCCGCCGTCACGTTGCGGAATCCTTGTAGGTGAACTGCAGACAGGTGCCATTTCTTCTTCTCTGCCAGACGGAAGATTGTCAGAAGCACCTGATTTATCTGGGGCGATCTTGAGCCTTGGCGATTGAGACATTGAACTACCACCGAGTTGTCTAGGGTTAGACGAATATGGATCGAGGGAGGCGGGGAGAGTTTCTTCAGAGTTATAAGGACCGCCATGGCCTCCAAGATGTTGACGTGAAACGTCTTGAATAGGGGAGACCATGTTCCTTGAACCTTTCTTTGGTGGGAGTGACCTCCCCAACCCTCAAGCGAAGCGTCCGTGTGGATGTTGAGTGATGGAGGTGGGTGTTGAAGAGGGATGGGCCTTTTCAGGGCCTTTGCTTCCGACCACGGCTTTAGGAGTAACCGAAGTCTGTTTGGGAGCCGTCTCTTGAGGTCTCTTTGAGCGATGGATGCGGAATGTCTCCAGACTCCCGCGGCATCCTTTAGCTGTGCACGTAACACTGGGTTTGTCACTGAGGCGAACTGTAGAGAGCCTAGAACTCGTTCCTGCTGACGTCTTGAGATCCGTTTGGATTTCAGCAGTCGCTTGACAGACCCTGCTATTTCCTTCCTTTTCTTCTGGGGGATGGAAAGGCGGTGTGACTGGAACTTCTGAGCTGGAGAGAGGCGGTGTGACTGGAACTTCTGAGCTGGAGAGAGGCGAGATTTCTTTGCGTTTATCTGGAATCCCAGGTGTTCTAGGAACTGGGTAACTTTGTTGCAGGATCTTAAACAATCCTCGGGCGATGGAGCCCAGACCAGCCAGTCGTCGAGGTAGGCTATCACCTGGACGCCTCGGAGGCGAAGCTGTTGAACGTTGGCGTCTGCCAGCTTTGTGAAGATCTGAGGGGCCACGTTGAGGCCGAAGGGCATGGCCCTGAAGGCGTAGCTTTTCCTTTGGAGTCGAAATCCTAGGTAGGAGGAAGCGTGGTGGTTCATTGGAACGTGCCAGTAGGCATCCGCCAGGTCTATGGAGACCGTGTAGGAACCTTGAGGCAGAAGGGTCCTTATCTGTTGAAGAGTCAGCATCTTGAACTTGTTGTTCGCTATGAACTTGTTGAGGGTGGATAAGTCTAGAATGACTCTGAGCTTGTCGGAGTCCTTCTTGGGGATGCAAAACAGTCTCCCTTGGAACCTGGTTGACTTTACCCTCCTTATCACCTTCTTGTTCAAGAGATCTAGGACATATTCTTCCAGAAGGGGGGTTGATTGTTGGAAGAATTGCTGGAAGGTTGGGGGTGGTTGAGTCCAACTCCAGCCTAGACCCTTCTTGACGATGCTGTGTGCCCAGGGATCGAAGGTCCAACGATCCTGGAATTGGCGGAGTCTTCCTCCCACCGGAAGCACTTCATTGCTTCTGGTGTCCCGAGGTTTTACTGCTTCGGCCGCTAGCTCCCCTTCCTCCTCTGCCTCTGGAGGGACGGCGAGATGCGTCTCTGCCTGCACCTCTGTTTGAGCCTCTACCTTTGGGACGAAAGGTAGTCGTCTGTTGCTCGAAAGCAGGGGTGAAAACCGGCGACTGTGACAAGACCGGTTGGGTGACCAGCTGAAAGGTCTGCTGTGGCTGAGCTGCCACTTGGGGAGTAGCGGATCCCGGAAACTGCCGTCTCTGTTGACGTTGCTGGGGTTTCTGCTTGGAGGATTTCCTCTTAGGTTGAGGGCCGTCGTCCTGGAGGATTTCCTCTTCTTCGACATGCCCCACTTGTGGAGAAGGTTCCTGTTCTCCGTGGCGGCCTTGTCGATGATCTCTTTCACAAGGGCAGAGGGAAAGAGGTGCTTATCCCAGATGTTGGAGCAAATCAGCCTCCGGGGTTGGTGTCTCACTGTGGCACTGGAGAACACGAATTCACGACAGGCTCTACGAGCTTTCATGAAGCTGTACAGGTCTTTAACTACAGTCGCCAAATGCATTTTGGCGAGCACCATGTAGTAATCGGGGACTCTAGTGTCACCGGCCATGACGTCGAGCTGTACCTGGAGGGACATGGATGCGGCGAGCCTTTCCTTCGTGTCATGTTCCCGACGAAGGAGATGGTCATTAAGTTTCGGGAGGTCTTCGTTAAACTGACGTCCAGCAACGTCAGGTTCTAGTTTCCCCACCACGAAGGTATGCTGGACATCTTTCCAGTGTCGAACATCGGGGGGAGTAGTCAGGGAGAAGGGTCTGCACTCCTCCAGTGCAGGACAGGGTTTCCATTCTTCCACTGCCTTGTGTACCGCAGCGAAGGCCTTTTCCATGAAGGGGAGGATCGCATCGTCTGGTGCGACGTAGGTAGGGTGCTTCTTGCTCAACGCCGGAAGCTTTGAGCAGGTAAAGCCCCTACTTTTAACAGTATTGGCCAGCATAGCCTGGGCCTTCGGGAGATCGAACACGATCACCTCCTTCGGTTCAGTCTCCTCTTTAGAGGCAGGTTCGGATCGAAGTCGGACGTAACAGTCCGGATAAGCCTCAAAACTCGGGAAGAATTCCACTTCTTCCAGGGCAACCGAGCCGACCTTCTCACTGATGAAGATCCTGCCCGTTGTGATTGGCATGTGCTCGGCATACCTCCAGGGGTTGGCGTCCGAGCATGCCGGGAGGTCCTTAACCGAAATCCTTTTCGGCTGCTTTGAACTTCCCATGGTCCTGATGTATTCGTGCGTCTCACGGAGTTTCGTGTCCATGAGAGCTTCGAGCATTCGGAACATCTCCTGGGTGCTGGATGGGATGGGGTCCGGGGTAGCGGAGGTAGACGGGAGTGATACATCCGTCAGTGTAGGAGTCGGTGTGGGGGTGGAAGGTGGAAGGTCTTCCTCATAGTCCAGTTCTTCGGCCATGAGGTTCCTCTCCGTGGTCTCCGACACTTCCGACATACGTTCCGCGTTGTCGGCATCCAGGCGGCACTTGTGCATGGACTGGGCCATGATTACATCGGGTTCCACAGTGATCTGGACGGTGGGGATCTGATCCTTGGGGACCACAGAGTCTGGGGATGCCTTCGGGAAAAGCAAGGCCCTCAAGTCCTCGGAGGCAAGGTATGGTCCAGTGGCGTTCTTCTGGAAGCCACGCACCCACTTGCGTAGCTTCTCTCGAGAAGCGTCCCTAACCTACGCTGAGGGAGGATTATTGAACGCCTCGACCAGGCGGTCCTGGCAGACCGTACAGTTCTGCGGGTCCCAAAACTTCAGATCGCCTTTCTTGTTGGCGCAAGGGGCGTGAGTCCTACACGCCGTTTGCCCATAGAAGTGCGGGCCCTTCACTCCACAAAAGCCGTGGTCGCACTTCACGTACTCCTCCTGTAAGAGAAAGAGAACATGAGTATGGGGCAGTCATAAGAATGACTTATATTCTAAAGTTAAATATTAAAGGATTAATCTTTAACTTAATTTTAAGTGATATAAACATTGTGATGTTTTTTGAGAGTGGGCGGAAATGAAGGAGATAGACACATACTCCGTGTAACCCGCCCGGCTGGTTACTGTAACCTTATCCATAGGCAATTTGTTTGTGACCAAGGGCACAAGGCAGAATTCTTCATAGATTGCCAGGGAGGCAGGGGGAATTCTAGTAGGAATTGCCAAGGATATAAAACTGGGACTGAGACCACTCAGACCATAGAATTGGGAATGTAGACGATCCCATAGGGTAACGGTTTCCGGCAACCAGCCGTGCTAGGATACACACAGCATGCTGGAAATTTGGGATATGCAAGAAGACAGCATGGTTATTAATAGAACGGTAAGACAATACCTATCTATTTATTTAGTCAAACCATCTGGTTTGCAATGTAGGGCTATCAGCATGAGTTGATAGCTAGGAGAAGGGGTGCAGGTCGCTTTGACGCCTCCGGAAGGCTCCGGCAGACCGACGGCACGCTGGAGGCCGCTCCAGCAGAGTTTCTGGCATTAGGGAAGACAAATATAGAAGTCAGGAGTAATGCCAGGATGGCCGCCACCGGCACAACGGCGGCACTCCGGCGGGAAGCGGAGGCTCCGGCGGGAAGCGGAGGCTCCGGCAGCCAAAGGTTGCCGGCTTGGTGACAGGGACAAGGATGGGCCATAGCAGAACCGGACTGCCGGCAATGGATGCCGGCACTCCGGGGGCCGGACCGATGGACGAACGACCGAAGCTATGAGGTATGAGGGAAGGCCATCGGCTGTACGCCGACGGTAGGCGGCAGCCCTCCGGCACACGGAGGACTGACGGCCCGGGGGGCAAGGAATGTGTCACCAAGGGGGAGGTCGGTATCACCGACAGTGGAGGCGGCAAGGGACCGGCACCAGGGCAGTGAAAGAGACAGAGGAAGGGATGTAGGGGTACGGACACAAACCCCAAAGCATCCCACCTGAATGGGTGTACCCATGATAGAGGCTAGCCCTATCATCCAGTGGCAGGGGCCGCAGGCGGCCGGGAGCCAGGGTAGCCCAAGGGAGGGCTAGGGAACACCCAAGAGGGGGAGAACCCCTGCGGACAAAACGCATCCAGTGGCTAACCCCATAGGACACTATGAAGGGTATATGTACCAGAGCGGACTGCACACAGGGACTCAAGGTAGCCCTATCACTCCACCCTATGGAGGAGTTGTAGGACAGGGGACAGATGGGTATAGACTAACCTAAGTATAGGCTAGGCCATACAAGAGATAGGTGGGGAGGGGAGAAGAAGAAGGGTCTTCTATAGGAGAGGCTCTGTACCAAAGCGGCCACCAAGGAAGGGAGGACGCTCCCTAGCCTAAGGTTAGGCAGCCTGTCTGAGAACGGTGCATGGGTACCGTTTCAGCAAGGCACAGAACTAACTCCCCCCAAGCCTAACCTAGAGCAGGGATGTTACACCCTGAACCAGGAAGGATGGAAGACGTATCGCATTGCAGGGAAGGTTAGGTAGCCTAGCTTCAGTAATAGAGGAAGGGCAGGCCGTTCCTCATTCTCGGACGCAACCCTAAGGGGGGATCATTCCCTTAGGGAGGACAGAGAAGCGATAAGTACTTTGGTATGAGCTTGATCCCCTTACGTGGTAGGGAGAGCAAGGCTACGCAGAGGGAATGCCCTAAGGCAGGGGGTGAAGGGAGCATATAGTGGGCCTACAATTAGGTTAGGTTAGAGAGGCATACTGTCAAACCTATCCCCTATATGGTCCCTGAAGGCGAAAACACTTGCATCACAGTCAAACAGTATCATAAAATAATGCCACTATCTTCATAACTAAACCTAGGATCACTGTAATATATCATGCATGAACACTGATGATAGGCACTCTGGCCCAGGGGCTAGACTAGCGAACTGGTATGGGGTCAGTCGATGACCAATAAAAGAGCGTCAAAACACGATATATAAAGTTCCTAGCTATGAAGACTAAATAACTAATAGTATCGATTAGTTAATGAGGCCGGAAAAAGCTGTTGAGGCTAGCTAAATAAGGCATGCAAGACAACAGCGACGCCATAAAATGGCGGGTCCGGTAGTAGCACAGCTCTGCCACAAAACATAAAATATCTCGAAAAGTAAAAGTTACTTTACGGTCAGAGCTTATGTAAACAATACTGGAACCTTGTACTCAACTTTCCAGAAGAAGGCGAGGCCGAGGGTAGAGACATGGCTAAGATGCAAGCCGATAAGATACGCACAGGGAAAAATCCGTCTAGTAGGGCAAGCTACTAAGCGAAGGATGAGGATGGACGTGACGTCATTTAGCAATGGCGCCCGTTTGTTTACGTCTCGAGTACCAAAAGTAGCCACGGACGAGATTAGCTGTGGAACGGCTCCCCAGCTATTCTCCGCCCCTACACATCGAAGTGTTAACTCTATGTGGGGTGCAGATAGCTATGTGGCGCGTTATACATGCGTCCCCTGTTGATATACGATGTCTTAAAGGGAAACCTTTAGGATACTCGCTCCAAAAGTTAGAATTCTGTGATAACCTGTGGTTAAATTCTCTGGGAATATCTAGTAGTTATATACCCAAGGAAGCTACCAAAAAAGGAACCTTCCATCAGGACGCCATGGGTTGAGCCCAAAAATAGATTTTTTGCTTTGCTCAAAATCCGTTATTTGGGCTCAGGGCATGTCGTCCTGATGGAAGTTCTTTCATAGTAGCTTCTTAGGTTATATTTAACTACAGTGATATATCCCAGAGAATTTTACTTAAGGAATCCAGAATTCTAACTCCTGGCGCGAGTATCCCTAGCTTTCGCCTTTAGGGATATCGCATAATATCAGAGGACGTATTCTTGACACGCCACATAGCTATCTACACCCCTAGTAGCGTTTACGCTTCGAGAGGGGAAAGTGACCAGAATTGGAGGAGAGCCATTATCAAGGCATCGCTCTACTCCTACTGTTGAGTACCAGTATGACGTCCCGTCCGGGTGCCATCTTATCATTCCTTCTGTTGTAGCGATACTAACTCGGTGTTTCCCAGTGCTCTCTCGCTAATTTTTGGATTACTTTACTGCTATGATGCTTTCTCCAGCCTCATCTGCCTCTGGAATGTTGAGTATCATCTTTAATTTGTATGAATGTAAGCTCTTGCCAGATTTTTCCTCGATTCAAGGTTTAATTAACGTAACAAAAGCTGTTGCCTAACCGGAGGAGTCATGGACGCTGGTGTTCGCTCTGCATGTGATATTTAGTCAGCTAGAACGACCTTCCCGGTTTATTTCGCTTTAATAAATTTAGCTATTTAGCCTTTTAAGCTAGAAAATTTTATATTATGCCGATAGTATCGTGGTTTCGGCGATTTAGGTAACCGATCCTCACTTACGCTAGGCTTCCTAGCCTAGGCTTCTAGCCTTTACTTTCATGCATGATATAGTTTTCCTAGTGTGATAATTTATTGAAGCTTTAGGCACTATATTATACATATAAGATATTACTGCATAAATTTTCCTCTTCCAAAGATAGTATACGAGAGAGTTTCGGTGATTTAGGTAATCGATTCTCACCGCTCCTAGGCTACTATCCTAGGGGCTTTAGTATACTTTCATACATGTCCCCGATTGCTCTTGTATTGCCTTTTTTGGGTTCAAGCCATGGCGTCCTGATGGAAGGTTCCTTTTTGGTAGCTTCCTTGGGTAAATAACTACTAGATATTCCCAGAGAATTTAACCACAGGTTATCACAGAATTCTAACTTCTGAAGCGAGTATCCTAAAGGTTTCCCTTTAAGACATCGTATATCAACAGGGGACGCATGTATTAACGCGCCACATAGCTATCTGCACCCCACATAGAGTTAACACTTCGATGTGTAGGGGCGGAGAATAGCTGGGGAGCCGTTCCACAGCTAATCTCGTCCGTGGCTACTTTTGGTACTCGAGACGTGAACAAACGGGCGCCATTGCTAAATGACGTCACGTCCGTCCTCATCCTTCGCATAGTAGCTTGCCTTACTAAGACGGATTTTCCCTGTGCTTACTTTATCGACTTGCATCTTAGCCATGTCTCTACCCTCGGCCTCGCCTTCTTCTGGAAAGTTGAGTACAAGGTTCCAGTATTGTTTAAATAAGCTCTGACCGTAAAGTAACTTTTACTTTTCGAGATATTTTATGTTTTTTGGCAGAGCTGTGCTGCTACCGGACCCGCCATTTTATGGCGTCGCTGTTGTCTTGCATGCCCTATTTAGCTAGCCTCAACAGCTTCTCCGGCCTTATTAACTAATCGAAACTATTAGTTATTTAGTCTTCGTAGCTAGGAACTTTATATATCGTGTTTTGACACTCTTTTATCAGTCATCGCCTGACCCCATACCAGATCGCTAGCCTAGCCCCTAGGCCAGAGTGCCTATCATCAGTGTTCATGCATGATATATTACAGTGATCCTAGGTTTAGTTATGAAGATAGTGGCATTATTTTATGATACTGTTTACTGTGATGCAAGTGTTTTTGGGCTCAAGCCATGGCGTCCTGATGGAAGGTTCCTTTTTGGTAGCTTCCTTGGGTATATAACTACTAAGATATTCCCAGAGAATTTAACCACAGGTTATCACAGAATTCTAACTTCTGGAGCGAGTATCCTAAAGGTTTCCCTTTAAGACATCGTATATCAACAGGGGACGCATGTATTAACGCGCCACATAGCTATCTGCACCCCATACAGAGTTAACACTTCGATATGGAGGGACGGAGAATAGCTGGGGAGCTGTTCCACAGCTAATCTCGTCCGTGGCTACTTTTGGTACTCGAGACGTAAACAAACGGGCGCCATTGCTAAATGACGTCACGTCCGTCCTCATCCTTCGTTTAGTAGCTTGCCTTACTAGTCGGACTTTTCCCTGTGTGATCTTTATCGACTTGCATCTTAGCCATGTCTCTACCCTCGGCCTCGCCTTCTTCTGGAAAGTTGAGTACAAGGTTCCAGTATTGTTTAAATAAGCTCTGACCGTAAAGTAACTTTTACTTTTTGAGATATTTGATGTTTTATGGCAGAGCTGTGCCTCGCCCGGACCGGCCATTTTATGGCGTCGCTGTTGTTTTGCATGCCTTATTTAGATAGCCTCAACAGCGTTTTCCGGCCTCATTAACTAATCGATACTATTAGTTATTTAGTCTTCATAGCTAGGAACTTTTATATCGTGTTTTGACGCTTTATTATCGTTCATCAACTGACCCCATACCAGTTGGCTAGTCTAGCCCCTAGGCCAGAGCGCCTATATCAGTGTTCATGCATGATATTTATCAGTGATCCTAGGTTTATTTATGAAGATAGTGGCATTATTTTACAATACTGTTGACTGTGATGCAAGTGTTTTCGCCTTCAGGGACCATATAGGGGATAGGTTAGTTAGTGTGCCTCTCTAACCTAACCTACAAGTAGGACCCCTATATGCTTCCTTCATCCCCTGCCTTAGGGCATCCCCTCTGTGCAGCCTTGCTCCCCCTACCACGTAAGGGGATCAGGCTCTTATCAGAGTATATATCGCTTCTCTGTCCCCCCCTAAGGGAATGATCCCCCCTTAAGGTGGCGTCCGAGAATGAGGAACGGCTAGTCCGTCCTCTATTGCTGGGGCTAGGTCTCCGACCTCCCCTGCAATAGCGATATGTCTTCCATCCTTCCTGGTTCAGGGTGTAACCTCCCTGCTCTAGGTTAGGTTTTGGGGGAATTAGCTCTGTAACTTGCTAAAACGATACCCATGCACCGTTTCAGACAGGCTGCCTTACCTTAGGCTAGGGAGTGTCCTCCCTTCCTCGGTGGCCGCCCTGGTACAGAACCTCCTCCACAGAAGACCCTTCTCTTCTCCCCTCCCCACCTATCTCTTGTATGGCCTAGCCTATACTTAGGTTAGTCTATACCCATCTGTCCCCTGTCCTACAACTCCTCCTTAGGGTAGAGTGATAGGGCTACCTTGAGCTCCTGTGTGCAGTCCGCTCTGGTACATATACCCTTCATAGTGTCCTATGGGGTTAGCCACTGGATGCGTTCTGTCTGCAGGGGTTCTCCCCCCCTCTTGGGTGTTCCCTCCCCTCCCTTGGGCTCCCTTAGCTCCCGGTCCTCTGCGGCCCCTGCTTCTGGGTGATAGGGCTAGCCTCTATCATGGGTACACCCACTCAGGTGGGATGTCTTGGGGTCCGTGGCCGGACCCCTACATCTCTCCTTCTGTCTCTTTCACTATCCTGGTGCCGGTCCCTTGCCGCCTCCACTGTCGGTGATACCCACCTCCTACCTTGGTGACTTATCCCTTGCCCTCTGGGCCGCCAGTCCTCCGTGTGCCGGGGGACTGCCGCCTGCCGCCGGCTCCTAGCCGATGGCCTTCCCTCTTTCCTCATAGCTTCAGTCGTCCGTCCACCGGCCGTCCCCCGGAGTGCCGGCATCCGCTGCCGGCAGTCCGGTTCTGCTATAACCATCCTTGTTCCTGTCACCAAGCCCGCCGCTCCCCGCCGGCGTGCCGCCGCTGTGCCGGCGGCCGCCACCCTGGTATTACTCTTGACTTCTATATTGTCTTCCCTAATGCCAGAAACTCTGCTGGAGCGGCCTCCGGCGTGCCGGCGGTCTGCCGGAGCCTTCCGGAGGCGTCAAGGCGACTTGCACCCCCTTCTACTAGCTATCATCTGATGTTGATAGCCCTACATCGCAACCAGATGGTTTGATTACATAATGGATAGGTATTGCCTTACCGTTCCATTAGTAACCATGCTGTCTTCTTGCATATCACAGATTTCCAGCATGCTACGTGTATCTTAGCACGGCCGGTTACCGGAATCCGTTACCCTATGGGATCTTCTACGTTCCCAATCCTAGGGTCTGAGTGGCCTCAGTCCCATTTCTATATCCTTGGCAATCCCCACTAGAATTCCCACTGCCTTCACGGCATGCTATGTTGAATTCTGCCCTGTGTCCTCGGTCACAACAAATTGCCTACAGATAAGGTTACGGTAACCGGCCGGGCGGGTTACACGGAGGATGTGTCTATCTCCTTCTTTTCTGCCCACTCTCTGAACGTCACAGTGTTTCTACCAATTAATATTAGGTTAAAGATTAATCATTTAATACTTAACCTTAAAATAGAAGTCATCCTTATGACTCCCCTATACTCACGTCCTCTTTCACTTACAGGAAGAGTACGTGAAGTGCGACCATGGCTTCTGTGGAGTGAAGCACCCGCACTTTTATGGGCACACGGCGTGTAGGACTCACGCCCCTTGTGCAAACAAAAAAGGTGATCTGAAGTTCTGGGACCCACTGAACTGTACGGTCTGCCAGGAACGCCTGGTCGAGGCGTTCAATAACCCTCCCTCAGCGGAGGTTAGGGACGCTTCTCGAGAGAAGCTACGCAAATGGGTGCGTGGCCTCCAGAAGAACGCCACTGGACCGTACCTTGCCACCGAAGACTTGAGGGCCTAACTGTTGCCAAAGGCATCCCCAGACTCTGTGGTCCCCAAGGACCAGATCCCCACCGTCCAGATCACGGTGGAACCCGATGTTGTCATGGCTCAGTCCATGCACGAGTGTCGCCTGGATACCGAAAACGCGGAGCGTATGTCGGAAGTGTCGGAGACAACGGAGAGGAACCTCATGGCCGAAGAATTGGACTATGAGTAGGACCAAGTGGAATACGCTGGGTCGGAGCAGGAGGTCGCTCCGCCTTCCACCACCACCCCAACTCCTACACCGACGGAAGTATCACTACCGTCTACCTCCGCCACCCCGGAGCCCATCCCAACCAGCGCCCAGGAGATGTTTCGGATGCTCGAAGCCATCATGGACAAGAAACTCCGTGAGACACACGAATACATCAGGACCATGGGAAGTTCCAAGGAGCCGAAAAGGATTTCGGTTAAGGACCTCCCTGCATGCTTGCACGCCAACCCCTGGAGGTATGCCGAGCATATGCCGATCGCAACGGGCAGGATCTTCATCAGTGAGAAGGTCGGCTCGGCTGTCCTGGAAGAAGTGGAGGTCTTCCCAAGTTTTGAGGCTTACCCGGACTGTTACGTCCGACTTCGATCCGAACCTGCCTCTAAAGAAGAGACCGAACCTAAGGAGGTGATAGTGTTCGATCTCCCAAAGGCCCAGGCTATGATGGCCAACACCCTTAAAAGTAGGGGTTTTACCTGCTCAAAGCTTCCGGCGATGAGCAAGAAGCACCCTACCTACGTCGCACCTGATGATGCGATCCTCCCCTTCATGGAAAAGGCCTTCGCAGCGGTACACAGGGCAGTGGAAGAAGGGAAACCTTGCCCTGCACTGGAAGAGTGCAGACCCTTCTCCCTGGTCACTCCCCCCGATGCTCGAAACTTAATGACCATCTCCTTTGTCGGGAACAAGATACGAAGGAAAGGCTTGCCGCATCCATGTCCCTCCAGGTCCAGCTTGACGTCATGGCCGGTGACTCTAGAGTCCCCGACCACTACATGGTGCTCGCCAAGACGCATCTGGCGACTGTAGTCAAGGACTTATACAGCTTCATGAAGGCTCGGAGAGCCTGTCGTGAATTCGTGTTCTCAAGTGCCACAGTGAGACACGAACCCCGGAGGCTGATTTCCTCCAACATCTGGGGTAAGCACCTCTTTCCCTCTGATCTGGTGAAAGAGATTACCGACAAGGCCGCCACGGAGAACAGGAACCTTCTTCACAAGTGGGGCATGTCGAAGAAGAGGAAATCCTTTCAGGACGACGGCCCTCAACCTAAGAGGAGATCCTCCAAGCAGAAACCCCAGCAACGTCAACAGAGACGGCAGTTTCCGGGACCCGCTACTCCCCAAGTGGCTGCTCAGCCACAACAGACCTTTCAGCTGGTCACCCAACCAGTCTTGTCCCAATCACCGGTTTTCACCCCTGCCTTTGAGCAACAGACGACTACCTTTCGTCCCAAAGGTAGAGGCTCAAACAGAGGTGCAGGCAGAGACGCATCTCGCCGTCCCTCCAGAGGCAGAGGAGGAAAGGGAGCTAGCGGCCGAGGTGGTAAACCCTCGGGACACCAGAAGCAATGAAGTGCTTCCGGTGGGAGGAAGACTCCGCCAATTCCAGGATCATCGGACCTTCGATCCCTGGGCACACAGCATCGTCAACAAGGGTCTAGGCTGGAGTTGGACTCAACCACCCCCAACCTTCCAGCAATTCTTCCAACAATCAACCCCCCTTCTGGAAGAATATGTCCTAGATCTCTTGAACAAGAAGGTGATTAGGAGGGTAAAGTCAACCAGGTTCCAATGGAGACTGTTTTGCGTCCCCAAGAAGGACTCCGACAAGCTCAGAGTCATTCTAGACTTATCCCCCCTCAACAAGTTCATAGCGAACAACAAGTTCAAGATGCTGACTCTTCATCAGATAAGGACCCCTCTGCCTCAGGGTTCCTACACGGTCTCCATAGACCTAGCGGATGCCTATTGGTACGTTCCAATGAACCACCACGCTTCCTCCTACCTAGGATTTCGACTCCAAAGGAAAAGCTACGCCTTCAGGGCCATGCCCTTCGGCCTCAACGTGGCCCCTCGGATCTTCACAAAGCTGGCAGATGCCATCGTTCAACAGCTGCGCCTCCGAGACGTCCAGGTGATGGCCTACCTCGACGACTGGCTAGCCTGGGCTCCATCGCCCGAGGATTGTTTAAAATCCTGCAACAAAGTCACCCAGTTCCTAGAACACCTGGGATTCAAGATAAACGCGAAGAAATCTCGCCTCTCTCCAGCTCAAAGGTTCCAATGGCTAGGAATCCAGTGGAACCTTCAGTCACACCGCCTTTCCATCCCCCAGAAGAAAAGGAAGGAAATAGCAGGGTCTGTCAAGCGACTGCTGAAATCCAAACAGATCTCAAGACGTCAGCAGGAACGAGTTCTAGGCTCTCTACAGTTCGCCTCAGTGACAAACCCAGTGCTACGTGCACAGCTAAAGGATGCCGCGGGAGTCTGGAGACGTTCCGCATCCATCGCTCGAAGAGACCTCAAGAGACGGCTCCCAAACAGACTTCGGCTCCTCCTAAAGCCGTGGTCGGAAGCAAAGGCCCTGAAAAGGTCCATTCCTCTTCAACACCCACCTCCATCACTCAACATCCACACGGATGCTTCGCTGGAGGGTTGGGGAGGTCACTCCCACCAAAAATAGGCTCAAGGCACATGGTCTCCCCAATTCAAGACGTTTCACATCAACATCTTGGAGGCCATGGCGGTCCTTCTAACGCTGAAGAAACTCTCCCCGCTTCCCTCGATCCATATTCGTCTGTCCCTAGACAACTTGGTGGTAGTTCAATGTCTCAATCGCCAAGGCTCAAGATCGCCCCAGATAAATCAGGTGCTTCTGACAATCTTCCGTCTGGCAGAGAAGAAGAAATGGCACCTGTCTGCAGTTCACCTACAAGGATCCCGCAACGTGACGGAGGACGCTCTATCCCAGACAAGTCCGATAGAGTCGGAATGGTCTCTAGACGCAAGATCATTCTCCTTCATCTCTCAACAAGTCCCAGAACTTCAGACCGATCTCTTCGCAACGAGCGACAATAATCAACTTCCTCGATATGTAGCCCCGTCCGAGGACCCCAAGGCAGAAGCAGTGGACGCCATGTCACTGGACTGGAACAGATGGTCCAAGATCTACCTGTTCCCTCCCACCAACCTTCTGCTGAAAGTCCTCTCCAAGCTGAGAACCTTCAAAGGGACAGCGGCCCTAGTGGCTCCCAAGTGGCCCCGGAGCAATTGGTACCCCCTGGTCCTAGAGCTGCAGCCCACGCTGATCCCTCTCCCGGGCCCAGTACTCTCCCAGCGAATACAGAAGTCGACTGTCTTCGCTTCATCATCGAAAATCAAGGACCTTCATCTCATGATTTTCTCTCCTTAGCCGCGAAGAAAAGGTTTGGGATCTCGAAGAAAAGTCTAGACTTCCTCGAGGAATACAAGACCGAATCCACACGACGGCAATACGAATCATCCTGGAGAAAATGGGTCTTATTCGTCAAGGCAAAAATCCTACGGAAATCACCATTGATTTTTGCATGTCCTTCTTTATTCACCTTCACGGACAGGGCTTGGCAGCCAACACGATTTCTACTTGCAAATCGGCCTTGACTAGACCACTAATGTATGCCTTCCAGATTGATCTGTCCAACGACATCTTCAATAAACTCCATTTTGCCTCCAACTTTGACAATGATTCGTGCCCTCTCAAGGATCTGACTCAGAAAGTTATCTTTCTTTTTGCTCTTGCTTCAGGAGCCCGAGTCAGCGTAATAGTGGCATTATCAAGGGACGAGGGCCACATCCTGTTTACAGATTCAGGTGACCTTACCCTCTTCCCGGATCCGACGTTTCTCGCCAAAAACGAATTACCCACCAAAAGATGGGGCCCTTGGAGAATATGCCCCCTGAAAGAAGATGCCTCTCTATGTCCAGTAGAGAGCCTCAAGGTCTATCTTCATAGAACTTCGGACTTTGGTGGAGGCCAACTCTTTAAAGGAGAAACTTCGGACAGCGACCTGTCACTGAAACAACTAAGAGCGAATATCACCTACTTCATTCACAGAGCGGATCCTGACAGTTCACCCGCCGGTCACGATCCTAGAAAAGTTGCATCGTCTCTGAATTTCTTTCAGAGTATGGATTTCGAAAGTCTTAAGAGTTTCACAGGCTGGAAATCCTCGCGTGTTTTCTTCAAACATTATGCGAAACAAGTGCACGAAGTCAAACATTTTGTGGTAGCCGCAGGTAGTGTTATGAAACCTGCACCTAACTCTGCATAGAACAGTGAGTTACTTGGGACTCTAACTCCTCGGGTGCCTATGTTGACCCTCGCGTGATACGTAGTGATTTAAAAAACACTTAGTGCTTTTTCATAGACTGTTCTTCTCCCAGGTGAAATGTCATAGTCGTCACATGAGTGCCGCATGCCTAGAGCATGATGTGTTTTATTTTAATAGACTGACGTTCCTCTGGAACGAGTGCCTACTAATAATTTGAAATTCCCTTTCAAATTCAAGAGCAAGTCTTTCGTGACTATGTACATTATAATTTATTGTAAATAACTTTTACAATTTTATTGAATTTCCTTAACATGTTCTGCAATTGTGAAATAAAATTTCTATTTTATTACTTGTGCGTCTCAATCCGCTCCTACTTATACTATGAAATACATGACTGTCATAGTTTTATTATCCCCTTCCTCTTATGTCGATGAAGATGACTAAGGGTTCAACCCTTATCATATACTCACTTCTGCAATGTAATATTCCTACACGAATACTTACTTACATCATACCTTAGAGACCAGACGACTCTCTATTCACATACAGTGCCTAACCACCACTTGTCTGCCTTTGTGAATGTTCCTATATGAATGCCAACAATTCAGTCTTGTCTCCGAGTTCTTCATGTTCTCCCAGCAAGGTGAGTAGCCCTTCGACGACCACTTTGATCTTCGGCATGGTCCGTTGGGACTTCGCTGCCAGGGGGGGCAGGAAGTTTCAGCCCCACGGAACCTCTATCTAGATTACCATGCTTGCTCTATTCAAAGCCCTCGGCACTTACACTAAAAGGGGAAAATCTACCACGATACATTGATTCTCTGGTATTCTTCCATCAGGACGCCATGGCTTGAGCCCAAAAAACGGATTTTGAGCGAAGCGAAAAATCTATTTTTGGGTGAGATAGCCATGGCGTCCTGATGGACCCTCCCTGCTACTTCGTCCAGCCTTTCAGGTCCCACCCTGTCCTGCTGTATCATGGTGATCGGCAAGCAACTGGCTTCAGGATGAGGACGGACATGACGTCATTTAGCAATGGCGCCCGTTTGTTTACGTCTCGAGTACCAAAAGTAGCCACGGACGAGATTAGCTGTGGAACAGCTCCCCAGCTATTCTCCGTCCCTCCATATCGAAGTGTTAACTCTGTATGGGGTGCAGATAGCTATGTGGCGTGTTAATACATGCGTCCCCTGTTGATATACGATGTCTTAAAGGGAAACCTTTAGGATACTCGCTCCAGAAGTTAGAATTCTGTGATAACCTGTGGTTAAATTCTCTGGGAATATCTTAGTAGTTATATACCCAAGGAAGCTACCAAAAAGGAACCTTCCATCTGGACGCCATGGCTATCTCACCCAAAAATAGATTTTTCGCTTCGCTCAAAATCCGTTTTTCGCCTTCAGGGACCATGTAGGGGATAGGTTTGATAGTGTGCCTTTCTAACCTAACCTAAATGTAGGACCCCTATATGCTCCCTTCACCCCCTGCCTTAGGGCATTCCCTCTGTGTAGCCTTGCTCCCCCTACCACGTAAGGGGATCAAGCTCATATCAGAGTACCTATCGCTTCTCTGTCCTCCCTAAGGGAATGATCCCCCCTTAGGGTTGCGTCCGAGAATGAGGAACGGCCTGCCCTTCCTCTATTGCTGAGGCTAGGTTCCTGACCTTCCCTGCAATAGCGATACGTCTTCCAACTTTCCTGGTTCAGGGCGTAATATCCCTGCTCTAGGTTAGGCTTGGGGGGAGATAGTTCTGTGCCTTGCTGAAACGGTACCCATGCACCGTTCTCAGCCAGGCTGCCTACCTTAGGCTAGGGAGCGTCCTCCCTTCCTTGGTGGCCGTTTTGGTACAGAACCTCCCCTATGGAAGACCCTTCTTCTTCTCCCCTCCCCACCTATCTCTTGTATGGCCTAGCCTATACTTAGGTTAGACTATACCCATCTGTCCCCTGTCCTACAACTCCTCCATAGGGTGGAGTGATAGGGCTACCTTGAGTCCCTGTGTGCAGGCCGCTCTGGTACATATACCCTTCATAGTGTCCTATGGGGTTAGCCACTGGATGCGTATTGTCCGCAGGGGTTCTCCCCCTCTTGGGTGTTCCCTAGCCCTCCCTTGGGCTACACTGGCTCCCGGCCGCCTGCGGCTCCCTGCCACTGGGTGATAGGGCTAGCCCCTATCATGGGTACACCCATTCAGGTGGGATGCCTTGGGGTTCGTGTCCTTACTCCTACATCCCTCCTTCTGTCTCTTTCACTGTCCTGGTGCCGGTCCCTTGCTGCCTCTACTGTCGGCGATACCGACCTCCCCCCTTGGTGACTCCTTCCTTGCCCCCGTGGCCGACAGCCCTCCGTGTGCCGGAGGGCTGCCGCCTCCCGTCGGCGTGCAGCCGATGGCCTACCCTTATACCTCCTTCCTTCGGTCGTCCGTCCATCGGACCGACCCCCGGCGTGCCGGCAGTCTGGTTCTGCTGTAGCTCACCCTTGTCCCTGTCACCAAGCCGGCAACCTTCGGCTGCCGGAGCCGCTGCCTCCCGCCGGCGTGCCGTCGTTGTACCGGCGGCCGCCATCCTGGCATTACTCTTGACTTCTCTGTTTGTCTTCCCTAATGCCAGAAACTCTGCTGGAGTGGCCTCCGGCGTGCCGCCAGTCTTCCGGCGCATTCCGGAGGCGCCAAGAGACCTGCACCCCTTCTCCTAGCTATCAACACAATGCTGATAGCCCTACCTTGCAACCAGATGGTTTGACTACATAAATAGATAGGTATTGTCTTACCGTTCTATTAGTAGCCGTGCTGTCTTCTTGCATATCACAATTTTCCAGCATGCTGTGTGTATCTTAGCACGGCTGGTTGCCGGAAACCGTTACCCTATGGGGTTTTCTTCATCCGCAATTCAATGGTCTGAGTGGTCTCATTCCCAGTTTTATATCCTTGGCAATTCCTACTAGAATTCCTTTGCCTCCCTGGCAATCTATGGAGAATTCTACCCTGTGTCCTCGGTCACAAAAATTGCCTATGGATAAGGTTACGGTAACCAGCCGGGCGGGTTACACGGAGTTTGTGTCTATCTACTTCATTTCCCGCTCCACTCTCAAACATCACAATGTTTATATCACTTAAGATTAAGTTAAAAATTAACCTTTTAATATTTAACTTTAGAATATAAGTCATTAATATGACTTCCCCATACTCATGTTCTCTTTCTCTTACAGGAGGAGTACGTGAAGTGCGACCACGGCTTCTGTGGAGTGAAGCGCCCGCACTTCTACGGGCACACGGCGTGTAGGACCCACTCCCCTTGCGCCAACAAGAAAGGCGATCTGAAGTTTTGGGACCCGCAGAACTGTACAGTCTGCAAGGACCGCCTGGTCGAGGCGTTCAATAATCCTCCCTCAGCGGAGGTTAGGGACGCTTCTCGAGAGGAGCTACGCAAGTGGGTGCGTGGCTTCCAAAAGAACGCCACCGGACCATACCTTGCCACCGAAGACTTGAGGGCCTTGCTTTTCCCGAAGGCAACCCCAGACTCTGTGGTCCCCAAGGATCAGATCCCCACCGTCCAGATAACGGTGGAACCTGATGTAGTCATGGCCCAGTCCATGCACGAGTGCCGTCTGGATACCGACAACGCGGAACGTATATCGGAAGTGTCGGAGAACACGGAGAGGAACCTCATGGCCGAAGAATTGGACTATGAGGAAGACCAGGTGGAATACACTGAGTCGGAGCAGGAGGTCGCTCCACCTTCCACCCCCACACCGACTCCTACACTGACGGACGTATCACTCCCGTCTACCTCCGCTACCCTGGACCCCATCCCATCCAGCGCCCAGGAGATGTTCCGAATGCTCGAAGCTCTCATGGACAAGAAACTCCGTGAGACACACGAATACATCAGGACCATGGGAAGTTCAAAGCAGCCGAAAAGGATTTCGGTTAAGGACCTCCTGGCATGCTCGGACGCCAACCCCTGGAGGTATGCCGAGCACATGCCAATTACAACAGGCAGGATCTTCATCAGTGAGAAGATCGGCTCGATTGTCCTGGAAGAAGTGGAATTCTTCCCGAATTTTGAGGCTTATCCGGACTGTTACGTCCGATTTCGATCCAAACCTGCCTCTAAAGAAGAGACCGAACCGAAGGAGGTGATTGTGTTCGATCTCCCGAAGGCCCAGGCTATGCCGGCCAGTACAGTCAAAAGTAGGGGTTTTACCTGCTCAAAACTTCCGGCGCTTAGCAAGAAGCACCCTACCTACGTCGCACCAGACGATGCGACCCTCCCCTTCTTGGAAAAGGCCTTCGCTGCGGTACATAAGGCAGTGGAAGAAGGAAAACCTTGCCCTGCACTGGAGGAGTGCAGACCTTTCTCCCTGATTACTCCCCCCAATGTTCGACACTGGAAAGATGTCCAGCATACATTCGTGGTAGGGAAACTAGAACCTGACGTAGCTGGCCGTCAGTTTAACGAAGACCTCCCGAAAACGAAGACCTCCCGAAACTTAATGACCATCTCCTTCGTCGGGAACATGACACGAAGGAAAGGCTCGCCGCATCCATGTCCCTCCAGGTACAGCTCGACGTCATGGCCGGTGACACTAGAGTCCCTGACTACTACATGGTGCTCGCCAAAACACATTTGGCGACCGTAGTAAAAGACCTGTACAGCTTCACAAAGGCTCGTAGAGCCTGTCGTGAATTCGTGTTCTCCAGTGCCACAGTGAGACACGAACCCCGGAGGCTGATTTCCTACAACATCTGGGGTAAGCACCTCTTTCCCTCCTCTCTTGTGAAAGAGATCACCGACAAGGCCGCCACGGAGAACAGGAACCTTCTCCACAAGTGGGGCATGTCGAAGAAAAGGAAATACTCTCAGGACGACGGCCCTCAGCCTAAGAGGAAATCCTCCAAGCAGAAACCCCAGCAACGTCAACAGAGACGGCAGTTTCCGGGATCCGCTACTCCCCAAGTGACAGCTCAGCCACAGCAGACCTTTCAGCTGGTCACCCAACCGGTCTTGTCACAGTCGCCGGTTTTCACCCCTGCTTTCGAGCAACAGTCAACTACCTTTCGTCCCAAAGGTAGAGGCTCAAATAGAGGTGCAGGCAGAGACGCATCTCGCCGTCCCTCCAGAGGCAGAGGAGGAAGGGAAGCTAGCGGCCGAGGCAGTAAACCCTCGGGACACCAGAAGCAATGAAGTGCTTCCGGTGGGAGGAAGACTCCGCCAATTCCAGGATCGTTGGACCTTCAATCCCTGGGCACACAGCATCGTCAAGAAGGGTCTAGGCTGGAGTTGGACTCAACCACCCCCAACCTTCCAGCAATTCTTCCAACAATCAACCCCCCTTCTGGAAGAATATGTCCTAGATCTCTTGAACAAGAAGGTGATAAGGAGGGTAAAGTCAACCAGGTTCCAAGGGAGACTGCTTTGCGTCCCCAAGAAGGACTCCAACAAACTGAGAGTCATTCCAGACTTATCCCCCCTCAACAAGTTCATAGCGAACAACAAGTTCAGGATGCTGACTCTCCAACAGATAAGGACCCTTCTGCCTCAAGGTTCCTACACGGTCTCCATAGACCTGGTGGATGCCTACTGGCACGTTCCAATGAACCACCACGCTTCCTCCTACCTAGGATTTCGGCTCCAAAGGAAAAGCTACGCCTTCAGGGCCATGCCCTTCGGCCTCAACGGGGCCCCTCGGATCTTCACAAAGCTGGCAGACGCCATCGTTCAACAGCTGCGCCTCCGAGGCGTCCAGGTGATGGCCTACCTCGACGACTGGCTGGTCTGGGCTCCATCGCCCGAGGATTGTTTAAGATCCTGCAACAAAGTTACCCAGTTCCTAGAACACCTGGGATTCAAGATAAACGCGAAGAAATCTCGCCTCTCTCCAGCTCAGAAGTTCCAATGGTTAGGAATCCAGTGGAACCTTCAGTCACACCGCCTTTCCATCCCCCAGAAGAAAAGGAAGGAAATAGCAGGGTCTGTCAAGCGACTGCTGAAATCCAAACAGATCTCAAGACGTCAGCAGGAACGAGTTCTAGGCTCTCTACAGTTCGCCTCAGTGACAAACCCAGTGCTACGTGCACAGCTAAAGGATGCCGCGGGAGTCTGGAGACGTTCCGCATCCATCGCTCGAAGAGACCTCAAGAGACGGCTCCCAAAGAGACTCCGGCTGCTCCTAAAGCCGTGGTCGGAAGCAAAGGCCCTGAAAAGGTCCATCCCTCTTCAACACCCACCTCCATCACTCAACATCCACACGGACGCTTCGCTGGAGGGTTGGGGAGGTCACTCCCACCAAAAACAGGCTCAAGGAACATGGTCCTCCCCTATTCAAGACGTTTCACATCAACATCTTGGAGGCCATGGCGGTCCTTCTAACTCTGAAGAAACTCTCCCCACCTCCCTCGATCCATATTCGTATGACCCTGGACAACTCGGTGGTAGTTCGATGTCTCAATCGCCAAGGCTCAAGATCGCCCCAGATAAATCAGGTGCTTCTAACAATCTTCCGTCTGGCAGAGAAGAAGAAATGGCACCTGTCTGCAGTTCACCTACAAGGATTCCGCAACGTGACGGCGGACGCTCTATCTCGGACAAGCCCGATAGAGTCGGAATGGTCTCTAGACGCAAGATCCTTCTCCTTCATCTCTCACCAAGTCCCAGAACTCCAGATCGATCTCTTCGCAACGAGCGACAACAATCAACTTCCTCGATATGTTGCCCCGTACGAGGACCCCAAGGCAGAAGCAGTGGACGCCATGTCCCTGGATTGCAACAGATGGTCCAGGATCTACCTGTTCCCTCCCACCAACCTTCTGCTAAAAGTCCTCTCCAAACTGAGAACCTTCAAAGGAACAGCGGCCCTAGTGGCTCCCAAGTGGCCCCGAAGCAACTGGTACCCCCTAGTCCTGGAGCTACAACCCACGCTGATCCCTCTCCCGGGCCCAGTTCTCTCCCAGCAAGTACAGAAGTCGACTGTCTTTGCTTCATCATCGAAAGTCAGGGACCTTCATCTCATGATTTTCTCTCCCTAGCCGTGAAGAAAAGGTTTGGGATCTTGAAGAAAAGTCTAGACTTCCTCGAGGAATACAAGACCGAATCCACACGACGGCAATACGAATCATCCTGGAGAAAATGGCTCTCATTCGTCAGGGCAAAAAATCCTACGGAAATCACCATCGATTTTTGCATGTCCTTCTTCATTCACCTTCATGGACAGGGCTTACCAGCCAATACGATTTCTACTTGCAAATCGGCCTTGACTAGACCACTAATGTACGCCTTCCAGATTGATCTGTCCAGCGACATCTTCAATAAACTGCCGAAGGCATGCGCTCGTCTACGCCCAGCACCCCCACCAAAACCTATCTCCGGGTCCCTGGACAAGGTGCTCCATTTTGCCTCCAGTTTGGACAACGATTCGTGCCCTCTCAAGGATCTGACTCAAAAGGTTATATTTCTTTTTGCTCTTGCTTCAGGAGCCCGAGTCAGCGAAATAGTGGCGTTATCAAGGGACGAGGGTCACATTCTGTTTACAGACTCAGGAGACCTTACCCTCTTCCCGGATCTGACGTTTCTCGCTAAAAACAAACTACCCGCCAAAAGATGGGGCCCTTGGAGAATCTGCCCCCTGAAAGAAGATGCCTCTCTATGTCCAGTAGAGAGCCTCAAGGTCTATCTTCATAGAACTTCGGACTTTGGTGGAGGCCAACTCTTCAAAGGAGAAACATCGGGCAGCGAACTGTCACTGAAACAACTAAGAGCGAAGATCACCTACTTCATTCGCAGAGCGGATCCTGACAGTACACCCGCAGGTCATGATCCTAGAAAAGTTGCATCGTCTCTGAATTTCTTTCAGAGTATGGATTTCGAAAGCCTCAAGAGTTTCACAGGCTGGAAATCCTCGCGTGTTTTCTTCAAGCATTACGCGAAACAAGTGCATGAAGTCAAACATTTCGTGGTAGCCGCAGGTAGTGTTATGAAACCTGCACCTAACTCTGCATAGACCAGTGAGTTACTTGGGACTCTAACTCCTCGGGTGCCTATGTTGACCCTCGCGTGATACATAGTGAATTCAAAGACACTTAGTGTTTTTCATAGACTGTTCTTCTCTCAGGTGAAATGTCATAGTCGTCACGAGTGCCGTATGCCTAGTGCATGATGTGTTTTTTCTTTTAAAAGACTAATGTTCCTCTGGAACCCGTGCTTTCTAATAATTTGAAATTTTCTTTCAGATTCAAGAGCGAAGTCTTTCATTACTATGTACATTATAATTTATTGTAAATACCTTTACATCCTTTATTGCATTTATTACCATATTCTGCAATTGTGAAATAAAATTTCTATTTTATTTACTTGTGCGTCTCAATCCGCTCCTACTTATACTATGAAATACATGGTTGTCATAGTTTCATTATCCTTCCCCTTTTTCCTCTATAAAAAAGATGAAGATAATTGGTTCAATCCATATTATATACTCACCCATGCTATGTAATATTCCTAACTGAATACTTACTTGCGCTATACCTTCGAGACCAGACTGTTCTACTTTACAATATACAGTGCCTAACCACTACTTGTCTGTTTTTTGAGAATGTTCCTATACGAATAGCAACCATTCAGTCTTGTCTCCGAGTTCTTCACGTACTCCCCGCAAGGTGGGTAGCCCTTCAAGAACCACTTTGATCCTCAGCATGGTCCGTTGGGACTTCTCTGCCAGGGGGGGCAGGAAGTTTCAGCCCCACGGAACCTCTATCTAGATTACCATGCTTGCTCTATTCAAAGCCCTCGGCACTTACACTAAAAGGGGAAAATCTACCACGATACATTGAATCTCTGGTATTCTTCCATCAGGACGCCATGGCTTGAGCCCAAAAAACGGATTTTGAGCGAAGCAAAAAATCTATTTTTGGGTGAGATAGCCATGGCGTCCTGATGGACCCTCCCTGCTACTTCGTCCAGCCTTTCAGGTCCCACCCTGTCCTGCTGTATCATGGTGATCGGCAAGCAACTGGCTTCAGGATGAGGACGGACGTGACGTCATTTAGCAATGGCGCCCGTTTGTTTATGTCTCGAGTACCAAAAGTAGCCACGGACGAGATTAGCTGTGGAACGGCTCCCCAGCTATTCTCCGCCCCTACACATCGAAGTGTTGACTCTATGTGGGGTGCAGATAGCTATGTGGCGCGTTAATACATGCGTCCCCTGTTGATATACGATGTCTTAAAGGGAAACCTTTAGGATACTCGCTCCAGAAGTTAGAATTCTGTGATAACCTGTGGTTAAATTCTCTGGGAATATCTAGTAGTTATTTACCCAAGGAAGCTACCAAAAAGGAACCTTCCATCTGGACGCCATGGCTATCTCACCCAAAAATAGATTTTTCGCTTCGCTCAAAATCCGTTATTTAAGTGGAGACTGATACCTCCTAGTCTTTTATAAGTGATACTAATCTTCCTAGGAGATTTAAGTGCAATCTCTTCTCCCTCTGAGTTAGCCTAGGCTGAACCCTAGTCAGCTTTGCCTTGAATTTCATTTGGGTAAATCTAGGCTAGGGTGTTTCTGCCCCCTCCCTTAACCGCAGATCCTGGTTTTGGTTTTGGGTCAGAACATCAGAGTATTCCGTCTGTGGTCGGTTGCCAACTGGCTAGGTGAATTGAATTCCCAGGACAGGTTAGGCTACCGACCCAGGAGGCTAGACCTCCCTAGGCCTCACCTGAAGGCATTATATGATATGATGCCTCCTCCCTGTGGCCTAGCAGACAGTCCTGTGCTGGCAGAACCTAAGCTGAAGAATAGAATTCTTCTATTGCTTGGGGGACTCCGACACTAGACTCTGTTCCTACTGTCTGAGACAGCAGTGAGGGTGCTGCCAATCTCATTCTGTATTGGGCTAGCCCTAGGCTAAGGAATCGAATTCCCTGGCCCCTTGGGATAGTTCTAATACTGGAACAGTGTCTGACCGGTTCCTCCCTCACCCTACAGGACCCTCACCCCTCCCCTCTCTGTCCTTTAGTGATGGCCTAGCCTTCACATACCTTTGGCCATCATCCTACAATCGACCCTAGTGTCGGTAGGTTGTGGGATTGGCTCGGGTTCTCTGTCGGCTGCTCGGCTGTGCCGGCTGCTGGCAGAGATTCCCCATCCCTATCGAGTGTTCTTCAGTCCTCTCTTGGTCTGCCTTCCATAACCCTGCCGGCAGAGATCGGTGGGGTTGTGGTTGGATGGAAGCCTGAATGTAACATTTCTCCCTTCCATATGAACCCTCATTCCAGATGGAGGGCAGTAAGGCTGAGCCTTTACACGCCCCCTCATCCATGCTTTCCCTCTCTTACCACTAGTATCCTGGATCCCAACTGCCGGCGGCCATGAGGCCACCGACAGCTGGCTGGACTGCAGACCGCTGACAGATTGTACTGTCGCCAACTGGTATGGGTTGCCGATGGTCGGCGACCCACTGCCAGCCGGCGACCCATCGGCCGCCTGCCGGCAGCTATGATGACTGCCGGCAGCCGGTCGAACAATTGTCTGACGACATATCTCCTGCCGCCCCGGCTGACGGAGACCGCCGAATGTCGGCGGCTTCCCGGCGGCCGGCGACCTACAATAACCGGCGGTCTGCCGCTCACTACCACTAGAAGGCAGTACACCTTCTAACTTAAACCCAGGAACTAACATGCCGGAGTATGCCGGCAGGTTCTACAGTATAAGACTGTGCATTGGTCAGTATAATTGCGATATAGATCATACTGCAATAAGAAAACCTCCGTATAGTTTGTACTGTAGCCCATACATTTTCTAACCTACACTGTGTTTCATGGGCAGCCTATTGTGAGGCCACTTGATATAAAGAAAGTGCGTTCTTTCTTTAATTTACAGTGATCACTACATTCAATCCCCAATATTGAATTCCAGAAGACAGTGTTAAGCTACACCTCTCTATATCCTTAGAAATACCCCGAAATTCAATTTTGAGGGAGGTCATAGCAATTGGCTGAACAGAAAACACACGTAGGTGTCTTTCCTTCTTCTTTTCCAGCTTACCTATCCTAAGCTAAATATATACATAACATTGTATAATAAATTTTGTGAGATAATTCACCAATACTCATCTGCCTTTCCTTTCTTTACAGGAGGACCATCCCAAGTGTGGAAATCACTTCTGTAATGTCCGCAGTAAAAACTTCAGCAACCATGGACTGTGCAGGACGCACGCGCGCTGCGCAGCGGCGTCGGGTTCTCTGAAGTATTGGGACCCCCAGGTATGTGACGTTTGTTCCAATCTGGTTACTGAAGCTTTTGATGATCAAAAGTCGACTGAGTCAAGGGATGCAGCAAGAGAGAAGCTGTGGAAATGGGTCAGGGGTTTTCAGAAGAATACCACCGGGCCATACCTTCCTAACGAAAAGATGAGGGCCTGTCTCTTCCCTAGGGTATCTTCGGATGCAGTCATCCCGCAACCTTACGCAGAGATCCCCCTCGTCCAGATTCCGGTAGAATCTAATGTATCGGATGCCATGAAGGACATCCAGCTAGAAGACAACATGTCAGTCATTTCGGAAGACACTGAACGTAGTCTTCTAGCCGAAGACCAGGAGCAAGAGTCTGTGTTGGCTCCTGAGACCGACGACGAAGGAACCGAAATAGTTTCGGTTTCATCAGCTCCGGTGGCAGAGCCCGTCCCCTCGACCTCCTCTGCCCCTCAATTGGCTGACATAAGCCAAACTTTAACCTCTATCCTGTCTATGTTTCAGGATATGAAGAAGGAGTCAACCGTGAAAGAAGCTGCGCTTCGGTCAGAGATGCTCCAACTTGTAGCTTCTCGTATAGCTCCAAAGAAGCTAAACATTAAGGACCTTCCCGCTTTCTCGGACGTCAACCCACGGAGGCATGCTGAGCACATGCCCATGTCAGGAGGTAAGATCTTCCTCTCCGACAAGCTGGGCACAGTCCCAGTGGAAGACGTGGAATTCTGGCCCAGTAAAGGGGCCTACCCAGCCTGCTACGTTCGTCTGAGGACGGAACCTCCTTCGAAAGAGGAGACAGAGCCGAAAGAGGTCATAATCCTTGACCTCCCCAAAGCTCAGGCCTTGTTTACAAGCACACTGAAGGAGAGGGCCTTCATTACCTCCAAAGTGCCGGCTCTGAGTAAGAAGCACCCATCCTTCGTTGCTTCTTCTACCCGTGCCTCCCCCTTTATGGAAAAAGGGTTTAAGGCGGCCTTAAAGGTAGTCGAGGCGGGAAAACCTTGCCCCACACTCGAAGAGTGTAGGCCGTTCTTCCTTGCCCTACCATCAAACAATGCTGACTGGAAGGACGTTTTTAGTACCTTCTCAGTTGGGAAGTTGGAGGCCGACATCGCCGGGTGTCAGTTCGGAGAAGACCTCCCTAAGTTGTCAGAGTTCCACCTGCGCAGGGAGCAGGAAACGAAGGAAAGACTTGCCGCCCCAATGTCTCTTCAGACTGGACTGGAGACGATGGCAAGCGTCTCCCCAACCCCAGACATGTACATGGTCTTTGCCAAGGCTCACCTGGCAACAGTCACCAAAGACCTGTACAACTTAATCAAAGCCAGACGGGCTTGTAGAGAGTTCGTGTTCGCCTCGGCTGCGGTGAGGCATGAACCAAGGAAGTTGATATCTTCCAACATCTGGGGAAAAGACCTCTTCCCAAGTGAAGTGGTCATCTCCAAAAGTGGGGTTTGTCGACAAAGAGAAAGTCTTCACCAGATGAGGGTCCCCAACCCAAAAGGAAGACTAAGAGACCAAGAGCGCCCTCTCGCCCACCTAGACAACAACAACAACTTCCCGTGGCCACGGTGTCCCAGACGGTGGCACAACCACCCACCACATACCAATTGGTACCCCAGCAACTAGCGACACAGTCGCCTGTTTTTACCCCGGCCTTTGAAAGACAATCCACGACCTTTCGGCCGAAGTCTCGAGGTTCATTTCGAGGCTCCTCTAGACGCTCCTCAAGAGGCAGGGGCAACAAGGGTGGACGGGGCCAAGGAGGTAAGTCCTCCAACCAGCACTCTAAGTGAGATGCTTCCGGTAGGAGGGAGACTTTTCTCTTTCCGGGATTGTTGGACCTTCGATCCCTGGGCCCACAGCCTGATAAAAAACGGACTGAGTTGGAGCTGGAACACAACTCCACCACCTTTCCCTCAATTCTTCCAACACTCAACCCCCATTTTGGAAGAATATGTCCAAGAACTCTTAGACAAGAGAGTCATAAGGAGAGCAAAGTCCGTCAAGTTCCAGGGAAGGCTGTTTTGTGTTCCGAAGAAGGACTCGGAAAAACTCAGAGTCATTCTGGACTTGTCACCACTCAACAAGTTCATAGTGAACCACAAGTTCAGGATGCTTACTCTTCAACACATAAGGACCCTACTGCCGAAGCAGGCTTACACAGTCTCCGTAGACATGGCGGACGCATATTGGCATGTCCCAATCAATCGACAAGTTTCCTCCTACCTAGGATTCAAGCTGCAAAAGAGACAATACGCCTTCAGAGCCATGCCCTTCGGACTAAACATAGCCCCAAGGGTATTCATAAAGCTTGCAAACGCAATCATTCGTCAACTACGCCTAAAGGGAGTTCAGGTGATTGCCTACCTGGACGACTGGCTGGTGTGGGCAGCATCCGAAGCAGAATGCACGCAAGCCTCCAAGGAAGTGATCCAGTTCCTGGAACATCTAGGATTCAAGATCAACTTGGAAAAGTCTCGACTATCTCCAGCTCAAAAGTTCCAATGGCTGGGCGTTCATTGGAACTTACAGTCACACCGCCTCTCCCTTCCATCAAAGAAGAGGAGAGAGATAGTGGGATCTGTCAAGAGACTTCTACGATCCGACAGGCTATCACGACGGCAACAAGAGAGGGTACTGGTTTCTCTCCAGTTTGCCTCAGTGACAGACCCAGTGCTGAGCGCACAATTAAAAGACGCATCAGGATTCTGGAGAAGATACGCATCAAACGCTCGAAGAGATCTAACAAGACCGATACCAACTCGTCTGCGATCACTTCTCAAGCCATGGTCGGAGGCCAAGTACCTAAAGAAGAAGGTACCCTTGCAACCACCTCCACTCTCGGTCACCGTTCACACAGATGTCTCAAAGGAAGGATGGGGAGGCCACTCTCACCAACGGAAAGTCCAAGGAACCTGGTCCTCCCTCTTCAAGACCTTCCACATCAACATTCTGGAAGCCATGGCAGTTTTTCTATCGCTGAAGAAACTGAAGCTTTGCTGCTCGATCCACATCTGACTGGTCCTGGACAGCGAAGTGATAATGAGATGTCTAAACCGACAAGGTTCAAGATCGCCCCAAATCAACCAAGTGATGTTGGCCATCTTCCGTCTGGCGGAAAAGAAGAGATGGCACTTATCAGTAGTTCACCTTCCAGGGTTCCGATATGTGACGGTGGACGCTCTATCCAGGCTCACCCCGATAGAGTCAGAATGGTCCCTAGACACAAGATCATTCTCCTTCATCTTACGCAAAGTCCCAGGACTTCAGATAGACCTCTTCGCAATGAGCGACAAGAAGAAGCTACCCCGGTATGTAGCCCCGTACGAGGATCCTCTAGCGGAAGCAGTAGACGCGATGTCCCTAGATTGGAACAGATGGTCCAGGATTTACCTGTTCCCTCCAACCAACCTCCTGCTCAAGGTCCTCAACAAACTGAGATCCTTTCAGGGAACAGCAGCGATAGTGGCTCACAAGTGGCCCAACAGCATCTGGTTCCCTCTGATAACGGAACTGCGATTGAAGCTAATCCCATTGCCGGATCCAGTTCTGACTCAATAAGTGCAGAAGTCGACTGTCTCCGCTTCATCACAGAAAACCCGAAACCTTCATCCCAGGACTGCAGATAGACCTCTTCGCAATGAGCGACAAGAAGAAGCTACCCCGGTATGTAGCCCCGTACGAGAATCCTCTAGCGGAAGCAGTAGACGCGATGTCCCTAGATTGGAACAGATGGTCCAGGATTTACCTGTTCCCTCCAACCAACCTCCTGCTCAAGGTCCTCAACAAACTGAGATCCTTTCAGGGAACAGCAGCGATAGTGGCTCACAAGTGGCCCAACAGCATCTGGTTCCCTCTGATAACGGAACTGCGACTGAAGCTAATCCCATTGCCGGATCCAGTTCTGACTCAATAAGTGCAGAAGTCGACTGTCTCCGCTTCATCACAGAAAACCCGAAACCTTCATCCCAGGACTGCAGATAGACCTCTTCGCAATGAGCGACAAGAAGAAGCTACCCCGGTATGTAGCCCCCTACGAGGATCCTCTAGCGGAAGCAGTAGACGCGATGTCCCTAGATTGGAACAGATGGTCCAGGATTTACCTGTTCCCTCCAACCAACCTCCTGCTCAAGGTCCTCAACAAACTGAGATCCTTTCAGGGAACAGCAGCGATAGTGGCTCACAAGTGGCCCAACAGCATCTGGTTCCCTCTGATATCGGAACTGCGACTGAAGCTAATCCCATTGCCGGATCCAGTTCTGACTCAATAAGTGCAGAAGTCGACTGTCTCCGCTTCATCACAGAAAACCCGAAACCTTCATCTCAGGACTGCAGATAGACCTCTTCGCAATGAGCGACAAGAAGAAGCTACCCCGGTATGTAGCCCCGTACGAGGATCCTCTAGCGGGAGCAGTAGACGCGATGTCCCTAGATTGGAACAGATGGTCCAGGATTTACCTGTTCCCTCCAACCAACCTCCTGCTTAAGGTCCTCAGCAAACTGAGATCCTTTCAAGGAACAGCAGCGATAGTGGCTCACAAGTGGCCCAACAGCATCTGGTTCCCTCTGATAACGGAACTGCGACTGAAGCTAATCCCATTGCCGGATCCAGTTCTGACTCAATGAGTGCAGAAGTCGACTGTCTCCGCTTCATCACAGAAAACCCGAAACCTTCATCTCACGATTTTCTCGCCTTAGCAGTCAAGAAAAGGTTCGGGATTTCGAAGGACAGTATCAACTTTTTAGAGGAATATAAGTCGAAATCTACTAGAAGACAATACGAGTCTTCCTGGAAGAAATGGATTGCCTTCGTCAAGGCAAAGAAACCAAAAGACTATGGACTGTTCTAAGTATAAAGGTGAAAGAAGCATTAAAGACTTACACATGTGCCATGCGTATAACTACGCAAGTGTTTATAAACTGTAACGACAGACATAAGGAAACATGAAATATTACAATATTTCCTTTAAAGTGGCTTCACGTTTCTTTTTCAGGTGAAACAAATATTTCTGTTATTACCATTTTAATTATGCTTTCCACTATATTTTCAATTTTCGTTCTATATTATATTATAAAATGCACTTTATCCTTGTTATCTGTAGTTTATCAATAAATACATATCTGAATTTTGCGTCTCCTTTCGCCCTGAAAATTCTAAATAAATAAAGGTGCTAGAGCAATTCAGTATCCTCTTATATTGAAAATATATTCTGAACAAATACAATATCTGTTCTAGAGCTAACAAACCTCATAATTATGGGTTTTTGTATCAGGTATCAGTCCCTGGTTATGACTGATTTCATATATCTGATTGTATTACTGACTTATACAATTTTCCTAAATACCTGTAGATGAAAATCTGTCTACCTTGCTTACAACACACCAAGTAGACCGGGGGAGGTGTCAGTAGTCAATACATACTTTTGTTCCTTTCAGAATACAAAATATGTTTTACAAGTATATGATGAGACCAATATACCAGTTTGTTTGCTAGATTGTTCATATGAACTTACAATACTCAAGTATTTTCCTAGAGTTCACCATGACTCTTCCCTGTAGGGGACACGAAGCACTGACATAGTCCATGATCAGTTGAAGTGGTGTGTGACGGTAACACCATGTGTCTCTAGGTCTAGATGACCAAGGAAAATCTATCTCGCGGTTATTGGCACTAATAGGAAATCCACAGATACATTAATGCTCTGGTAAACTTCCATCAGGACGACATGGCCTGAGCCAAAACACGAAAAATTTATTTCTGGGCGAGAGACCCGTGCCGCCCAGTGAAATGCTCCTTTAACATCATTTCTAAGGTAAAAACTGCTATGAATTTACCAGAGAAAAATTTGTATAGGAATGCTAGGTTGAACCCAGCTCGCTCACCTTAATAAGGTGTCGGTATACTACTGGGGCGTTGAATAAATCACAACCAGAGGCCTCGCACCATTTACATATCTCCTGTTAACATCCCCAAACAGCGAGGTGCCGTTCAACATCCTACTACTACTAGCAATCCCACGCCAGTGACATCACTCCTTTTTCATAGCACCACTATTTAATCCTTATTTTGCCTTAGTGTGTGAATTTCGCTGGTTTTTTCTGGATTTACCTCAAGATGTCGGACTCCAATGTCACTCCATCTAAGTTAAGTACCAGATCTATGAGTTTTGAGATTTTGGAGGGGGCCTTCCCCTTTTTTGCTTATTTTATAACAGTTTTATTTTTCACGACCCCACGTGGGTCTTTCATGGCGCTCGGCTCCCTCCTCTCTCTCTCTCGTTCGTTCTTAACGATTTTCAATAAGTCCTCCATACTGATTGTTTCTCGTTATGAACTTTGTGGATATCCACGGTTCACACACCGTATTAATTTTATATTGTCCTGTTTTTATGATAACAGTTACTACATATACGTGTGAGTATTTTCGGTAGGTTGGTATGCCTGATCGCCTTCGGCGTTCTATTTCACATATTATTACTTGGATTATTTACGTTCGCACACCACGGACTTGCTTATCATTTTAACGTCATTCGTTTGCTTGCATTAGCTCGAGGGGCTTTCATGAGTCAGATATTACATATTAGTTTTCATTTTGTTAGCACTTCACTGACCCAATGTTATGTTGGTAGCCCTGCCTACTCCCAGTGCCGTCAGTCTTGATTTTCTCCTGTCTCATGTTCGCTCCCTCGTTTGTTTTACGATTGATGTTTAGCTAATTTTATTATCATCATCCAGCATGCCTTCCTAACTTATTTTACCATGCGTTATATTTATTATAGTGTTATTAGTCCTTCCGCGTGATCTTATCAATCGTGGGTCTGGCAGGTTGGTATACCTGCTAATGCCCCACTCCTAGCCTCTTCCCGCCGATACCCCACCCCAGGGTTCCCTCCCTCTCTCTCTCCCGATCAAGTTTGAGTCACTTTATAGCGTTATGTACCCCTCCCCGGGGCATCCGCTTTGCACGGGCGGTTCCCGTTGATCTGTGAGGCATACTATTATTTTACATTAACGTACATTACTTACACTTTCCATTACTCCACCCGGTCGTAGTCGTTTTCTTTCCGTCGCTCGTTTGGCCAACGATCGGCGGGAAGTTTTCGGCTCAGTCCATGGTACCTTGTTATGTTATATTATTTATTTAGTTTTGTACGTGCTACTTCCCTGGTCCCGCACGTCACGGACCCGTTAAAGATCCCTTTCCCCCTCTAGTGTCACGCACCTCACGGACCTTATATATATATATATATATATATATATATATATATATATATATATATATATATATATATATATATATATATATATATATATATATATATATAGATTTAATTACGGGATCCCCGGAAGTAGATTTTATACATTACCATCCGGTCGAGTTGTTTAGTTGCGCCTCCGGAGCCAATGTTACTCATTCTTACTTGGATTAACTTTATTTTAGTCACATATATATATTATATATACGATCCTTGTTCTCGACCTTCCCTTCCCTCTTTTGATATGATCACGGTTACGGTCTGACTTGTTTTCAATTCCTTTTACAATCAAAATAGTTATTTTGATATTGATATTTAAGCACTCCGGACCCCCCGGGTCCTGATTTGCTTACATTCAATATACTTTATGGCTAAATATAAAAGATTTATATCATGATATTGACATTTATATACGTAGATATTTAAGCTCCGGGCCCTCCGGGCCCCTAATTTGCTTTCATTAAGATACTCATGTATCTTTTGTCTTACAGACTGTACGTATATAAAACATTGTTATCATGATATTCATATATAAATCTTCTATCATGATATTGATATTACTTAAGCACCGGGGGCCCCCGAACCCCTATTTGCTTTCCTTCAGGATTCCCTAATGTATATATAGAAAACATTTTTATCATGATATTGATATATAAATCTTTTATCATGATCTTGATATCATTCAAGCACCCGGGGCCCCCGAGCCCCTATTTGCTTTCATTCAGGACTCCTGATGTATATATATATAAAACATTTTTATCATCAGGATTCCTGATGAATATATATAAAACATTTTCCCATGATAGAGATATATATAATTTGCTTTCATTCAGGACTCCTGATTTACATATATATATATATATATATATATATATATATATATATATATATATATATATATATATATATATATATATAAAACTTTTTAACATGATATTGATATGTAAATCTTTTAGCATGATATTGCTATAATTTAAGAATCCGGGGCCCCCGAGCCCCTACTTGCTTTCATTCAGGATTCCTGATGAGTATATATAAAACATTTTTATCATGATATATATATATATATATATATATATATATATATATATTTTTTTTTTTGAACCGGGGCCTCCAGGCCCCTAATTTGCTTTCCTTTGAGATACTCATGTATCTTTTATTTTACAGTTTGTATGCTGTGCAATGACGGCATGTACCGCTGTCATCTATCAACCCTGCGGCCATGACATGTGTCATTCACACGCCCACTGTTCTGTCCGAGTGGATGACTTAGCTGTATGGCATCCAGACAATTGTGTAGTCTCATACACAATGACCTCCACTCTAACATCAGACTCGGTGAGTGCATTTTCATTGATACAGACTTGTAGGGAGTTACAATTAATTTCTGATATTAATTTTAAGGCCACTAGTCCTCTGGACTTTCCGCATGCCTTTCACTTGGTGTCTACGAAGTCCTTGGACTTCTTCACTTTTCTTTGGCCCAAATATCCCTCGCTAATAGTCTGTTCTCTTTAAGTGCTCCCAACTTGAGAAAGATACAGCTCGGGCTACCCTCAAGATCTGGATTGACGGGTTCGCCCGCAACGTGAAGGCCACACAGCCTTATATCTTCTCTGAGAATTGGTGTTCCCGTCTCTACCCCCATGCTAAAACTTCACCTGCGGTCCCCAAAGAATTGGCGGATCCTTTCATCGAGAGGTTCGAATCCCTTCTTCCGGCCCCGGACCAAGAAGAGACGGGCGGCACCCTAACTGAGGACGTCTCTACCCTCAACCTCGATGTGGAACACATGGCTCTTGACGATCCCGACGCAGGTAGGGACGTAGGTGACTCAGGTGGTTCCCGGGCTAAGATTCCTATCCCTAGCCCGGCTTTCTCTTCTCCTTCAGAACACTTCTTTTCGAGGTTTTCCGGGGACAACCGGGACTGGTCTCAGTCCCCGGCCTGTAATCACCAAGGTGAAGGCTCATCGTAAGAATTTATATACGACCCACAAGTCTTCCAAAGACCACAGGTCTTCGAAATCATCAGCTTCGAAGGCTAAATCTTCCTCCACCAGTGTCTCTCAAGACCCAATTGCTGTGCCTTCAACCTCTCACGGAGTAGTCTCCGTTCCGGCACCTGTTTCCCCCCCCCCGGCGGAATCATCTGACCCGGTGGATTTTTCCGAGAAGATGTTTGCTCGTTTTGAGTCGATACTATCGTCTCATACGCGACAATCAAAAGAGAGAATAGTTTCTATGTAGAGCCTAGTTAAGGGACTCATGCGCTCGGGGCTGCCACCGCCACAACAGCAATACCCCGTCCCCGACGCCTCCAAGCTTCCTCCTTTCAATAAGAATAACCCTTGGTGGTTGGCATTGCATGCCCCCTTCTCGGAGGGTATGTTGTCAATCGGAGATTTCGGTACCCGGCCTCTTGCGGATTATGAATTCTACCCGCCGGGTCCTGAATTCCCCTTCCCGGGCTACGCTCGCCTCAAGGAAGAGCCTCTGATTCGATTGGATAAGGTCCCAAAGGAAACTGTTAATTTTCCTAAAGAACAGGCACATTCTGTCTTGGTCCGCGTGTTCAATGAGTGGGATTGCTTGAACACAATGATTACGGCCTACAAAAGTTCATATACTATGTTTGTGGCCGACGACCAGACCCCTACCCCATGTGCGACCAAGATCATAGAGACGGTCTTTCAGGCTATCAAGGAAGAGAAGCATTTACCTCACCTCAGGGAGACCGACTTACCCTCCCTTCTCTTTCCGGGAGACGGTGAATGTTGGCGGAACGCCCCAGCTACCTTCTCGGTAGCTAAGTTGAGCCCGGACTGTGCCTCGACGCAGTTCAGCGAACGGCTTACTAAACTCCCGGAGTCTCTCATTAAATTGGAATATGAGTCGAGGTGTAGATTCAGCAGATCCCTTAATTCAGTTGCCCTTTCTTAATTGACTGTCGCCACTTACACCGAGGAGGACCTCCTTAAGGTCCTCACTAAGTCGCTTTTGCAAAACTTTATGGCTGACGCCTATGATTTTGCAAATGCCAGGACCCATTGTCGACGACACGTTCTATCCGAAGCCACGATTAGGCACGAACCTAATAGGCTCATCAAAGCTCCAGTCTGGGGCCCAAATCTTTTCCCAGGGGACTTAGTTAACTCGGTCCTTAGCGAGGCAGCTATAACCAACCAAAACCTCAAGGTTAGGTGGGGCCTGGTTTCAAAGAGGAGATATGAGCCTCCTAGTACCCCAATTCGAGGTAGGAAGAGATCGAGGCCCTTCCAATCTTCCCAATTCAGGCAACCTCTGCAAGTGGTTCAACCGGTCTCAGTCCACGGAAGAACTACGTTCCTTCACAAAAGATCTGCTACTAATGAATGCAACCCAAAGTTTACGTCGCTCAAGATTTCACGGACGCTTGTTCAGCGTGCCAAAGAAAGACTCAGACAAACGAAGAGCAATCCGGGGCCTGTCTCGTTTAAGTTCCTTCACTCGTTGCGACAAATCCCATATGCTTACCGTCTCGCAGGTGTGGACCTTACTTCCCCGTGGGGCCGTCACAACCTCCATCGATCTTCCAGATGACTACTATCACGTTCCAATAGCAAGGCATTTTCCTCTTTTTCTGGGCTTCAAGCTAGGCAAACAAGCCTATGCATTCAAAGTGATGCTATTGGGGCTCAACATACCACCCAGAATCTTCACCAAACTAGCAGAGACAGTAATTCAAGAGCTTCGGACTCAGGGGATACAGGTAGTAGCCTATCTAGACGATTAGCTAATCTGGTCAGACAATGCCCAGATTTCCCGCGTAGCAACGAACAAAGTCCTCACCTTCCTTTGGCAACTGGGATTCCAAGTCAACCTCGAGAAATCCCGCCGGGTCCCACAGACCAAGTTTCAATGGCTGGGACTACAAGGGGCCCTGTTCTCCCATACGCTGTGCCTCCCCAAAGCCGAAAGGGAGGTGATAGCGAGGAATACAAAACAATTTCTCAAGGGAAAGTTGACCTTCCGAAGGAGCCGAGAGTGGATACTAGGTTCCTTACAGTTCGCCTCCGTGACAGACGTCGTCCTGAGGTCCAAACTCAAGGACATAAACAGAGTGTGATGCTCCAGAGCAACCTCAATACGCCGAGACAGACGTGCTCGCCTTTCCCCAACCCTGAGAAAAAGTCTGCAGACTTGGACGAAGATCAAGAATCTTTCCAAGTCGGTTCCTTTACACCACAAGAAAGTCCAAGGATTTTGGTCACCGGTCTTACAACAAATGCACGTCAACGTCCTAGAGGCCATGGCAGTCTTCCTCACTTTAAAACGTCTCAATCCAGCCAGGAATCTCCATATCAGACTGGTTCTCGACAGTGCAGTCATAGTACACTGCCTCAACAGAGAAGACTCCAGATCACCCCGAATAAACCACATCGTGTTGAAGTTTTTCTCCATGGCGGTAATGCACGAGTGGCACCTGTCAGCAGTCCATCTAGCAGGAGTCCGGAATGTGGTAGAGGACTTACATTCCCGGACGACCCCGCTAGAGTCGGAATGGTCACTAGATAATCGATCTTTCCAGTGGATGATATCTCAAGTCCCGGGTCTCCAGGTGGATCTGTTTGCGACGGAATCCAATCGCAAAATAGATTGTTACGTAGCCCCCAACCTGGACCCTCAGGATGCCACGGACTCTATGATTCTAGATTGGAATACCTGGAAGACGATTTATCTGTTTCCTCTGGTGAACCTCCTGCTGAAAGTTCTGCACTAACTCAGATCCTTCAAAGGTCAAGTGGCTCTCGTAGCCCTCAACTGGCCCAAGAGCAATTGGTTCCCCTTGTTGCTAGAACCAGGTCTCCGCCCTTGGCGGATTCCCACTCCGGTGATAACACAGACAGTGCAAACTCGCAATGTGTTCGCTTCCTCAAGGATTCTGAATGCCCTAACTTTATGGTCTTCATGAAGTTCGCAAACATCGATCCTTTGAATACTATTTTCCTGGAATCTGACAAAAGGGAATCTACTCTCCGTCAATATGACTCGGCTGTCAAGAAATTAGCTAAGTTCTTGAAAGATTCCCAAGTTGAGAAAATGACGATGAACCTAACTGTGACATTCTTCAGAACTCTCTTCGAATCTGGCCTGGCAGCCAATACCATTACTACAATCAAGTCAGCCTTAAAAACAATCTTCCATATTGGTTTTGACATTGATCTAACGGATTCATATTTCTCATCCATTCCGAGAGCTTGTGCCAGACTAAAACCTTCAACTCGCCCTAGCGCAGTTTCCTGGTTTTTGAACGATGTTCTTAAGCTAGCCTCTGACACCTCAAATGAATCCTGTAACTATATGGCATTGTTAAGAAAGTCACTTTTTCTTTTGAGCCTCGCCTCGGGCTCTAGAATCTCAGAATTGTCAGCCTTATCTAGAGACCCTGGTCATATAGAGTTTCTCTCTTCGGTTGAGGTTCTTCTCTCTCCTAACAAAGTTTTCCTGGCTAAAAATGAAGACCCCCAAAACAGGTGGTCTCCTTGGAAGATTGTTCCACTTCCTTGGGATCCATCCCTGTGTCCAGTTACCACCCTGAAAGCCTACTTAGGTAGAACTTCCACAACAACCACATGGCCCTTATTTATTAGAGAACTCGGAGGAACTATTACTCTTAAGGGAATTAGACAACAAATTCTTTATTTTATTAAACAAGCTAATCCTGCATCATTCCCACATGTCCATGATATTAGAGCTGTGGCTACCTCAATTAATTTTTTCCACCATATGAAATTTGATGAGCTCTCAAAATATAGGGGTTGGAAGTCCCCTAAAGTTTTCAAGCACCACTACCTAAAACCTTTAGAAGCTCTTAGATTTTCCACAGTAGCTGCAGGGAATATAGTTCCTCCTGAAGGTACTGAGTCCTAATCACAACGTCTTGCTCTGTCCTCTTTCCCTCCTGCCTGGCTTACCTGTTGTTCCTACCTGTTTTGTTACTATACACCCTTATGGTGTATCATTTTATTATTCAATTGTTCAATTTCACGAATTGTTTTCATTACACTTATTCTTAATCCCCGAGCTGATTTTATTTTGCATTTTTGATTACCAAGCTGGATTCCCACTATTCATATCTGTTGCATTCTACCTACGGCTTTCATTTTTTATTGTTTACCATGTCTATTTATCACTGTCATATCCATGTTGATCTATTTTTACGGGTTTCCACATCCCTTTTTTTTTTATATTAAACTCATGAGCTCTGTTATTTTGTGTTATTCCCTCTTCAGGTAGTTAGCCATATTGGGTCCCCATTCTCTGGTACAATTTCACTGGGCGGCACGGGTCGGAGCCCAGAAAAGGGATTTTGACGAAGGAAAAATCTATTTCTGGGCGAGAGACCCGTGCCGCCCAGTGAACCCACCCGTCCCTCTCTGCTTGGGCCCCAATCTGGGGTGCTATAAGGAGTGACGTCACTGGCGTGGGATTGCTATTAGTAGTAGGATGTTGAACGGCACCTCGCTGTTCGGGGATGTTGACAGGAGATATCTAAATGGTGCGAGGCCTCTGGTTGTGATTTATTCAACGCCCCAGTAGTATACCGACACCTTATTAAGGTGAGCGAGATGGGTTCAACCTAGCATTCCTATACAAATTTTTCTCTGGTAAATTCATAGCAGTTTTTACCTTAGAAATGATGTTAAAGGAGCATTTCACTGGGTCTCTCGCCCAGAAATAGATTTTTCCTTCGTCAAAATCCCTTTTTTGGGTGAGGTAGCCATGTCGTCCTGATGGACCCACCCTCCTTTTATAAAGGCTGAATGAATCCCTCCCAAAAGTACTGTATCTGTAGCACCTCGCTAACGCTACAAGGAATGATAAGATGGCGTCCGGACGTGACGTCATACTGGTACTCAACAGTAGGAGTAGAGCGATGCCTTAATAACGGCTCTCCTCCAATTCTGGCCACTTTCCCCTCTAGAAGCATAAACGCTATTAGGGGTATAGATAGCTATGTGGCGTGTCCAGAATACGTCCTCTGATATTATGCGATATCCCTAAAGGCGAAAGCCAGGGATACTCGCGCCAGGAGTTAGAATTCTGGATACCTTAAGTAAAATTCTCTGGGATATATCACTGTAGTTAAATATAACCTAGGAAGCTACTATGAAGGAACTTCCATTAGGACGACATGGCTACCTCACCCAAAAATAGATTTTTCTCTTCGCTCAAAATTCGTTATATATATATATATATATATATATATATATATATATATATATATATATATATATATATATATATATATATATATATATATATATATATATATATATATATATATATATATATATATATATATATATATATATATATATATATACATATATATATATATATATATATATATATATATATATATATATATATATATATATATATATATATATATATATATATATATATATATATATATATATATATATATATATATATATACATATATATATATATATATATATATATACATACACATATATATATATATATATATATATATATATATATATATATATATATATATATATATATATATATATATATATATATATATATATATATATATATATATATCTGCACGTTTTTTATACATGTTCGTACGATGTAACAGTTTTCATTGTTATCTTATCACTCGCTCTTCCCTGCACTGTTAATAAACCAACCTGTATAAACTTGATAGTTCATGCCTAATTTTGTTTGAATTTTTTCGATGTTTCTGCTTGCGAGTCCTGTTATTTAATCTCAATATCCCTTTAATGGAGTTTAGTTGCAATCATCTCGCCTCTCAGTTATCACCTATCTGGCGTCTAGTACATTGGCGACCACAGAAGTCTTCAGCTCCCTCCCGCCTTCCCCCCTCACTGTAGGTCTTACTGTTTGATGACACTGCCTTCAAACACTTACTCTACTATCAACACCACACCCCTGAAACTGCTGTCCTTCACCAGCGGAGAAATGTTCGCCTGGTTCCAGAGTGCTGAAGTCCAGTTTCGCATCAAGGGAGTGACTCAGTCAAGCACCAAAGCAGATTATGCTATTGCAGTGATCCCAGAGGACAGTCTCCCAGAAATTTGCGATTTGCTGTGCGAGCAAAGAGACACCCCAATGACACCCTCAAATCATACCTCCTGGTGCAGTACTCGCCATTGCCTGCTGCCCGCATAGCGTAACTTTTTCAGTTGTCTCAACAACCATTGTGAGAAAATTTACTGCATCCCACCAGATAAGCATCACATACCGACAGATATGTACTCAGCAACATACGTTTTCCTGCACAATGACACTAGCAAGCCACCGCTAACCCCCGTTACACAGACCCTTTTTTTTGTGATTTGTTGTACGCCGAAAGCATTCTTGCTAAGCATGCGTGGCCAAGAAGACTGGGTCTCTATTGATCATCTAAAACCTGCATATCTCCTGCCAGACGACCCGCTTATAGTATGCCTCTCAAAAGCAGGGTGCCGTATTTCACATGTATGACATTTTAAGGGGGAGAGCCATGTACAGCATGTGTTTCATACACACTAGCACACCGTGAAGATTTTGATTGTTATCTTATCATTCGCTCTTCCATGCAATGTTAATTAACTAGCCTGTAGAAACTTGATAGTTCAAGCATAATTTTGTTAAAATTTTTGTGACGTTCTTGCTCGCATGTCCTAGTATTTAAGCTCTATGTCCGTTTAATGGTTTAGTTGCATTCACCTTGCCCCTCAGTTATCAACTAATTGGCACCTTGTACACTATATACTGTGTGTGTGTATAATATATATATATATATATATATATATATATATATATATATATATATATATATATATATATACTGTATGTATATATATATATATATAACTTGCCTATTTACCCAGAGCTCTGATTGACAACAACTTACTACACCTTAGCATATAAAGTGTTTTAGGAAATTACAGAAAGAAAGGCAAGTACTGTATATAAAATTGACATTTATATTAAAATACAATGAAAAACATTTACCAAGAAATCTTAATGAATAACACAAAAACTATCCTGACTGTATATTAGTAGTGATTTATGTAAACTAGCCTAAAATATGGCACATCATATAGTAACACTGTAATGTCATGAAAATCCTTAATGCTATGAAGATTACCAAGCTTTGAGATCCCTTACGAATAAACAGCTAAAATGACTTACGCTTTACATTTCAATGACTAAACACAAAAAGTATGCTAGTGTTTATTTGGGAATCATACTAGATTTTATGAATTTACAATAATAAACAACTAACCTTATGATTTTTCACATCTATCAAATGATGAATAGCCTACATCCTAATCCTAAATCACAAGTTTTATTCAGTGCAATACAAACACTTCTAAGCAGTTGGCAGTGCCTACATTATACAATTATTACTTAATGTGACAACAAATGTTTGTCATTAGCACAATCTTCATCATTGTTTGCACTCTACACTAAAATACTTAGCTCAAAGACTTCCCATATTATCATACAATTTAAGTTTTTCTGGGAAGTTATCCATATAGAGAACAGGGTCTGCTCTGAACTCTACAGTTTTCAGAGGCATCGTTCCAAAAACATTTGTGAAATGAGTAACACATTGAGATCGCTCTACCATGTGTGCTTCATTTGCTGACAAATCTCCACTTGTACACTCTCCGCACTTGAATTTTTTCCGAGGTGTTACCTGCAAATAAATAGAAAAAAAAAAATTTATTACTTATGTAAATGATAATCAACTAATTCCATTACCACCAAATCTGAAATTTTATTCTGAATGTTGCTGTTTTTTCCCAATTAGCCTCCTAAAATGACATCTAAAATTAGGTATGCAGAAGTCTTAAATATGAGAAATTTCTAAATAATTTGTATTTTACTTTACTATACAAACCTTGAGCCCTTTACTGTAGATTTATTTTGGTGACGGCTGACACTAGCCATAAGACTTTCAGCAAAGTGAAACAACCCACTGCTAGTCAGCAGGATTTAGACCAGCCACCCCACTCACACCCGTACTGTTAACATTACGTTACTTTGAAATTGCAGGCAATACTTCATAGAGGATACGTGATGGCGGGATAAGTATGTGTACCAAGCTCAAGGCTTGCATACTTAGGAAATATATAAATTAATTCAAAATTTCTCATTTGTTCCAGCACTATATACAAACCATTTCACTTTTTACAGTGGAGACTCACCATTAGGTAGGTGGATGTCATAACCCAACTGGCTAGTTGCTGTCCCTGAGTGCAACTCAGTGCTTCGTACAAACTGAATAGACACCCTATCACCTCCCTAACTCTTAACATTTTAGAAAAAGCTAACAGTATGAGGAATTCATGCGATGGTGCGTGAACTGAGCATTGCCACTTGAAAAGGTAAGGGTAATCTTGGAGCTTAGCTCGGCACTCCGCCAGTAAAACCTGTGTTACAATAGCTTTTTGAGCGCCAAGGATCTGTTTACACCCTTGGCTTCGTGCGTGAGCTCTGGGTCTACGGTCAAAGGAGTGGGGTCCGATTGTAGGGCTCGTTCAATAACCTGTGTGATCCAGACAGAGATCATGTTTCTGATAATCCTCCTCTTGACTCTACCTATACTGACAAAGAGTCTGTTGACTTGTGGACGAGCTCTTGTGATTTGTTTGAGACACTTCAACGCCCTCACAGGGCACAGAAAAAGCTAATCTGGATTATCGGTTACAGAACGAAGACTCTCAATCCAGAAGGACCTGAATTTAGGATCTGCTACAGCTGAATTTTGAGTCTTGGCGCAAACTCAGGGATGAAGTTGAGTGTCACCTTACCCCATCCATTTGAATGAGAAATATTGTAGGACAGACCATGTAGCTCGCTGACTCTCTTTACAGAGGCCAGGGTGAACAGAAAATCTGTTTAATGGGTTAAGTCACAATGTGATGACTGGCAAGGTGGTTCATAAAGTGCTTCACTCAGGGCTCATAGTAAGTGAACAACAGTACGTTGCAAGGAGGTGTGATTTCCGATTTGGGGCAAGTGCACTCGAAAAGCTTTTCGCTGTGATGAATTGCTGGATAACCTCCAGGCGTGAAGCTACTGGTTTGTAAAAAATCTTTACGTGTGGCTGTCTGAGTAGATTGGGAAGTAGAGGGAGCTCCTCCGTGCCTCTGTGAGCAAATAAAGAAGGTCTAGAAACCATTTGGCAGGCTGCCACATCGGAGCTACTAGGGTCATCGAGAGATCTTGCGATGTCCTTACCATGTTTAGAGGCCTCCTTATTAGGTAGAAGGAAAGGAACTCGCTGATGTCCATGTTGTCTCAAGGGTGTTGGAAGGTGTCCTTCCGGACTGCCTTGGGATCCAGTAATGGAAAGCATGGTTGAGGAATTTCACGAACAGGTCGATCATCGGCAAACTTCACAAAGTCTAAGAGACTCTTTAGCTATGGTAAGCAGCTCTTCTAGGAGAAGGACATTCCAAAATCAAACTATTGTTCTCTAGTCTTGGGTAGTGCCATAGCCTCTGTACCATGGTCTTCCACTGTCTTGGGTTAAGAGTTCTCTTGCTTGAGGGTACACTCGGGCACACTATTCTATCTGGTTTCTCTTTTTCTTGTTCTGTTAAAGTATTTATAGTTTATATAGGAAATATTTAAGTAGATAATGTTACCGTTCATAAAATATTCTATTTTTCCTTGTTTCCTTTCCTCACTGGGCTATTTTCCCTGTTGGGGTCCCTGGGCTTATAGCATCCCGCTTTTCCAACTAGGGTTGTAGCTTAGCAAGTAATAATAATAATACTAAGACTTTGTTGGCTATCTGATGTTTAAAAGACCATTCGGAGACAGCTATCTAAGTCTTCATGCTTGGATTGTCTGCCAGAATATTTGTTTTGCCAGGGATGAAATGGATTGATATGGCTACCGAGTTGCCTTGTGCCCCTCTTATTATCTCCCTAGGTAGATGGCAGAAGGGTTGTGAAAAGTATCTCCTTACTTGTTTATGAAAGCCACAACTGTGGTGTTGTCACTAATCAATACCACAGTGTGTCCTGAAATGACCTGATGGAATTGCAGGAGGGCCAGAAAGGCTGCCATCATTTTCTGGAGGTTTATGTGGCACTGTTGCTTGAAGTCAGACCAAAGCCCAGAGATAGTGTGGTGCAACAGGTGAGCCCCCACCCTTCTTTTGATGCATCTGGGAAGAACATCAATTCTGGGGTTGGGGGAGAGAGAAGGTCTGTTCCCCTGACTAGGTTGGTGTCTGACACCCACCAATTCAGGTCTCTCTTTTGCTTTGACCCTATCGGAACCTAAAGGTTTGAAGGGTTTTGCGCTGAGACCACAATGTCTTTAATGCCACTGGAGAGAGCGAGTTTGTAGATGGCTGTTGGGTATCAATCACTCCAAGAAGGATAGGTGCCCCTGCGACCTCAACCACCAATGTACTGGTAGCATGTCTTGTGACAGTAATGGGCAAACTGCCTGTTTCAGTCTTTCTATTCTTTCTTTGGACAGAAAGAATTTGCCTAATTTGGTGTCTGTCTTCAGTCTAGACATACCAGAACTTAAGAAGGTTGCAGAGAGGACTCCTAATGACTTACCACGAGCTCCAGATCTTGGCAAAATTCAAGAAGTCTGTCTCAATGGAGGAGAAGGGTCTCACTCGAGTCTGTAAGAATCAGCCAATCATCTAGATAATGAAGGAGATGAATGCTGTACTTGTGCACCCAGGCAGGCATTAGGGAAAAGACCTGTGTGAACACCTGAGGTGCTGTCAATATGTTGAAACATACCACCTTGAATTGGTATATATTTTTGTTTGAAGTGAACCTTAGGCCTATTCCTTTAATGATCAGGCACGCTTTCCTCCCTTTGCTCCTCTACACTTGGAAACGAACGCTGCGGTGGTGATGCCGATGAGCAAGGGCGAGAAATTATTGCCCGATGAAGGAGGTAGTTCTGGCTCGCCTTCCTCTATCTCTCAGCAACTGCCTTATTGTCCTCCACATTGAAGAGGACTTTTGAAGCTTCATAACATACCTCCTAGGCACCTGCTTTTGAAATTTTGAGATTATGGCATCCTGTCGTCTTAAAAATCAGTTGATCTGCTGGTTGAGGATGATATGAGTGAGGAACCTGAAAGAAGGAAAGCAGACATTGCCTCCTCCTTCTGGGCAGCGGAAAAATCTTCGTTCTTGAACAGGTACCCCACCAACCCTAACCAGTAATCCAATCATGAAGTGGCAGGCAAAGAACACTTTGCAACCTGCTCCATGTTTACGGCTTCTGCTGCAGAGAAAGCCACTGACAAGGAAGTAAGCTTATTTAAAGACTCAAAGCCATAATAGCTGGATCTAGGGAAAGAGGTGACGGATTATTGTCAATAATCTCGTAGTATTTCCTGTTGTACATACGGCAGAGGAAGCAAACAAGATGAGTTCACAGACCTTAGAGACAATGAGATGCCTGCCACTTGGGCATAAGCCCTCTTTTCGGCACCCTTTACCCCCTAAACCAAGGCAAGGTTACCTGGGGGTGTCGCAGAAAAGGTCCAGGACAGTGTCCTTTCCCTCAGCTGGAACTTGATACAGCTCCTCCATGGAGTTGATCTTCTGCACGCATGAGAGCACCTGCAGAAAGATGTAATCAGAGTCCTTCCATTCCAAGGGGAAAATCTTTGGGTGCTGGATGCATATAGCATTCCATCAAAGTGTTCTGAGCCGTTGTCAAATGGATCCTCCAACGCTGAGCTCACATCCATAGGAGCTTAGGTTTGGTCAAGGTTATCAACTGTTCTCCAAACAGAGGATGAGACCTTGAAGGGAGGCTGCTGTGCTCTAATCTGGCAGAGGTCAAGTACCAGTTCTTCAGAGTGGTCTTAGCATCCTTCCACTGACTTGGGTAGATGTTGAAGTCCGCGAGGAGAGGAGGATTCTCCCCCCTCACCGGTTCTTCGGATCTTACATCCTCAGAGGGCACAGGAGGAGCGGCTCTAATCTGCACTGCCGTGGGCTGGTAGTTCCTGTTGATCTCAGGCTATCAGTGAGAGTTGATAGTTGTCCGTGAACGAGACATCTCTAGGAGATCTCAAGCCTCTGCTGGTTCTATGATGGATAGAGTACCCTGGGGGAGGGAATTGCTGCCTGGTGACCTTGTTTCCTCTACTGTGGTTTGATGGGAATAATGCCCATCCTTTGTCACTCAGGGTCCCGTCAGGTGGTAGAGGCCTTCATAGTAAAGTATTGCTGGTACCTAGACGATTGCTGAGGGGAAGGAAGGCGGGGGACTGCCGTAGGAGGAATCTGCTTAACAGCAATGCTATTGCACCTTGGGTCATCTGGAGGACTACTCCTCCCCAAGACATTGAAACCTCCAAAGGGGTGGTCAAAGTACCCTGACAGGCTAAAACTGGAGGATCGTGGGTTGGTCCCGAGATCACCTGCTGAACTATCGGCACCAGGTTAGCAAACCATGGTGGGTCCTTTGAAAAGGTGACAGCATCTGAAATGCACCACTAGGGTATTTCCTAGGTCTAGATGGAGTGCTTAGGAAAGGAAGAGCACAGCCAGGTGGAATGTCGTGCAACTCTCCATGCTCCCTAAGTTAGTGAGATTGTCAGCCTTTCAATTGCAAGTGACCTTGTTCTCCCCACCTACTGTAGTACAGTGGAAAGATGGAGAGGGCAATGCTACTGAAGTAGTATGACCCAAAAAGTGCAATCCACTTGACCACTTGATGGCGAGGCGAACGCTGGTGCAGTGAGTTATAGTGAACACCTGTACCAGTGCGAGCAGGTAAGGTGGAGCCCACCTCTACTTGATGTCTTGCCACCTGTGAGTAGAGCACTGGCGAGAGGAGGTGCGCTACCTAGGTAGCGCTCATCTGTGATAATTGCGATGTCAAAGCATGACACGCTGGCAAGTAGAATCAAACGAACTCGCTATGGCGAGCATGGCGTGTAGTTACAAGAACACATATACCCTTGTCAGGCAGAGGAGCTCACCCGCTCCACTTGCTAAGTGGTTAGGTACACGACACCACAGAATACCTGCCCGCTAGTCTAAGGTCTGTGTTTCTCCAAACTAATGCTCTCCCAAAGGATGTCGGCGAGCAGCCTTCTCTTCTCCTACGAGAGGAAATGACGGTCAAAAGGAGGCAAAGAAGGCTGGGCAGTTGCTGTATAGTGGCACACAGGCAGGACAACAGGCTCTCACTCGTGAGAGGTGGAAACCTCAGAGGAAGAGCACAAAGGACCTGGCCTTAGAAAACAACGAGCGTTTCGTACGGCAAGGGGTGGGAGCAGCGAGCAGTGCCTAGCCACATCGTCGTCTAGCTTTGAGAAGCTATGCTCCAAAGAGCTAGAGCAAAGCAGAACATGCTTTGGAAGCCCTAAGAGGGGGGCATGCTTTGGAAGCCCTAAGTGGGGGGCACGCTTTGGAAGCCCTAAGAGGGGGGCCCACTCTAGCGAAGGATGCCTTTTTCGCGAACAGGATGACTGCCCGACACCTGGAGGCTGACCTCCTGGCAGCATATTCTGCTTCCCATCAACGTTATATGTAAGCTAAGGTTGAAGGTCAGCATCGTACAGTGCTGCGAAACATAGCTGATGCAAGTTTCTGGATTCACCATGAGGGATCCCCTGATGGGTAACTCCCAGGGCTCAGTACTTGTCAGCATCTACTCATGTTTATCAGCTAAAGCAAGCCAAACGTAGGGTGGTCGAGCAGAAGCTGAGGTTGCTATGGGAAGAGACACGAGACTCTTTCGGTACGTGACCTATAGAGCCTCCAGGGGCCAGACCAAAATTAAACCCTGTGAAGGCAGCAATGTGCTCCCACTGTGTCCCCAACTGAAGGACCTCACGCAGCTGTTCCTTGCACGGGAAACCCCCTAGCCCCAAGGAAGGCCAAAGCTGATGCACAGCATCTGTCGAGACTCCCCAATGGCCAAGGTCAATGCTGCTTCTCTAAGGGAAGCAACGGAGACCTCAGAGGCCTAAGGTTCTCCAGGGGTCAAAGGGCCACCACTCTTACTCAACTGATCACCAGAAGAGACCGATCGACCACAGTCTGAGTGACAGGAACAAGCCGGCGTAGTCTGATGGCGAGGTTTCTTCGCCTTCGAGGAAGAAATTGAAGGGGAAGAATACCTCTTGGCCTTCTTCTGCTGCTGCCACCATATTGCTGCCATTGGGAGGGAGGCCACTCTCTACAAAGAGGTGTCTGCAAACAGGAGTGACCCCTGCATGCAAGATAAAGTCAATGAAGATCTGTCTCCACAGGTGACATAAAGGTGCGACAACAACGCCCTTCTATGTCAGGGCAAATCAGTAAGGTAGATCCTCATGTACAAGCACTCTGCAAGAGAAAGGGGAAAACTTCAAGTTTTAGGCCAGCTTGTATTTTTTTGCCACACGTATGTAAAACTTATGGGAGAGAACATGAGCATATCTGTTCCCTACCAAGCCTAAATGAAGAGTGGCATAATATTACCACTGTGGGTGTAAGCAGGGTGGCCTGTCTACCCACCGTTACCTCACTAAAATTCTTATTGCTAGTTTCATCTGTCGCCAAAATATATCTCAACTGTAAATAGCGAGATGGTTTGTATATAGTACCGGAGCAAAGCATTATCAAATGTATATTTGAATAGCTATACATAAACTATTCACTGATTCTAATTAGATTCAATATGTTGCATAGTTTAAGGGATTAAATTTCAGTTATGCCTCCGTCATACCAGTGGTTATCACTCACAAAATGTATAGATTTTCAATGTAGGTAAAAAAGATAAAAACCAATTTTATTATACATTTATACTCACCTGATGTTCATATTGCTTCTCTCTGGAAGCTTATCCATATCAACGTTTTTCTCTAAACCTATAAAAATTTCCGGTTTCCTTTCCTTCCAATAGAAAAGTAATGGAACAATCTAGCAGATAGTGGCAATAAACCAATCACTTGGTTAAGCTTTAATACCATTGTTTTTGTTCTCAAAGTCAGAACTTTTCCTTATCCTCTAGACACCAAAAGACAGTAGGGAGGAGGTTGGGAATGTATGTGAACACCAGGTGAGCATAAAAATAACAAATTTTATAATCTATATTTTGTTTATTTCTATGTACCTCTGTTGATGTTCATATTGCTGTCCCACTCTCTGTTGGAGGTGGGTCACCAGTAAAGGAAGAGATGGGTCATTTATACCTTTCCACTAATAAAATTCATTAACGTTCTAGACTCCTGTGTAGTCTAGGTTTTAGTAACTAGCTGTCTCAAATGAAATTTTGATATGAAACTATAGATTGTTTCCCTGTCTATTCTATTCCTTAATTCTTATATGAATAAACCCAAACACTGTGTAGCTAAAGACAGTTTTTTACAAGAAGATTAGAAATTAATAAAACCCAAAATTTTTATTAGATATCACCAACAGGTCCTAAATTCCAGCAATCTTGATAAGCAAATCAGGATTCTTAAGTTAATGTTTAGCGAATACTGACTTGTACTCCATTGCATTGCACTAAAACCCTTTCCACCAAAGAAATATTATTGCAGAAATTAACAGATGTACCTGCTCTGGTTATATCAAGAACACTAACATTAAACTCTTTCATTAGACTTTGATCTAACTCTTTGTGAGGCTCCATGGACAAACTTAACAAGAAAAGACATCACGGAGACAATTTTGAACTCAAATCCCTTAAATCAACTTAAGAACTATAACTCTAGTGCATGTAACGTAGTCTTGTCCAAATGATACTGAACGGTGCTTTCTAGACAAAGAAAACTATTTTCTGGTGTAATACTCCTCTCTTTTCCAAAGAAGGAATTTGGTAGAATTTTAACAAACCCTTAGAATTGAAATAGTTTCAATTTCTTAAAGTAGGCACAAGAGAAAAGATCAATTTCTATTCCCTAAGCCTTCCTTAAAAGATATGTGCTTGTCGTTCATTTATGAGTTTAGCTGATACCAACAGGAAAAGTATTTTAGCTGTGAGATCTTTAATGAAAAGATATTTCGAAGGTTCAAAAAGCGTAACTTTTAAAAATTGTAAATTATAACTAAATTAATAAAAAAATAGACATTATTACTGGACGTCTTTCAAATTTTAACAGCCTTTAATACACCTGCTATAATGCCTGAAATGAAAAAAACTAACAGCAGATGCTTGAGTACAGAATTAGGCATGGATATATATCCTTTCACAGCTGAATTGGAAAGTTTATTTTCATAAAACAGTTTATGTAAAAATTTAACAATATCATCCAAACCAGTTCTAGTCATTGATACATTTCTGGATTTTCACCAATCAAAACAATCATTTCACTTTCTTTGATAGAGATTATTAGTAAACTGTCTTTTGGAACCTATGACAGGAAATCTATACTACCACAAAAACCTTTAGTTTCTGAGAATATGAAGGATAGTTGCTATGGAGTTAGGTGTGACATGTATGGGTTTAGATGAATCATCTAAGAAATTGGTTGCCTAAGAAGATTGGTTCTGTATAATAACTTTCTTGGACACAGCTCTGTGAATCATTCCTTTTGTGGCCAAAAAACCTGAGCTACCAGCATCATCCTATTGTTCACAGAAATACTGAACTTTATCACTTGAAAAATCATGATGAATGGTGAATATGCATTAAGGTTTAGATTTGATATGTTCTATAACTGGGTATCTACTCTTAAGGTGCAGATCCGGAACTGGTGAACAAAAGGCCTCGATCTTTCTGTTTGATGAAGTAGCAAACATGACTATGTTTAGTAGACTTTTCACTTCCGAATTTGTAGGCGACAGCTCTCCCAACGTGATAAAAGTGGGAAAGTCTTCCTTCTGAAGGGAAGGACCATCATAGTATTCTCGATATGATCTACAAGTCCTGTTGGCAACTATTCTGAAATGTCTACTTGAGTGCAATCCTCATGTTCCACCACTGCTATGAAATTAATTACTTGAATGAATGAATGATTTGAAGTTTTCTGGCATCCTGACATCAAAGGTCATTGACGCTGATATTGTTTATTATGAATAAAGAGTAAAAGAATATCAAATTAAAACCATAATAGCAAATACTGTATGTTATAAAACTTAAATAGCTTTCAAAAGACCTCTTATGAAATAAATAGTCATCGCAATATGGTTGATGTTGGGCAGCCAGCAGAAACCCATGCGGCATCCGAGTGTTACCAATGCGGAGACGACAGAGTAGTCTCCCACTTTCGGGGCACCCCGTTATACCTCCAAGGGGATATAACATTACTCATTTCTCTCATCTTATTTTCAACTAAACTATCCCAACTCTCTGCCTCCTCTTTTCCAGACACACCTACGTGTGCCGGAACCCAACAAATTTGAACTGTTATACCTTTCAGGTCAATAATAAAAAGACACTAAAATATTTAAAACTAAAGGGTTACTGGACCTAAAAACTTCTAAAGCTTATAGGACACTTCTTGCATCACTAAAAATGATAAAACTGCCCTCCTCTTTTAACACTTTTTTTCTCAATAGCTGTTAGTATGCCATATAGTTCAGCAGTAAATATGGAAAATATTAAAGGAAGTGCACCTCTACAGTTAAAAGAACTACTATATACTCCAAATCCAATTCCAGCACCAGATTTTGAGCCATCAGTATATATAAAAGTCGATTCCTTATGTTCTTCCACATGTTCAATAAAAAGAGACCTGGCTTCTAATTCAGCCATGTTCTTGCATCACTAAAAATGATAAAACTGCCCTCCTCTTTTAACACTTTTTTTCTCAATAGCTGTTAGTATGCCATATAGTTCAGCAGTAAATATGGAAGATATTAAAGGAAGTGCACCTCTACAGTTAAAAGAACTACTATATACTCCAAATCCAATTCCAGCACCAGATTTTGAGCCATCAGTATATATAAAAGTCGATTCCTTATGTTCTTCCACATGTTCAATAAAAAGAGACCTGGCTTCTAATTCAGCCATGTTCTTTTTTATACCAATAAAATATCTTCAAAAAGATATCTCTGGTAGTTTTCATAGAATGGTTAGTTATATCCTAAATGGAAGAACTCTATTTCTTGCTATATCAAGATTGTTTATAATTTTTTTTACCCGAAAACCATGAGGTTGAGGAGATTTTGGGTGTAATTTAAAATATCTATAATGCCTTACAGAGATTGCAGTCTGACAGGCTAAATAATTAGGAAGTCTTTGCTACCTAAACCAATACCAAATAATAGAAGTCTTTCGGTAAAGGTCTAAAGCTAATTCTCCAGCGTCAACAAGGAGACCTGGGATAGCCAAAGTTCTAAACGCTACTGTGGACAATCTAATACTAGGATGATGTATAGAATCTAACATCTTTAATCAGCTTGGGGTGGCTGAGGAGTATATTTGTGAAAAACTAAGGCACTGCATAATTTTAGAATAATTTTGCAGTCTGCCCCACATGATGTATGGGACAATAATTTTAAAAGATTCAGAGCCTCGAGACATTTAGCTTTTAACACCTTTAAGTGAGGAACCTATGTAACCCTCCTATCGAATATCAATCCTAAAAAATTAGCTTCACTTACGCATGGGATCCATTGACCTTTGATGTATATATTAGGGTCTGGATGCACTCCCCAAATACGAAAGAAATGGAAAACAGTAGTTTTCTTGTCGAAAACTTAAGCCCATTCATATTAGCCCATGGAATAATTTTGTCAATTGTGAGTTGTAGTTTTTTCTCAACCATTGCCATTCTAGCTCAAGCAAATGATATGGAGAAATCATCTACAAATAGTGTTGAGAGAATATCTTGAGGAATGACAGGGAATATACCATTAATGGCTAGTGCAAATAGAGTTACACTTAACACGCAACCCTGAGGAACTCCTCCTTCCTGACATTTCCTCTCTGATAGAGCTTCCACCACTAACTTGAAAAAATCTATGTGAAATAAATGATTGAAAGAACAATGGTAGCTCTCCTCGTAATCCCAAATTATGAATGGTTTTAAGTATACCATATCTCCATGTAGTATCATATGCCTTTTCAAGGTAAAAAAAGACTATTTCATGGTGCTGTTTGGAAGCAAAGGCTTCGGAAATATAGGACTCAAGTCGTATCAACACATCAGTTATTGAGTGCATTTTTCAAAATACATACTGAACTGGATAAGTAATAAAATACCCTTCTTTTCCAGGTACCACATCAGTCTTGCATTGACCATCTTCTCCATGATCTTACATAAACAAGATGTCAATGCAATTGGTCTAGTTTGCTGCTAAAAACTTATTATTACCGGATTTTAAAAAAGGCTAAAATAATAGCTAGTTCCCAAACACTTGGATAATTATGATCAAGCCTCATTCTGTTACTAGTGATTACAATAAATAACTTTGTATTAACAGGTACTGTACATGTTTAATCATTGCATATGGAATTCCATCGGGTCCAGGGGCTGTATCATTACAAGTAGCAAGTGAGGAATCAAATTCTCTTTCAGTAAAAGGAGAATTGTATGACTATTCCCTTCCTGTTGCAAAATTTAAAATTTTCTTTTCTTCAATGCTCCTATACTGGTGATCAGGACCTGCTACACACTTACATGATATATTTGGAAAATTATCAGCCAGGGTATTGCTAACCTCATTTGCTTCAGTCACATACTGACCATCCACCTTCAACACTGGTGGTGGGTTTGGAGTAAATTTGCCAGCTATCGTTTTCACTTTTCTCCATATAGAAGATGGTGGTGTTCTACTGTTGATTGAAGAAACAAAAGATACCCAAGAATGATGCCTAGCTTCTTTCATGGCACGACAGAACTGTGCTTTACATTTTTTGTATATTATCAATTCTCCTCTGTACGGCATCTACGCAATCTAGTCAAAGATTTTCTTGTGGCTCTGTGCAAGGCAGTTAATTCTGAAGACCACTATGGGACTGGTCATCATTTGAATAACCCAGTGGTTTTTGGAATTGAATTGACTCCTGTATGTAGACTCCCATTCAGCAAATCTATGGTATTGTCAACACTTTCAAATTGTTCTGCATTTCCTTCAATTTCACTTACCTCTCAAAATTTATTCCAGTCCGCATTGTCAAGGTTCCATAGTGGCGATCTCTGTAAAGGTGGATTACTGTTTGTATTTATAAAAAAATGCAGCATGATCACTAGTATGCCCATCTTCTAATGTCTATATTCAAAATCGAGAAAGCTGTTAGAGCTTGCAACTGAAAGGTCAATGCATGATAGTGTATCTGTCTGAACATGAAAGTGTGTGGGCTCTCCTGTATTAATAGACAGGTCGGAGCCAGGCAAAAACTGCCCTTTTTTGGGGTCAAGGTTTTCTAAACTGATTCTGGTACTTTGAACCATGCTGATTCAAATAAGCTTTTGGGCCATCTGAAATTTTGCCCGAAATCCAAGATGGCGGCCAAAATCCAAAATGGCCGCCAAAAATCACAAAATATTTTTTCACGCCGTTGGGTTTAGCTATCAAGATGTTTTTTTCTCCCAGAATAGCTATTTTTAGGCAGAGGAATATGACCCTCTAGTATAAATTCCGAAAAAATTGATTTATCCTGGCGAAATCAAAGATGGCCGCCGGAGTCGGGCCACCAACTTACGGATTGCTATAACTCCAGTTCTAGATGGGCTATGACAATAATATTGGTCTTTATCCCTAGGTTTTCAGGGGCAAGGAATTCAAATCTGTCATCACTTTGAACCATAGGCTACTCTGTCACGGTGAAAATTCACTATAGCTGCATAGGCCGATATGCATTATCGGTTATTTCCTAATCACTGTGATTTTGTGAATATCTTTACACTGTGCACTACTTAATTTCAATCATTTAAGGTTTATTGTCATGTTAAAGGGTCTGAATGTCCATAATAATGTCTCATAAACACTAATTTATGACAAGCAATAACTTCACACTCTCGTGAATTTTCTCTTCATGAAAGTTTGAAGAAATTGCATACCATCTGTATCATTCTTATGAAACTAACCAGAAGTTTATTTCAGATTCATTGAAACCGTGGAAAGGATAACAAAATGGCAGCCACTCCATTTCTAAGCAAAGGGCCAAGTAGAGGACTTTGTAGTCTCTGCAACAAACTAGTCAATGATAATGAAGACATGGCCAAGATTGGACTAGCTGCACTTGAGTCACTGAAAGGATTAGCAGAGAAGTGGGCTTGTATTGACAGCAGGTTAGCTTTGTCCTCACAGTTCCCGTATTCAGAATTTAGATTAGCGACACTTAGGCTAGATTTAGAGAAACATGAGTTCATAATTCATGACAGTTGTCGTATCAACTTTCGAAATAGATTGGGCCGTCTAGAAAGTAAGTCACGCCAACTTCAGCAATCAAGGTCTGCAGAAGAATCAGGTTCAGAATCATCCACTAGCCAACCTGCGCCTCAGCCATACAGAGTTCGGCGGGGATCACTGCAAAAGAAGGTCTGCTTTGTTTGCAATGAAGCATCGGTCGCTGATGAAAATGCTTTTAATGAAGGTGGACTTGGAAGGTGTTGTGAAGATAACGCTTTCACCAATCTCCAGCAGGCAATGAAGAAATGGATCGAGGATTCTACCAATAAACACCACGAAGCTGCTGTCAGATTGAAGATCCTTCTTGGTGGAACATCATATGACGTCTTTGCGCAGGACCTCTACTATCATAAGCGATGTTACCGAAGCTTTACCTATATGTACGGTCATGACGCGAAGTCACTTTCACTGGATGCTGAGAAACAGGAAACACTGAGAACATGCATTATGGATCAGTTCTTCCGCCTATTCACCAGAAATGTCCTTGAAAATCATGATGCATACCTGCTGTCAGAGTTAATAAATGACATCAAGGAAATGGGTGAAGACGAAGGACTTTCGGACCCACCTATCTCAAAGACCTACACACTGAAAAAAAGATTACTGTAATTGAGAAGTATGGCGAGTCAGTCTCTTTCCACAAGATAGGCAAACGGCTACTGGTGCACTCCAGTGAAGTGAATCCTGTTGCGTACACTGCGGCTACCATTCAGGGCCATGGTCTACGAGAGATGGATTTGACCAAAGCATTTGCAAGACTTATTCGACGAAAGATTACCGAAAGACAGACAATCAAGTGGCCTCTTGATGCGGAAGAGTTATATAGTCTTCTAGATAGTTATAGACCCCTACAATGTCTATACAACGCCATCAGTTGGTCAATAAACCCACGGAGATCCGTCGATCTAATGGTTATGCCTGTTCTCCAAGCAAAGCATAAGCAGAAAAAATTTCAGCTATCAGCCAGAGTTGGGAGAAGGTGGTAACCTCTGAGCGTTTGCCTATTGGAACTGCACTGAGTCTAACTGTTCATCGGATAACAGGCAGCAAGGAAGCCACGACACTTCTTCATCGCTGCGGGGTTGGAATCTCATACTCTGATGTGCGCCAGTTGAATAGCAATTGGGCAAAGTCAGTTACCATGCAACATAAGAAGATGCTCCCTCCCGGTTTTATTAGCGGCCGCAGTGTTCATGTCACCTTCGATAATTCAGACGGCAAGCAGCAAACTCTTACTGGAGCACACACTACACATCACACAACAGGGACAATCTTCCAAGCCAGACCTGATGGTGATCCCTCAGCGGGGTCTACAGTTCCAAGAAAGGAGCATGAACAAGATATTCAAGACAATGAGCCACCAGACTATGGATCCTTCAAGATCCCTAAGAAGAATAAGACACCACCTCCATCATTTCCAGACTTCACTGATGATTACAAAGATTCAAAGCTGATAGATGACTCTCTTCAACGCAACATAGCCTGGGTATTAGTAAGTGCTGTCGGAGATACCTGCATGGACCAGTGGCTTCCTGATGTTGACAAAGAACCGCTGGGACCAGTTGGATCTTGGACTTCATTTATGAAGGATGTCACGAAGTGCGAAACTAGCAAGTGCAAGCTGGAGTACCTCCCTGTTGTCCCCCTACCTCCAAGTGACAATGTAATCAAGTGGTACATGGATATGATCCTGCAAATAGCTGATGACCTGCAAGTAGATTACATTTTTGCACATGCAGATGAAGCTATCAACAGTAAAATGTTGATCATTTCTTGGCTTCAGCAAGATAGGTATGACAAAATCATACCACTGATGGGTGGATTTCACACCATCCTGGTGAATCTCAAAGTTCTATACAAGAAGTATTGGTGTTTAGGGTTAAGTGACTGGTGGGTCGATGCCAAAGCAATTGCCGATGGATCAGTTGCCCAAGCCATAGAAGGTCGAAACTATGCAAGAAGTGTGAGGCTTCACAAACAGGCATTTGAGGCACTCCTAAGGTACAGGATTACAACTGAGAAAGTTAGTGAGAAGATAGATGTGCCTACCATGGAGCTGATTGCCAAGCTGAGATGTAGTCCATCTGCTGAAAACCTTGATGCATTGTTGGGTGAATCCAAGTTCAGGGACCTCTGTTCATCGCTTATGCAAGCTGAAGGGACACAAGCCAAATTGACAGTGGAATACTTGAGAGATGTTTCTTCAATGCTGAGTTTGATTGCTGCAGTGAGGGAAAAGGATATCATGATGCAAATTTGTTTTTAATATTTGTAGAATCAAGTGTGAATGCAGTTTCATTCACATTTGGTAACATTGGTAGTCTTGTAGGTGTCACCGGTGTTGCTTTGCATCCATCAACATGTATTATAACCATGATGGAGTAGCCTGTGGTTAAAAATGATGACAAATTCTGATTCCTTGCCCCTGAAAACCTAGGGGTAGAGACCAATATTATTGTCATAGCCCATCTAAAACTGGAGTTATCGCAATCCGTAAGTTGGTGGCCCGACTCCGGCGGCCATCTTGGATTTCGCCAAGATAAATCCATTTTTTTCGGAATTTAAACCAGAAGGTCATATTCCTCTGCCTAAAAATAGCTATTCTGGGAGAAAAAAACATCTTGATAGCTAAACCCAACGCCGTGAAAAAATATTTTGTGATTTTTGGCGGCCATTTTGGATTTTGGTCGCCATCTTGGATTTAGGGCAAAATTTCAGATGGCCCAAAAGCTTATTTGAATCAGCATGGTTCAAAATACCAGAATCAGTTTAGAAAACCTTGACCCCAAAAAAGGGCAGTTTTTGCCTGGCTCCGACCTGTCTATAAGGAGTCCCACATCATTTTCCACAGTTGATGAAATAATATTGACCCTTGTGTTTGCTAAAACATTGCCCCATAAAGGATGTCTACAACTCAAATCTCCCAGTAAGAGATAAGGTTGAGTGAGTTGTTAAATCACCTCTACTATATTATCATATGAGCTGTCATTTGGAGGCAAGTAAAGAGGACAAATGGTGTATTTTCTTCCCATATCAATCTGTACAACCTTTGCCCGCAGAGGTATACGAATAGACAAAGATATTTGGGGAACATCTCGACGGACATATATAAGACTTCCGCCATGGCTCCTTACTCTGTGATCATATGGTGTCTTGTATTTGATATATTTGCGGGACAAGGAGTATTATCATCAAGTTTACTCTCCTGTATACATAATTATGGGGGAGTGCTCATGAATGTGGAGCTTGAGTTTCATATTAGGCCCTCAGACCTTGACAGTTCCACTGTAAAATTGAAGAGAAAATAAAGTTTAATTTTAGGAAGATTTCTTAGAAGTATTCCTATCAGTGGTTTTTTAATTGATAGGAGTCTCTGATACTCTCTTTGGAAAAGTAGGTCTTGCTAAGCTTGGTTTAAGGTTTTTCTTAGCAGCCTTTTTATTTGTCGAGGGAGATGGTGCACTTCAACATTAATTTTTGATACATTTAAATTTTTTGGAAGTTCATCATCTTTTTCAGATAAAATATTGTACTTATTTGCTATAGGAATTTTTGTATTTCTTGTTGGAAGGGAGAGGGATGGAGGTCTCCCTCTTTTTCAACTGAAATATGGAGAGCTCTTAGGATTATGTACCTCCATCATGACAGGTACATCCAGTAGCTCTCTAGCATATGATTCCTCCCCTAGATCTGGCAATGATGCTGCCCGAGATGAAAGCCTTGGGCTGTTCATCTGAAGTGTGGGAGATCTAGAGGAAGGAGGTGGTGCCTTTTTTGACGAGAGGCACCAAATCTAAATTATGAGGCTTGGTAATAGCCTTAGGCGGTGATTCAGCAATAGGATGCTTTACATTACCTGGTTTAACTTATGATGCAATTATTCCTGGATGTCCTGCATCCTTAGATTTTAAGGCCTTGGCATAACTCTTGGTTTTGGTTAGAAGTCATCTAGCATATCCCACACTGATATGCTCTGCATCCGGCTTCTGAACAGCTGCTTCTTCTGTTTGATATTGAGGACATTTCCTGTAGGTTGGCTTGCGATCCTGGCTACAATTAGTGCCCCTTGAAATGTTAGTACAAGGTCCATGCTCAGGATCAGAAAAATTGTCACAATTCTTTACGTTTTTACATACCCTATATGGATGACCAAATTTGAAACAATTGAAGCACTGTAATGGTTTCTGTTCATACGGACGAACTGGTATTCTCTCATTTTTTATGTATGTATGAGAGGGTACATCATGGTCTTCCAAAAGCGAAAATTATAGTAAATATGGGAATCTAATGAACCTTCCATATTTATTTTGGGCACATATCTAAGATTTCATCCTTGCTAAAATCAGATAGGTCTTTGTTAAAAATTACTCCTCTTCCATGGCTAAAATTCAAATGTGGTTTGATATCCAACTGAGATTTTCTTCAATTTCTTATATCATTTAACATAAAAGATTGTTCTAGATCTGGCATGAATCAAGATGGATTTCTTGACATATCTAGAAATGTTTCCACGCTCTATGGTCACCACTTTCCTTTGTATTAGTTTACTAAATTTAAAGTAATTAAATTCCTCTGCCTTAGATGTTGCAATTAGCCACATCGGTGGCTTAGACTTTCTTTCCCACATCGGATTTACTTTGGTGTCAGCAGACTCACTCAGACACCAGTCACTTGTGCAATATGCATCCCGGTTTCCAGGAGCTGCATTGCATAGCACTCCAGTAATCTCACAATTATTAGTCTTTATTTTGGAAATCACACAAACTGCTTTGAAAGCTTCCTCATGATAACTCAAGGAGATCCATGCTTCCCATTTCTCTTTATTTTCTTTGAAATTCATCCTTATTTCATGCATTTTACCATAAAGTTTAAAAATCCTCCACAATGCTTCATAATGGCAATTTATTGGTATATCACATATGTGGATGACTTTTAATTTCCTTACCTTTCCATCAAGTATCTGAGCATTTCAAGATTGGTACCTATCAGTTCCTTGGTCGTCAACAGAATTTTCCAGAAATTAGGCTAGGAGAGGTCGTCAACAGTGCTGGGGGAGAGTCAGCATATCTAAGGAAGGTGGGGTCATAGTTAGCAGAATCCCTAATACAGGGCCGTATTTGGTTTGTTTTTGTTTGATTTACCTGCTCGAGAATATTGGGGCATCACATATTGGAAAGGAAATTTGTACTCTCCACTATCAGCACAATGAGAGCATACTTCCAGATGGTCCACTCCATATTCTATCTGAAGGATAGCACTAAAACAGATAAGAGTCACAGGTATAAGCTAAACCCTCCTGTTAGAACTCAGACCAGGAAACTATGCAATCATCCTCCCCATATCTGTAATGATGGTCTTCTGGCCAGAAGCCAAGAGTCCTACCTCAAGGATTGGATCCCCCTGGATTCCGAAGACCCAACCCTTGAGAATAGTTCCGCCAAAAAGATCCAAACCATCTTCGGGATGGCTGAGATCACCCAATACCCTCAAATATAGCTTTGAATGCAAACACTCCCAACTATGACACCTATTCCAATTCATCGAAGCAGGCAGCATTAATGGATGTGGAAATATCCACGTCATTGAAAAAAATAAAAATTAGAAATGTATATACAATATGTATACATATATATATAAGGGAAATATTACTCAGAGTTGGGACAGCAAGATGAAAGCAAGATTATAAGCTAAGGATAAGGAAGAAATAGAGAAGAAAGAGAAATTCAGATTTAACCTGGGGGAGCAATTTCCCCTAGTTCGAGAGCCCTCTTGCCCATCACAATGCTTCAACATGAGAGCATTGAAGAATGATGACTTAGATAAGGCATTCTCTTGTTAAGAGGGAATTGAAGGAGACAATTCTAGGGCCAGTTAATTCTAATAGTCAGGCCTTCACCATGAGGCTCAATACTACACTGTATTCTAGAAGTTTTATTCCAGCTGTGACCAAGTTGTGGAATGATCTTCCTAATCGGGTAGTTGAATCTGTAGAACTTCAAAAGTTCAAACTTGCAGCAAATGTTTTTATGTTGAACAGGCTGACATAAGTCTTTTTATAGTTTATATATGGAATATCTGTTTTGATGTTGTTACTATTTTTAAAATATTTCATTTTTATTGTTTACTATTTTTCGTATCATTAATTTCCTTATTCCCTTTCCTCACAAGGCTAATTTTCCCTGATGGAGCCCTTGGGCTCATAGAATCTTGCTTTTCCAACTAGGGTTGTAGCTTAGCTAGTAATAATAATAATAATAATAATAATAATAACAATAATAATAATAATAATAATAATAATAATAATAATAAATGGAAATATCTTACTTCTAACTATACCAAGGCTGTCTACTAATTGTTTTGCCCGAAAACCATAAGGTTGAGGAATTTATTTTAGAAAATTAAAGCCTTGTATAACTTTAAAAGTTGTTTTACAGTCTGCTCCTCCCTGATGTATGAGAAAATACTTTCAAAAGCTGCAAAGCACCAAATATTCTACTTTTAATACTTTTAAGTGAGGAACCCATGTAAGCCTGGAATCAAATATCAATCCTAAAAATCTAGCTCCCCTTACACATGGGATCCGTTGACCTTTGATGTACATATCAGGGTCAAGATACGACAGAAATGTTCAACAGTAGTTTCGCTTGTCAAAATTTTTAAATCCATTCATACCAGCCCAATGAATAATTTTGTCAATTGTGAATAGTAGTTTTCTCTCAACCATTGCCATTCTAGCTCGTGAGAATAATGCAGAGAGATCATCAACAAATAGTATTGAGAATGTCTTGGGGAATGACAGAGGATACCCCATGACCGGCTACTGCAAATAGGCTTAAACTTAGCACACTAACACTACCCTGGGGAACTCCTTCCTGACATTTCTTCTCTGATAGTTTCCCTTACTCTCACTTGAAAAAAAAAAAAAAACTATGTAAAACAAATGATTGAATATACAATGGTAGCTCTCCTCTTAATCCCAATTCATGAATTGTTTCAAGTTCACCATATCTCCATGTAGTATCATATGCCTTTTCAAGGTAAAAAAAAAAAAGACTTACATGGTGCTATTTAGAAGCAAAGGCTTCACAAATAGAGGATTCAAGTCGTATCAACACATCAGTCGTTGAGTGAACTTTTTAAATCCACACTGGATAAGTAATAAAATACCTTTCTTCTCCAGGTACCACATAAGTCTAGCATTGACCATCTTCTCCATGATCTTACATAAACAAGATGTCAATGCAATTGGTCTTTAGTTTGCCGCTAAAAACTTATCCTTACCAGTTTCTAAAAAGGCTAAAATAATGGCTAGTTCTCAAACACATGAATAACTTTATATTTTGCACTTAAACCTTGACAATTATATTGCAAAATGGAGGAAAAAACTATGGTTTGCTTTTTGGAGGAGACACTGGCAGTTTTTGATCTAACACTATTTTTCAGAGGTTTCTTTCAAGAGGGTCTTGCTATATTTGGTTTTACATTTGTCTTTTTTACTGTGTCCTTAGTTATTTAATTGTTGAGGAGTATGGTGGATCTCAACTTGAATTTCTGAATTACTTAAGTTGTCTTTCGGTTGATCAGAAACATCAACAGACAAAATATTAAATTCATTTGATGTTATAACTTTAATGTTTCTTATGGAAGGGGCGAGAGAGATGGAGGTGTCTCTATTTTTTTATAAATAGGTGGTGCCTTGCCAGGTTTTAGCACATTCCCTCTACAGGTGCACCAGGTAAGTATGTTTCAAGTGGAAACTCCATCAAATCAGGGAAGGACATGGCCTGAGAGAGGTAATGGGGAATGAAGGTTGTACAGAGATGGGGAATATCCCAGTTAAGACACTTGCAAAGTCTCAGAAGGCAATATGCTCACCTTGTATTGCAGCACTTTATTATTAGATAATGTATTTCTTTCCTAGAACTACTAGCAGTACTAGGTGGGTTTAATGTCTCCTGTGGTAAATTTTCTCTTAATTTCAATGCCTTTGCATAGCTGTTTGGTTTACTCAGTAGTCTTTTGACACGCCCCACCCTTAACGTCATCCACAATGGATTTGTTGAGGACAGCTTCTTCCAACTTATATAGCTCACAGCTCCTATCAGTGGATTTATGATTTGAATTGCTGTTCAAACACCTGGCCTAAAATTTATACTCTCCATGGTAAGATTTGGAGCAAATGCTACACAATTTTTTTTCTTTTTTACAAACTTTAGAGGGGTGTCCAAATTAATAACAATTGAAACATTGTAGCGGCTTCTGTTTGAAAGATCAAACTTTAATCCTTTCATTTTCAATAATAATATGGAAAGGCACATCTGCATCCTGGAAAGTAAGAATAATCATTACCATCCCCAGAATTCTCCGCACTTTCCACTGTTAATGGACACATGGCCAGTATCTCCTCTTCTGTAAATTCATAAAGGTCTTTATTGATGACTACCCCCCTCCCATACCTTAAATTTAGAAGTTTGATATCTAATTCAATATCCTCACAACTTGTCTTTAGGTTAGATAGTATTACAGACTCTGTTCATGAATTGGCATGGATGAGGAATTTTTTTTTTTTTTTTTTTCGAAACGGAGACATATCACCAAGTGCCATGGTTCCTACATTTTTTCTGAATATTTGTAAATTTCAAAATAATTCACTGTACTCCCTTTAGGCTTAGCAACAAATGACATTGGTGGTTTTGCCTTTCTTTGGGAAGGCTCGACTACATCAATATCTTTTTCACACCAGTCAGCAGGTTTGCATACATCCACATCTATTGGTACCTTATCACACAAAGCATGCATAATGTTACTTATGGTATTAAATAGTCAACCGTGACTATTATGGAATACCCATGAATCCAATTTATCCCCTTGAAATTTCATTCTTACTTCCAATGTTATTCCAAAACTCTTATATGCTCTATGTAACTTATCATAGTTATATTCTCAGTTTCCTTATGTTGCCTAAATTACTCAGTTTTTTAACATTAATAGAATGGTCCTTTCCAGTTCCTTGGTTGTCAACAGAATTTTCCTTAATTAAACTAGCAGAGGTCGTCAACAGTGCTGGGGTGAGTCGGCATATCCTGGGGGGGGGAGGGGGGGAGGGGGGGGGGGTCATTATGAGAAGGATCCATATGAAGGGGTCGTGCTTGGTTTTGTCTTTTGGTTTATTGGTTGGTTTATCTGCTTGAGAATATTAAAAGCATAATACGATGGAAAAGAAATTTGCATTCTGCCCTACTGGCACAGCGATGAAAATAAAGGTGCTATTTCAATATTACTTGATCTTAGTGCTGCTTTTGATACAGTTGTGCATGAACTGCTACTAAATTATTTATGGTCCATCAGTATTGAAGATCAAGCTTTTGAATACCTAAAATTATAGAAATTACTGTGTGCAAATTGGATTCTCTTATTCATCATATGAACCTTTAAACAGAAGTGTACCTCAGGGGAGTGTACTGCGCCTAATCTTATTCTATATCTATATTATTGGTCTGTAAAAAATACTGCAAAGGTATGAAGTTCAAACTATTTACAGATGATACAAAATTTTACTTCCCTACAAAAATCACATGTGTGTTGAACAAGAGATGGTAATAGGTGCTAGCTTCTTTAAAAAGAAAGATAAGAATAAGTATACGTGGGTAAGAGTGGCAAATGGAAGAGTAGTAGAAAGGGCATTAATGGATTATGTGTTGGTAACTAAAAGAATGTTTGGAAGATTGAAAGACGTGCACGTGTTTAGGGGTATGGCTAACGGTATGTCTGATCATTTTTTGGTGGAAGGAAAATTAGTTGTAGCAAAAGAGTGGGGGAATAGAGTAGGTGGATGTAAAAGGGAGGTAGTGAGGATTGAAGAGCTAATAAAACCGGGGGTAAAAAGTAAATATCAGGAAAGGTTGAAAATGGCATATGATGAGGTGAGAGTAAGAGAAACTGGTAATTTAGAGGAGGAATGGAAGTTAGTAAAAGAAAATTTTGTTGGGATTGCAAGTGATGTATGTGGCAAGAAGGTTGTTGGAGGCAGCATGAGGAAGGGCAGTGAATGGTGGAATGAAGGAGTGAAGGTGAAAGTGGAAGAGAAAAAGAGGGCTTTTGAAGAATGGCTGCAGAGTAATAGTATAGAGAAGTATGAAAAATATAGAGAGAAAAAGGTGGAAGTAAAGCGCAAGGTACGTGAGGCAAAGAGGGCAGCTGACCTGAGGTGGGGTCAGGGATTGGGTCAGTCATATGAAGAGAATAAGAAGAAGTTTTGGAAAGAAGTGAAGAGAGTAAGGAAGGCTGGCGCAAGAATTGAAGAGACAGTGAAAGATGGAAATGGAAGGTTGTTAAAAGGAGAGGAGGCAAGGAAAAGGTGGGCGGAATATTTTGAAAGTTTGCTGAATGTTGAGGATAATAGGGAGGCAGATATAATTGCTGTTCCAGGTGTTGAGGTGCCAGTGATGGGAGGTGAGAATGAGAGAGAGATAACAATAGAGGAAGTGAGGAGAGCACTAGATGAAACGAGAGTAGGAAAAGCATCTGGTATGGACGGTGTGAAAGCTGAGATGTTGAAGGAAGGGGGTGTGACTGTACTTGAATGGTTGGTGAGATTGTTTAATATGTGTTTTGTGTTGTCAATGGTACCAGTAGATTGGGTTTGTGCATGTATTGTACCACTATATAAGGGTAAGGGAGATGTGCATGAGTGTTGTAATTCAAGAGGTATTAGTTTGTTGAGTGTAGTTGGAAAAGTGTATGGTAGAGTACTGATTAATAGGATTAAGGATAAAACAGAGAATGCAATCTTGGAAGTACAGGGTGGTTTTAGAAGAGGTAGGGGTTGTATGAATCAGATTTTTACAGTTAGGCAGATATGCGAGAAATATTTAGCAAAAGGTAAGGAGGTGTATGTTGCGTTTATGGATCTGGAGAAAGCATATGATAGAGTTGATAGGGAAGCAATGTGGAATGTGATGAGGTTATATGGAGTTGGTGGAAGGTTGTTGCAAGCAGTGAAAAGTTTATACAAAGGTAGTAAAGCATGTGTTAGGATAGGAAATGAAGTGAGTGATTGGTTTCCGGTGAGAGTGGGGCTGAGACAGGGATGTGTGATGTCGCCGTGGTTGTTTAACTTGTATGTTGATGGAGTGGTGAGAGAGGTGAATGCTCGAGTGCTTGGACGAGGATTAAAACTGGTAGGCGAGAATGACCATGAATGGGAGGTAAATCAGTTGTTGTTTGCGGATGATACTGTACTGGTAGCAGACACAGAAGAGAAGCTTGACCGACTAGTGACAGAATTTGGAAGGGTGTGTGAGAGAAGGAAGTTGAGAGTTAATGTGGGTAAGAGTAAGGTTATGAGATGTACGAGAAGGGAAGGTGGTGCAAGGTTGAATGTCATGTTGAATGGAGAGTTACTTGAGGAGGTGGATCAGTTTAAGTACTTGGGGTCTATTGTTGCAGCAAATGGTGGAGTGGAAGCAGATGTACGTCAGAGAGTCAATGAAGGTTGCAAAGTGTTGGGGGCAGTTAAGGGAGTAGTAAAAAATAGAGGGTTGGGCATGAATGTAAAGAGAGTTCTATATGAGAAAGTGATTGTACCAACTGTGATGTATGGATCGGAGTCGTGGGGAATGAAAGTGATGGAGAGACAGAAATTGAATGTGTTTGAGATGAAGTGTCTGAGGAGTATGGCTGGTGTATCTCGAGTAGATAGGGTTAGGAACGAAGTGGTGAGGGAGAGAACGGGTGTAAGAAATGAGTTAGCGGCTAGAGTGGATATGAATGTGTTGAGGTGGTTTGGCCATGTTGAGAGAATGGAAAATGGTTGTCTGCTAAAGAAGGTGATGAATGCAAGAGTTGATGGGAGAAGTACAAGAGGAAGGCCAAGGTTTGGGTGGATGGATGGTGTGAAGAAAGCTCTGGGTGATAGGAGGATAGATGTGAGAGAGGCAAGAGAGCGTGCTAGAAATAGGAATGAATGGCGAGCGATTGTGACGCAGTTCCAGTAGGCCCTGCTGCTTCCTCCGGGGCCTTAGATGACCGCGGAGGTAGCAGCAGTAGGGGAGTCAGCATTATGAAGCTTCATCTGTGGTGGAAATGTGGGAGGTTGGGCTGTGGCACCCTAGCAGTACCAGCTGAACTCGGTTGGGTCCCTGATTAGGCTGAAGGAACATAGAGAGTAGAGGTCCCCTTTTTGTTTTGTTTCATTGTTGGTGTCGGCTACCCCCCAAAATTGGGGGAAGTGCCTTGGTATATAGATAGATAGATAGACAAATAATATAGACGACACTACTGAAATTCTAAGCTGAATTCTTGCCATTGTTAGGATATGGATGACAATCAAACAACTAAAATTAAATAAAAATAAAACTGAGTTTATGGTGCTTTGAAAGAAAACAGCGTAAGAAACTTGGGTGATATTCAAATAAACAAAAATCACAACTCTATTACGATAACTAGTAGAGTTCGTGATCTAGGCATATCTCTTGATTGTAACAATGCCCAAATAAATAATGTAGTAAAAACTGCTGGTTATCATCTTAGAAACATTTTTTTTATAAAGAAGTAACTGGATGGACTTTCTGTGAAGAAACTTGTGACAAACTGTGTTATTACCAGGACTGAGTACTGTAATTTCATCTACTACAATTTACCAAAAGTGCAACTTGAGAAATAACTAAACATAATAAACGAGGAGCAAGACTGATGAAGGTGTCCCACCATAAGAAAGGATCACTTCAATTTACACTAGCTGCCAATTAAAGTGAGAATTGAGTTTAAAAAATGTACAATAACCCATCAAGTTATCAGAACCAGACGTCCAAAATATCTAAGGGAATTGCTAGATATATTGTGCAGCCAAAAAATCGAGTTGACACGAGAATAGTCAAAGATGTTTCAAATTATTGGAACCTAGATGAATGTCTACTGTAGGCTCTGGAGCCTTTAATTATATGGCCCTGAGACTATACAATAAGCTCCCACTAGACATTCCAAACACTGAAGATATTAAGGCCTTTAAGAAGAAATTGAAAACTTTCTTGTTCTCTAAGTGCTTTGATGGTGTGGATTGGACAATAAACAAGCAAAATATGGCGTGAAATGTTGAATGCTTTCAAACGAACATAGTAAAATGACTGTAGAGGCCCTGTAGAGAGTAAAGTTTTCCTGCTGTATAGGACCAGAGAAGCAGTCTGTAAAGTAAAGAGAGTAAGTACCTCCAAGATGGTTCACTCCATATCCTATCTGTGAGATAGCACCAAAACCGATAAAGAGGCATAGGTGTAAGCTAAACCCGTCTGTTAGAACTGAGACCTAGAAAATATATAATCCTTCTCCCCATATCTGTAATGATGGGTTTCTCACCAGAAGCCGAGGGTCCTACTTCAAGGACTGGATCCTCTCGGATTCTTATGACGCAATCCTTCAGAATATTTCCGCTAAAAAACAGTCCAAACTATCTTCGGGATGGCTGAGACCATCCGATACTCTTACATATAGCTTTGAATGCAAATACCTCCCACCCATGATCACTTCTCCCATTCATCTAAGCAGTCAGTAATAACGAATGATGAAATACCAACACCATTAAAAAATCTAAATAGAAAAATTAATAAATAAACATATACAGTAAACAGAAAAGTATATATAAAGGTAAGGGAAATATTATTGTGTGACTATAGCAAAAGAAAGTTTATAAAATTTGGAGGTCGAAGTAATATTGAGAAGAAGAAATCGATGAGAGAGAAATCTAGATTCAAACTGGGGCAGCAATTTTCCCAAGTTCAAGTGCCCTCTTGCCCGTCACAGTGCTTCAACATAAAAACAATATTCCCTGTTAAAGCGCGAGGACTTCATCAATGCATTCTTTCGTTAACAGAGATATATGGAAGAGACTTCTCAGCTAACAACATTAAGTATTTGATAGATTTTAAGAAGTCTTCTTCCACCAGACAATAACAGTCAGTGTGCAAAACATGGATGGCCTTCCTTAGGGACAGGACCCCATACCGGAAAACCCTGGACTTCTTGACTTCCTCTCTTTTCCAACTCTTTGAAGATTGGAAGCTTCAGCCATCAACAATTTTGTCAAACCAATCTTACTTGATAGAAAACCTCATGTGGGGACTTTTAATGTGAATTTAGATTTGGAGAGGTTTCACAAATTACTGTACTTTTCTTTGCAATGGCTGTTGGTATTAATTTCTTCAGTATCTTTGTTACTGAAGAGAATGCTTGATTTTTGGCCAAATCTGACGATTCCCTTATTACCCTAAAAGAGCTACCTCAGAAGATTTTATTCTTATTACACTTAGCCTCAGAAGCAAGAGTCAGTGAACTCCCAGTGACTTAAAGGCTTAGTTGTGGTAGCCTCTACCCAGTGTGTACCTTGCAAGCATTTTTACAAATATTAACACCAACAGGCAGTAGTCTGTTTCAAAATACCCAGACCAACAAGTCCCTTTCTACAGGGGCAATCTGTATCCCCTGTTCTCTCTCATCAAATGACTGATCCACTTTCCATCACAAATAAACCCAAGATGTGAGAAAAATAGCTTCTTCATTAGCTTGTTATATCTTTTGCTAATATGCTATTTCAGGATGTCCAAAGCTTATGGGTTAGTCTGGGTGTAGGTTTTTTTAAAACGCTACCTTAAACAAATCAAAATATGTGCAGTGTTCGTCTCAATCATGCCCCCTACGAAGGGAAACAGTGTAGATGAGAGAGATCCTCAACAGAGCCCTCTCCAGGGATTTCCTCTTCTGAGGTGATTGGGTAGATTTGTTAGTCTTTTCTTTAAACATATGTAATCATAAATTGGTTATTCTCTTGGTTTTAAGTAACTTGATCCTTATGGCTCACACCATTAAGGGGTTTTAATGAAGAAGGACCTATATCTTAGGGAGGTGGTGAGTGGTCCCCATGACCCTGCCACAAGGCCTTCCTTGACTTGTGATGGGATGAGGGACTTAACAGAGACATACTGCTGGGTTGAATATTATCTTCAGCACTGGAGATGCTGTGATAATTCAATAACAGTTCAATATGCGGGTCTCCCTTAATCACACCAAGTCGTGCCTTGTATGATATGTTGGCCCTACAGCAGGAAAAACAATATTTCTTTTGTATATCATGGTACCGTATTATTATTATTATTATTATTAATTATTATTAATTATTATCCTCATCACCATCACAATCATCATTATTATCATTATTACTATTATTTTTATTACTTGCTAAGCTACAACCCTGGTTGGAAAAGCAGGATGCTATACTCCCAGGGACCCCAATAGGTATAATAGCCCGGTGGGGAAAGGAACCAAGGAAAAATAAAGTATTTTAAGAACAGTAACAACATTAAAATAAATATTTTCTATATAAACTATAAAAACTTTAACAAAACAAGAAGAGAAATTAGATAGAATAGTGTGCCCGAGTGTACCCTCAAACAAAAGAACTCTACCCCAAGATAGTGGAAGACTATGGTACAGAGGCTATGGCACTACCCGAGATTAGAGAACAATGGTTTGATTTTGGAGTGGTCATCTAGAAAAGCTGAATACCATAGCTAAAAAGTCTCTTCTACCCTTACCAAGAGGAACGTAGCTACTGAACAATTACAGTGCAATAGTTAACACCTTGAGCGAAGAAGAATTGTTTGTTTGGTAATCTCAGTGTTGTCACGTGTATGAGGACAGAGGAGAATCTGTAAAGAATAGGCCAGACTATTCGGTGTAAGTGTAGGCAAAGGGAAAGTAAACTGTAAAGCAAGAGAATGATCCAATGTAGTACTGTCTAGCCAGTCAAAGGACCCCATAACTCTCTAGTGGTAGTATCTCAACGGGTGGCTGGTGCCCTGGCCAACCTACTACCTACCAAGACAAGAAATAAACTGAGGTTGGTTACCAATGAAAACTGATAACTGGTGAGGGTTGTGATTTAGGAAAAGTCTTGTTTTGTTTATTGTCATAAAGCTTACGCTTGATGTATTAAGTATATGGATATTGAAGAATATTAACTTCAATATTAATTGGAAAAAAGAAAATATTTATTTACTATAAATCTGTTACATAAAATGAGCATTGGGAAAAACTGATCTCTGAGATCCCAAAACTTGTGTGGCTGGTGTTTACCCACTATAAAAATTTCATGGACTAGATATGTATGGCCTATTCTTAAAAGACAACATGTAAATCACCTACTACCTGGGCATATTACTCTACTACCACTCTCATTTTATTCGGGTTCACAGAATTTCATTGCCATTACAAAGTGTCACTGATGGTTGTTTTTAACTAAAAAAAAGAGAGCTTATAGTATAAGAAGGGGTATGCAAAAGCTAAACAATAAAGGAATGGAGTGGTTAGGATAAATTTGAGAATTTCAGTTACTCTTACATTATACACACTAGATTCTTTATCATACTTCTGCCAAGTGCTAAGTGAATGTAAAAAAGTCATACCAATAAAATCAACCCTGTAAGTCCCTTATCAAAACCATTTAGAAAATTTTTAAAACTTTTTTAAAGCAAGGAATTAATTTCTATGAAAATCCCACACTATGATAAGCCAGTTTTTTCTTTGTAAATGAGGCCTTTTCAATAAAAGGTACCAGTATATTCCCAATGAGTCAATTATGGTAAGATTAAGGCACAAATATATAAATATCCTAATAATGGTAAACTTCTGTAAACTTACCTTTATTGGAGCTTTTCCTGTAAGATTAGCAACAAGGAAGTTCATAGCAATGTCTTCACAGTTCATATTAGTGTCCACCCACTCTTTTATATTACCTGGCAACTGAGTTGTATAAACATATGACCAGTACTTGTGGTAAAAAGCTACTCCTGTCAGAACCATTGATACCTGCAATGAATTACATTGTCCGAAAGAATATCCCTTTTTAAATTAGTTCACTGCTCTTACAAGCCATTGCAAAAAGATAACAACTTTTTAAATAAGCAGTTCATAGCTCTTTCAAGCCATAACATGACAAGAAACCACATTTTTTAGTTTGTTTGGTCTTAAACAATAAAGAGACCTGCAATATTATATTTTGAAAAACTTTCATTCCAAGGTAATTAACTCGTTAAATTAATAGTCTATGAGAAAGTAACACAACAAAATTCAAATGAACACATTTGAATTTGTCATATTCTACATTAGATTAGCCACTAACAATGCCTAATAATAATAATATTCATAATAATAATGGATAATAATTAGTATTATAATTATAATATCAATAATTATAATAGGCTAGGGCAGGAAGTCCAAAATAACAGGATATACCAAAGAGGTATTGCATTATCTGCCATATGACCAGTATATCAAAGGGCAAAAATGGACTTAATCTGTATAAAGGAGACCCAAAAGTTCCAGGCTCTCTAGAAACCTGTCACATTACTTCCAAGGCTATATTCTCTTGCAAGCATAGGACACCTTATCCACTACTGAGAGTCACTACTTGTGACTTGAGAACCACATGGGTCAGGTTACCACATAACACCAAGCCAAAGAACAGCTAATATTCATATCACGAGAGTGGAAAGAACTATAAGTTAAGATACTCACTTCAAGAAGGGGAAACCCTAATGAGGAGGCTAGAAATCCATCATGATATACCTTCCAACGGGTGGTTGAGGATTCCTTGCCTCTGCCAGAGATCCCTCTCTAGAAGCCACAATCAAGCCAAGAACAATACAAGCATTGACATCTGCTTAGATTTGTTTAAGTTAGTGCCTTATAAATATCCTATGCCAGATCATCACACAAAGTTCTGGATATCATTGTGTTTTAGGGACAGAATGAGGATCGGCCTCCATTATGTATAAAGGGGTAATTTGGAATGGATGCTATAAAAAACCAGATTCTGATGACATGGACATCTAAAGATAGATTGAAGGCAGAAGCCCAATTAAAAAATTGTCAAAATGAGCCTGCGAAGCCAAAATATACAATGTTGGCCTGAAAGAGAGGAGTAGGAGTCATTATCAAGACATAGCTGGACGAGTGGGTGAATAATTCCTTATCTTTGCCTGCCCAATGTAGCCAGTTTAATGACCCTTGCCCCAATGACAAATGTCATTAAAAACAGAATTTAAGTAATAAAATTATTTCCATACTTACATGCGAGTTACTGAGCCAGTAGCCTCAAAAAGTTTATTGATCTTAAAAAGTAATAAAAAAAATTCCCACTCTCATATAACCCTCCTATCTGGACAGTGTCTGATCCCCCTCTACTTAGGGGATGATAGAACCTGCTTGTCCCATTACATAAAGTATGTTATTCTTATCAAAGTTGGATAAAACTTCTACAGCTCCTACTGACCTTTTTGGAAATAAGTGACAGTAGGGGGGGGGGGGGGGAGGGGAGGAGGAATAGGAGATTCGCATCACACCTTATAAAAAATCTAAATTATATTAGGCTTGATTATTTGAATGATAAAGGCTCTATTTACTATTCTCAACTCCATATTCAAGAGAGGAAAAGTTTTTACTCATGTATATTATTGAAACTTTGGACTTCCCTTTGAGTAAGCTAACTAAATTGACTTACGTATCTATCTATAAATTCAGAAATTCTGACTAAAACACCATACAACATTAAATACAAACCGAGATAAACCTGAAGAAAATAAAAACTTTTGCTAAATTAACCTCCATAATTTATAAAAAATGGACAAAATTAAATCAACACTTCTCTTTCGAAAATACTTGGAGTCCCTTTTGAAAATACTTGGAGTCCAACATTCTTTTACAAGTTATCCAAGCTTCTTTCAAATAATGTTTGATAAAAACTGATATGCTATGTCACTGAGATACAGTTAACAAAGGATAATTTTCAAAAAGAAATTAAGAGAGGTAGCAAATACCTTTCAGAGGTACTCTGCACCAGGTTTTGGTGAGCTTGAGTGACAAGTCTTTAATAATGATTATAATAACAATCATATTTATTATGATAATAATAATATTAATAATAATGATTATATACTATAATCATATATAATTGTCATTCTTGTAATTATTATTATCAAAAGGGAGGAGATTCACCAGCCTAACGAGTTAAGCTTGACTCTTACAGAGCTGGCCCAATTAAATTCGGGAGGAAAAAATCTGATTTGAATTAAAACTAATTAATAAAAAAAGGAATATATAGAAATTATAAGCGATAAACTAATCAGATAAAAATCTGTAATCAATAGAAATTAAAATCTTATTAATAAAACCTTTTTCTTTATAACGTTAAAATCTTAAATCAGCCCAACGAGTCAATCTTGACACTTACAGAGCTGGCCATTAAAATCATAAAAAAAGAGAAATCTCAGACTAATAAAATACCGAAAAAAAAAATTGTCAAAACACAAATATCTGTCTTTTAAAAACATCGCAATTGCAAGATAAATGTTGTATGGTTGAGACGTAAACTGCGTATTGGGGCACCGGTGTACCAAGATGTTTCACTTGATGTATATTGGTACATATGTGGCTCTAATAGCCCTTTCAAAAACTTTCACAAACATGAGTATTTTGATAGGTTTTGTGTAAATTTATCTTATGAATGCACATGTAATGCAATGGTACCAAGTAATAAGTTAAAAATGATAAGGGTATAATCATATATGTAAAAAGAAAAATACAGGCATCCAGAATATATGTAAAGTTTATTTACATCTTACCTCCAGAATATAAGCATTGCATTATGTAACAGTAATCAACTGTACAGGAAAATGTTCCTTATACCAAATAACATTGAGCAACTGAATAAAGGTTATGAAATAAAAATTTTGCTCTCATAACAGTAAAAAATAATATGCCAAGTAGATGTTTCACTGTTGCGTATTAGTATATCTATGGGCTGAACACCTCATTTCATAAACTATTACAAAAGTTTATGGAATGAGGTATTTAGGCCAGAAATGAGCCAAAATTTTCATTTACATACAAATTGTTTGTTTGTGTAAATAAAAACCTTGCTTTCATAATGGAAGAAAACTAATGCAAAAGATCGCTACATATTACTTTGAATATCACATTAATGTATGTGGAGCATGTATTTTTATGTTCTACACTACAGGACACCCTCTAACAATGTTACATAGCTCTTCTCTCTGCAAGTCCAACAGGGCACGGGAGAGAGCCGAGTTGCCAAACACAGTTAACATATTAAGATAGTGTCACACTAGCCTCCTGGCTAGTACAGTGGGAACGTATTTGCCTAGAATTTGCATGGCAGCAGATCGATCCTAGCCTGGGACCTTGAGTTTAAGCTGTCTACTGCTGTGGTTGGGCTTGCCCGGCTGACAGTCTGAGCATCAATTCTGATGAAACTGGAACTGAAACCAGACACCTTACCTTTACACTCACTGCACATGAGAAGTGCTTAATGAGGTATGTATGAATATTAAAACTCCATGCGTCAGTTTTGTATGACCAAAAACGCAACCTTTCTGAAATGACTTCGGTCCTTTCTTTTTGTTCTGAGAATTTCCACAGAGAAACAATTGGCTGTCTGATTGTCACATTCTTTATTCCACCGAGTTTATCATTTGCCTGCCAAAAAATGCTTTATGATGGGTATATACTCTTTAACAAGTAGTTTAATGGCTTGTATCAGTAAAGAATCCAACATATTTCAATATTCCTCCTTTGGGGATAAATTTTTTAAGGGGTTCCTTAAATTGTTTTACTAGTTAATTTCTTATGAGTATAACCATTTAGGCTTTAGGGCTTCTATGGCACTTCTTGAATCGGTATAAATGACAAACTTTTGGTTCACACGATCTTCAATTGTTTTAATTATGTCAATTGCTGATGTAATTGAGGATAGTTCAGATGTCAATACTGAAGCTTCACTAATAATGAGAGCTGACAAATTTTGTCAGAGGATACTCGACATGGAAAAGTTCTGCTTTTATCAACACTAGAATATTCTCTTTTAGATAAGTTACACATGAAAAAAATAACTTTGAGTACAGTTGAACATACCGGTATCTTACAATAATTTTACAATAACTTTAAAGAGCTTGCTTATTTTGAAAAATAGTAAATCTTATTGTTACAAAATAAGTTATCTGATCATAAATCTTATATAAATTTTAACTTCTTCAATTCTAAATATAAAATAATAAAATTTATTAAAAAAATATTCAAGCTTATCACAAACTAACAATAATCAAATTCCATAACTTGCTACTTTTAGAGAGTGAGAGAGAGAGAGATTGGTTTCTTATTACTGTATAAGTTATGTGAGTTATTAAGACTCGTAAGTTTTGTGTAACTCTTATGTAACACCATAGCACACTATACATATCGAGAACAACATCATTGCATCCATATGTGTAAGACTTTAATTAGATAAGTGATTATAAGTGACATGGCATATGTACCTCATTATTAGACTTTGTATAAACTACCTTAAGAAGAGCCCACCTCTTCTTCTTTCCCACCATTATCCCTACATTATAGGGTCGGTTTCTTGATGCACCCTCTCCAATGCTTCCTATCAAAGGCTTCCCATTCCACCAAACCTCTTCTCTCAAAATCATGCTTCACCTTATCTCGCCATCTAGTTCTCTACCTGCCTCACAATTCCCCCCTCCCCTTAAATCTGCAGTCTTTAGTGTAGACGCAACAGTTCCTCCTTTACATAAACCACAAGACTCTGACACTTACTGTCCAAAGGAAAAGGCAACCCTTTTAGCTGATGTGTTTAACTGTAAGCAGAGTAATGAGAAACCTGATCTTCCTAATTCCGGTTTCCTGAGGTTAAACTAACCAGTTTACCTTTTCAATCTTGGGAAATTAAAGCTCTCTTGATAGACACTGATGCTTAACCCTGGATAGGCACGCTCCTCGGACACCCCTTTAAGGGTATACTCGGACGCGAACGACCCCGACGCCAAAAAAAATTCTTGAAAAATCAGTTTTTGCAGTAACCTCCTTTTTTCTTTTGCCAAAAAAAACTTCAATGAATGCTTAAAACAACTGTAAAAATAAATACTACTCATCTGCAGAAAAACTATTTATTATAAATATTTTAAAAAATTAAGTAGAAAAAAAAAGACCTGACATAAAAATTCATAAAAAAAAGTTTATACATATATACACAAATCCTTTTAGGAATTGATTCTTGAATGTTTAGGACACATCTTGATGTATTTTGGATGAAGTCAGACCCATGGAGGTGAAGATCTGAAATGAGAAAAAAAGAGTAACTTTTTTTGGCCAAAAAAATTTGTCCAAATTTCATGAATTTTTTTGGGTACCCAAATGAAATAGGAAGTGGCTAATTTTTTTAGGGAATAAACATATGTTATCCTAAAATAGAAATATGTAAAAAAATCTTCATTATTTTGTAAATTACATTTATATCAGGGGCCATATCTAAAGGTAATTTTTTGAGTACTTAGAAATTTCGTAAAAAAATACATATATTTAATATATAATATGATATTTATGCAGGTAAAAATATACCAAAATATCACAAATTCTATAGGGAACAAGAATATATATAGATAGGGCAGCTTACGCTTCGGATATGTCCACAAAATGGCCGCCAACCACACTGACTCAGACTCCCTAATCTGCCACTTGAAATGTAGGAAGGGTATGTCAATTTCAAGGTGTTATTTACTAATCTAATTATTATTGGATATGCATAAAAATTGTATGGTGGGTTGCTGGATAATTGTCGATTATTTTACGACTATAAAATTGAAATTCTGACCCAAAAAAAATTTTTTGAAGGGAAATAAAATCGAAAAAAAAAAAAAATGTAAAACAATATAATATTTTAGCTAAAAAAAATTTGATATTCAATCAAAAAAAAAAGTAAACAAAATTTTCCGACAAATAAACATCTAGAGGAATCATTACTCTGTGATAGTTCCTTAGTACGTAGTAATTTTGAAAGAAATGGGAAAAAACGAAAAAATGGCAATCACAGGAAAATCGAACACATACCTATATATACGCCATATCTGGCTAAAAAAAAAAAGATAGGCATGGGTAGCCAGATCATCTAGAAACACTTTCCAACACTATAAAAATATAAGTTTTGCGACACTACTTGCCAATTCCTTACGGTAACATGACTAAGCAAATAAATGCAAAACAAATAAAAAGGGGCACTCGTGGAAAAATGGCCATTCTAATATACGGCATTTCAGAAAAAAAAAAATTTCAGCCACGTGCTAGGCAAACCATCAAGGCACATTTTCCGACAAATAAACATATAAATGAATCATTACTCTGTGATAGTTCCTTAGTACGTAGTAATTTTGAAAGAAATGGGAAAAAACGAAAAAATGGCAATCACAGAAAAATCGAACACATACTTATATATACGCCATATCTGGCTAAAAAAAAAATAGGCATGGGTAGCCAGATCATCTAGAAACACTTTCCAACACTATAAAAATATAAGTTTTGCGACACTACTTGCCAATTCCTTACGGTAACATGACTAAGCAAAAAAATGCAAAACAAATAAAAAGGGGCACTCGCGGAAAAATGCCCAACATTCTAATATACGGCATCTCAGATAAAAAAAAAGACATGCACGTGTTAGCCCAACCATCAAGGCACACTTTCTAACACATAAACATGAAAAAAAAATCAATAATATACGGCAATTCCTTACTACGTAGTAAATTTTTACAAATATTGAAAAAAAAACAGAAATTGGCAACCGCAGTTAAATACCCAATATACCAATAACTACGTCGTATCTGACAAAAACAAAATCACGCATGGGTAGCCAGATCATCTAGACACACTTTCCAACACTAAAAAAGCAAAAGTTTTGCGACACTATTTCGCAATATCTTACGGAAAAATGACTTGGCAAAAAAATGAAAAAAAATGAAAAAGGGGTACTCGCGGTAAAATGCCCGACATTCCAATATACGGCATCTCAGATAAAAAAAAAGACATGCACGTGTTAGCCCAACCATCAAGGCACACTTTCTAACACATAAACATGAAAAAAAATGAATAATATACGGCAATTCCTTACTACGTAGTAATTTTTACAAATATTGAAAAAAAACAGAAATTGGTAACCGCAGTTAAATACCCAATATACCAATAACTACGTCGTATCTGACAAAAACAAAGTCATGCATGGGTAGCCAGATCATCTAGACACACTTTCCAACACTAAACAAGCAAAAGTTTTACGACACTATTTGGCAATATCTTACGGAAAAATGACTTGGCAAAAAAATGAAAAAAAATGAAAAAGGGGCACTCGCGGTAAAATGGTCCTCGTGGTGATGAACGACATTTTAACTAAAAAAAAAATCATGCACATGGTAGCCAAACAATCCACCAAGACTTTCCACAACTGATAACCTATACAAGTTGCACCATTCTACGACAATTTCATAATACGTAATAACTTTGATAATTATGCAAACTACCTTAGAAGGGTAAACTCGGTCGCGAACGACCCCGACGCGTCTCAGAAATCGGGGAAGGAGTACAGCTACAGCAATGCACATCTGGACACTACTAGAGCGTGTAGGGGAGACACCTCCTGCAGGTCGATCACCCACAAATTCAGTCACGGGGGTGAGTCACGTGAGAAAAACCTGTTTTTTTTTGACGCTCGGGGTCGCGAACGACCCATCGTACCTATCCAGGGTTAAGAAAGGTGTCCACCCAAATGATAATTTTCCTTTGCCGTTTATAAAGACTCCAGATTTCTTAGCTCCAAAGTTATCTATACTTTTGCACAAGTTAGCAAGAATAAGTTCTTTTAGCATTTGTTGGAGGATTGGTAATGTTATTCCCTTATGTAAATGCATTTATGGTAGCTCAAGTCCAGCTGATTACCACACAATTTCCATAACTCCCATATTATCTAAAGTTTTTTAATGTCTTTTGGCAAAATGTCTAAATAGGTTTGCAATTTGTCTTTCATAAAGGCCTTGGAGCATGTGATGCCATTCGTACAATCTTCAATGCTGTACAGTACACAGCAAAACTGTTGATACCTGAATTCAGTGATTTTCGTTTGAAAGTAACTAACTGGCAACTCACATTCTTCACATTTCTAATGTGACTAGGTTCCCATGATGAAACATTTTGAAACTTCGTTCAATAAAAGATACAGTTCATTGAGCATGATTTTGAAAAATTTATGCTATATTTTTTATCAAAATATCAGCTAGATCATTAGGGAAAAATTAACCCAATAATCTTTAATCATGGTAAAACTGAAAAGAATAAACACCTAATGAGTCCGACCTTTCAGCCATCAGTTATGTATTTAATGTAAAGAACGTATCAGAGATTTAGGGGTGGGAGGGGTCTAACCGAACAACAACTGGGGGTCTCACGGTGGCACTCTCACAAGTAAGTCATCTACCCAATATGGCTAGAGCTATGCAACAGCTACCGGATAACTGTAACTCTAGTTAAGCTTTTTTACCAGATTCTCTATAAAAAATAAATAAAACCAATTGTCTTAACATCAACGAAAGAACTGTTTATAGATAGCTAAACGATACAATGGAGAAGAAAATTGAAAAGCCACCGCTGCTGCACAACCACAGACGAAGACAAAGAGTTATACAGCTAATTGCATAGGCCTAGACTGCAGAGCCATCCTATCATCAACATCACCATTATTATTATTATTATTATTATTATTATTATTATTATTATTATTATCACTATTATTATTATTATTATCATTATTATTGTTATTATCATAATTTAAGATACGTTGTTATTGTCTCTAGGTATTTGTTTACAAGAGCACACTCTCCATTTACTACAAAATTGCGCAATCCTACAGCTCTCCTCTTTTTGTACAGTAATTAGGAGGTTCTTTAAATGCTGGGAAAGCAAAAAATAGCAAGATATGTTGCACAAGGGGGAGAGGGGCAGGGGTTGGTTGACGAGGTACTAAACGACCTGGAACTGACATCTTCAACATAGTCAATCAAAGAGAAGTTCGTGACCGCAGCGTACATTTGGTATATATTCAAAATATATACTAAATTAAAAATGGATCAATTACTCAAAAGTGTCACTATTTGTGAATCGTACATTTTATTTGGTAAATACTTGACAACAAATCTTATTTTTTTAAAGAAACTTTTTATGAGAATGACTATTTTTGCTGCGTATGTCTGTATTCATTGGCGGGAAATTTACTGTCAGGCATCCTTAGTGTAGCAAAACTTCGTCTGGGAAAACTAATCATCCTCAAAATAGTTTCTTTAAAAAAAAACACTTTAATAAGATTTATTATCAATATTTAACAAATATAAAATATACAATTCACAAATATTGACACTTTTGAGTAATTACTCGATTTTCAATTTAGTGTATATTTTGAATACATACCAAATGTCCGATGACGTCACGTTCTCTTTGATTGACTATGTTGACGATGTCGGTTCCAGGTCGTTTAGTACCTCTCAACCAACCCCTCCCCCTCCCCCCCTTGCGCAACATATCTTGCTATTTTTTGCTTTCCCAGCATTTAAAGAACCACCTAATTACTGCACAAAAAGAAGGAGAGCTGAGGATTGCATAATTTTGGAGTAAATGGAGAGAATGCTGTTGTAAACAAATACTTGTCTCTCTGGAAAATCTGCACAAAAAAACTTGTCGCTGAATATGTCTGACCTAATTATAGTCTTCTGTTCGTTAAGTAAAGTAAAATAATAAAAAGGTAGAATTAATTGTGGTTCTAATAGCGAAAATAACTCACAACCTCGCTTAATTATTCATTTATTTATTTATCAATTTTTCCTCTAACTGAAAAACCCCATTAGGAGACTAGAATTATATAAGTACCGATGACTATAGTCTAAACTATGATTTGTAATAATTTATTGCAAGTTTTGAAACTGCTACCCTAACTAACGTTTGTTTTATACACAAAACGACATAAGCAAAAAATAAGTAATAACTTTTAAATCAAACCCCAAATGCATAAATTGTTATCATTAGACTATAGCACTCTGTTTAAACTGTTCTCCATCTAGACGTCCTCTTTTTCTAGTTTGAATCCTTCTATCCAGACAGACAGCTCAAACACTAGTCTCACTGACTCTCTCGGAATCACGTTGATGAACGGTTTCGTGCTACAGTAACATTATTTTAGTTCTGAAGTATCGTTTAAGCATGAAATGTTTTTTAACGATCTAACATTATTCATTGATAGAATTATATATAACAAGTGACCAACATTGTCTCAAACATACACATGTTTACAAAGTGAAATATAAGATTTAATACTAAGTGACAACTTAAGAACAACACTTGTCCAAAGCAAAAACAAAAAATAAAAAGTATCATCAGTTTTGCTGCATACTAAACAGAAATCCCTTGATGGTGGTCGGGGTCAGGAAGTTTGTATGATTGGCCTTGATTTTAGAACTGCTTATGCCCGTGTTAATCATGAAGCTATTATTTTCAAACTCAAACAGTTTGGAGTGGGTGGATCTTTTCTTAGCATTATTATTGATTTTTTAAAGTAATAAATCGCAAAAAGTTGTTGATGGGCACCATAGCGACCACAGGAATGTGATATCTGGTGTTCCTCATGGTAGTGTTCTTGGCCCATTACTTTTCATACGATATACACGTGACATGTGGTTTGGCCTAGAAAACAAGCTTGTTGTATATGCAGATGATGCTACTTTCTTTGCATCAATTCCATCTCCTGAATTTATATCTGAGGTTGCTGAATCCCTTAATAGAGATCTAGCTAAATTTAGTGTATGTCGCAAATTAAGTGGCATGAAGTTGAATCCTAACATAACTCAAGTATGATTTAAGTAGGTCAAGGAGACTTACACCACATCTGGATCTCAGCATTGATAATGTTTCTTTAACTCTGTATGACTGTTTTAAAATTTTAGGTGTCATTCTCGATAGCAAATGTACTTTTGGAAAACACATTAGGTCTGTGTCTTCTTCAATTGTGGAAAAAATTGTCTTATTGAGAAAGTTTTTTTAAGATTTTTAGTCATCAATCTATTCACAAGAAGTGTTTTAATTCTTTCATTCTACCTTGTTTCGAGTAATGTTCTCCTGGATGGTCTTCAGCTACTTATTCTCATCTTAATTTGTTAGACAGGAGCTTATGGTCTATTAAATTTCTTATTCCTGATCTAGATATTAATCTCTGGCACTGTCGTTCAATTAGTTCATTATGCATGTTAAATAAAATTTTTCATAATTTTGATAATCCTTTACATGCAGATCTCACCGGACAGTACCATCCTGTTTGTAAAACTAGGTATGCAATTAATTCTAATAGCTATGTCTTCTCCATCACGAGGCTCAATAATACACATTATACTAGAAGTTTTATTCCAGCTGTGACCAAGTTGTAGAATGATCTTCTTAATCGGGTAATTGATTTGGTAGAACTTCAAAAGTTCAAACTTGCAGCTAATGATTTTATGTTGAACAGGCTGAATAGGCTGACATGTCTCTTTTTATAGTTTACATATCAAATATCTGTTTTAATGTTTTCACTGTTCTTCAAATATTTAATTTTAATTGTCCATTACTCTTCATAGCGTTTATTTATTCCTTAATTTATTTCCTCACTGAGTTATCTTTCCCTGTTGGAGCCCTTGGGCTTACAGTATCCTACTTTTCCAACTAAGGTTGTAGCTTTGCTAGTAATAATAATAATAATAATAATAATAATAATAATAATAATAATAATCATAATAATAATAATAACAGGTTCCTCACAAGCCCTCCTCACTCCCTCCCTACCATTCATCCTCAACACGTGCCCACACCATCTCATTCGTGAAACTCTTATTACCTCTGTAATCTTCAATACAACTGCCATTCTTCTTATTTCATCAAGCTTTGCTTCCTCTTTTTGTCTTAGAGCCCATGTTTGCAATGCATACATTAACACTGATCTTATTGGCCTTTTCTTATCACATACCACTCGCTACCTCCTCCTACTTCCTCCAAGCTTCTTTTATCCTATTCTAAACTCCAGCTACACATCCTCCTTCCTATTTTATAACAGATCCTCTACTGTCATGCATAGCTATCCTGTCCCTACCTTACTCCTCACCATAGCTTCCTTCGTATTCACATTTACTCTCAAGCAACCCATTTCTATAGTCTCTTGCTACTCTACAATCATTCTATGTAAGCCTTCCTCATTTTCAGCGGTATTTATGAAATCATTTGTATTTAGCAATTCCCTCACTCTTCACATCTAATCTCTTCACTTAACACAACCCTGACCACCACAAATAAAAATGGACTTATGCTGATCCCTTGTGTAACCCAACACTAACTTCAGTGGTTTCTGTTTCCCCAACAGCTGTTATTAGTTTGTTCTTGTTCTTTTGTACATCATCTCTATCATTCTAACTAACTTCTACAGGACTTCTCTTCCTTTAGCACCAAAACATCACTTCTCTTGGTATTCTATCATAAGCCTTCTCTAGATCTACAAAAGCACAGAAGAGATTCTGGTCTCCATCCTAGCCTTACTATAAAGATGGCATCCACAGTCGCTCTCCCCTTCATGAATCCATACTGGAATTTCCCAATCTTTACAATCTCGCTCCATCTCTCATCTAGTACCCTTTCAAAAACTTTCAAATCATGCTTTGTTGGTTTATTCCCTCTGTACTTACCATAATATATGTACATTACATCACCTTTCTGCATAAATATAAATATCTTTGTCTCATCCTATTCTTTAGGCATTATTTCCTTTTCCTAAGTTACTCTTAATAAATCTGGCATCCATTCTACCCCCTCTGTAACTATTATCTTGACCATTTCAATTTGAAACTCTGATGGACTGGGTGCTTTACCTTTTTTTATTTTAATCAATGCAAGCTCACTCCTGTATTCCGTATCTTCCTCACTGGCCCTCCTCCCTTTCTGCTTTTCCAAGTTCAAAATACTCTCTCCATCGCCTCTTAATTTTTTCCATCCCTATCCAATATATTTTCATATTTATCCTTGATAACTCCAAGTTGTCCCAAATCCTGCCTTTGCCTTTTCCTTAATTTTGAAATTGTATAGATATCCTTTTCTCCTTCCCTTGTTCCTAGCCTTTCATTTAATTGCTCTTCCAAAAGCTGTACCTACTTTCCTCCTAGAATCCTTTATCTTCTTTTCTATTCCTTAAATGCCTTTGATTTTCTTTTAACTGGTTCTTGCACCTCTCTGTTCCACCACCAATTTCCTCTTTTCAACACACCATATCAGCTGATTCTTCCCAATAATTCCTCTGTTTCCCAACCATATATTTTCCACTTTGTTAACCTGTCCATTACCAAAGTGTTCTCTCTCTCTCTCTCTCTCTCTCTCTCTCTCTCTCTCTCTCTCTCTCTCTCTCTCTCTCTCTCTCTAATATTGCTCACCCTTTTCTCCTTTACGGTACCAAACCTTAATTCTAGATGATTGGGTTTTCTACTTCTCATTTTAAAATCCATCACTACCAGTCTATGTTGTGTAACACATGCTTCCCCCAAAATCACTGTACAATTAACCAAATTGTTTTCGTGAACTCCTCTAACCAGGATATATCTTTGGCTTTCCACTCCTCCACTTTCATAGGCTATCAGGTGCTCATCCAATTTCTGAAACCAGGTGTTCATACATGTTAATTCAAACAGCTGAGCCATCTCTAATATATACTCACTCTCTTCCTTTCTAATTCCAAACCCATGGTGTCTATGGATCTCCTCATATCCATCTCTTCTCTTCCCCACTTTGTAATTCATATCTTAGCTCCTATGCTTAGCTTCTCCTCTTTCACTGTTCTAATAGCTACCGGGAGCCTCAAATTCTTGTATAAATAATTCCCTTTCTTGTTCTTGGCAACCCATCTGAGGTGCTATATGCTGAAATTAGATTATATCCAGTTATGAGATTACATATACCTACATTGATTTTCTTTTGTTCATGTTCGATCGCTTATACTTTAGGTTATTTACATGTCGTCGTCAGTCAGGTTCAGAGTACTACAAATAACAGATCTAGCCTGATGTAGCTTCCTATGTATCTGAGCACCCATCTCTACTCATCCAAGATGGGGAAGGGTCGATAAAAGGAGACCTAAATCCTGGCAGTTCCATCAACACCTGGACGGTTCACCGTGCCCGTCAAGGCATCTTATAATGCCATCGAAACAGACAAAACCCTTTAACCTTACTGGCATGGAATGTTCACATCTTACTTGATAATGATGAAAGTAATAGACACTACCGCAAGACTGCTCTAGTTACATGTGAGCTTAGCAGATACAAAATTGACATTGCTACTTTGAGTGAGACTCGCCTCTCAGGATAAGATAATCTAAATGAGGTTGGGGAGGGTTACACCTTCTTTTGGAAGGGTTATCCTGTATATGAAAGAAGAATGCATGGAGTGGGTTTTGCAGTTCGTAACACTCTGCAGCAAAAATCCCTGAATCCCAAGTAGGCATATCAGAGAGGCTAATATCCTGGCTTATCCCTCTCTTTAGAAGGACGTTTAACCCTCATAATTGCAAATGCTCCACCACTTAACTCTGATGATGCTGTTAAGGACTCATACGAAACTTTTGATTCCACTATTCGCAGAACACCTTGTAAGGATAAACAGATTATATTAGGTAATCTTAATGCTAGAATGGGGGAAAGATCAACATTTTTGGGAAGGAGTTCTGGGCTACCATGGCATTGGCAAAATGAACAGTAATGGCCTCAGACTCTTGTCCCTATTTTCAAAACACAACGTGGCAATAACCAAAACCCTATACTAGATGAAGAATAAATATAAGACTGTGAGGATACATCTTTTCGAGTACAGTATGTGCTCATCAGACATGACCAAAACGAAGTACTTCATAGTAGAGCAAGAAGCGGTGCCAAATGTTCGAGAGACCACAACCTTATTCGAACCAAACTAAGGTTCATAATAAGAGCCCAGATCCCTCGCACAACTTCTACCAAAAAAATTAATTGCAATGCTTTAAACAACATTGATACAAGGGAAAACTATCACAGTTCAATTGCGCATAATATATCTTGCCTTCCACCTATTGAACCTGGAAAGTATATAGATATCGATAGTGAATGGTCAAACCCAAAAGTGCTAATCCATCACTCAGCAGAGGAAACCCTGGGATTCTCCGAATATCACAGCAAAGACTGGTTTAACGAAAATGCAGAAGAAATATATGACCTCGTCAATTAAAGAAAAAAAGAAAAAAAAATAGAGCACATAATGCTTGTTTCTAAAACCCGAGCATCTGTTCACAAAAGACTATATTTCACAACCTTAGAGCTGAAACTCAGAGAGCACTATGTAACATGGACAATGGCAGCGGGGAGCTTTTTTTTCTCCAACTCGGTAGGTTTAGCCTTGCTGCTAAGACCAGCTCCGAGCATCCAGACTAGGACCGGACCATTATTATCTCTTCTCCATGTTCCTATTTCTGTTTTTCTCCCTTTCTTAACCTTTCTATCCAAACTCTCAACTTTCAATCTCTCCTGAGTTGAAAAATAAAAACAGATATTTACATACGACAGATATTTATAACTAGCCTATACTGTACACATATAGACATTAAGGAGCTGACAGTTACCTCATGCGTCAGAGCAGAGGCTTTGGAACCTCTATAAACAATGCTAGGATCTCACTCACAGGTTTCAAGAGACTGGGATAGAGGAATCCCAGGGTGACAGGGGACGTAAGAATGGAATAGTGCAATTAGTGCCCCGCAAAGCACATTCCTAAGGTGTAATTGCTGACCACTCCCAGTGACCGACCCCTAGCGAAATAGCCTCAACTGCTCATGAGGTTGACATAGCTTTTGTCCCTTGTTGGAGTCCTGGCCAACTAAAAACCCCAGATGCTGCTTCTTGGTAATACTGTACTCTTTAGTACCTAAGAGTCTGGCTGTTCCTGGATGTCCAGAAATCCCAGTAATCGCAAGCCTTCCACTGTCAATCCTGGTGAGAAAACAGGCTTCTGTCTTGTGCTGCTCAGTTGGGAGCTGCGGCACATTAGGGTCAGCCCAACTTTGAGGAGACTTAACTGTTGCTTTGGGAGCCCTTATGGGAGGTTAGGAGCAGAAAAGATGTCAAGTCTCCCAGGATTGAGCAGATGCGACAGCAGGTGGGCAACTATTAGCCAACCCTCCTTTTTTACACTAGTGGTCAAAAAGCTAATAACTAGAAGTTATTAGCTGAGATTTTCAAACAGACACACTTTAGACAATATAACAGAGAAATTAAAAATGAATGATAAACTGAAGTTGAAGCACAACTGTGAAAAATGCAAAATAAACAAATGGTGCATAGACTTCAAAGAAGGGTGCGCTGCTAACCTGTACCGTAATAGTGTATGCCTCTTCTGTCAGCAAGAACTGCAAATTGAAAAATTAAAAAATGAGAACAAAGAACTAAGAGAACAATTGAAAGAGATCATGTCAAAGTTCCAGCAGTTAGAAATAAGGAACAAAGAAGTCGTAGATGATGATGTAGAAAATGGGATTAGTAGCCAAGAAATACAAAACAAGGTAAAATCGAGGACAGAACCTAGAGAGAAAATAACAAACAAAAACAGAGAGTTCATGAAACCCACTAGAGGAAGGGTAACCAAGGACAAGAAGACTAAACAACAGCCTAGAAAAGTAACTAACACCAAAAACAGATTCCCTAGAAAAGAAAGAGGAAGATGAGACGGTGTTAATCGGACACTCTATGGTAAAGGACCAAGGGGAGCACTTCGGCCTCAAAAAGAGGAGAAAGGTCAGGTCCTATCCAGGTGTCAATGCATAGAAGATAAAAGAGGTAGTCAATAAAACTATGACAAAGGACAAGAAGACAACTATTGTTGTACAGGCAACTGAAAATGACTTACACCTAAGAAGGGATACCTCTGGCCAAACAGAACCTTTGGTTAAACAGCTAGAAAAACTGTTGAATCAGTTAGAAACAAGACAAATAATACTACAGATATAGGTATTCTCCTACATGAAGGAAAAAGAAAGTTAGTTTTATAGATCTTTGGGACACTTTCTACGGTAAGAGAAAATTATACAAAAGAGATGGAATACACTTCAGTGAAGGCAAGAGAGTATACAGAAACCAACTTAATCTCAGCCTATGGAATTACTTGAACACAGTAGACCAAGAAGAAACTAGTCTTTAGAAAATCCTCCAAAAATAAATAGAGGAAATTTGGCTGAAACTTGGATAATAGAGATAAAAGTAAAACTAAAGCACTAATAAATCAGGAAAACTAGCAAAGCCACAGAGGAAAAGAAAAAAGGTAGAAAATTTCCTCAGAGTGGCACAATTCAATTTCTGGGCTCCGACCTGTGCCGCCCAGTGAAATGCTCCTTTAACATCATTTCTAAGGTAAAAACTGCTATGAATTTACCAGAGAAAAATTTGTATAGGAATGCTAGGTTGAACCCAGCACACTCACCTTAATAAGGTGTCGGTATAATACTGGGGCGCTGAATAAATCACAACCAGAGGCCTTGCACCATTTAGATATCTCCTGTCAACATCCCCGAACAGCGAGGTGCCGTTCAACATTCTACTACTACTAGCAATCCCACGCCAGTGACGTCACTCCTTTATATAGCACGCATCTTTCTAGCCGTATTTTGCCTTAGTGTGTGAATTTCGCTGGTTTTTTCTGGATTTACCTCAAGATGTCGGCCTCCACTGTCACTTCATCTAAGATAAGTACCAGATCTATGAGTTTTGAGATTTTGGAGGGGGCCTTGCCCTTTTTTGCTTATATTATAGTTTTATTTTTCACGACCCTGCGTGGGTCTTTCATGGCGCCCGGCTCCCTCCTATCTCTCTCTCGTTTCGTTCTTAACGCTTTTCAATGAGTCCTCCATACTGATTGTTTCTCGTTATGAACTTTATGGGTATCCACGGTTCACACACCGTATTAATTTTTATATTGTCCTGTTATCATGATAACAGTTATTACATATACGTGTGCGTATTATCGGTAGGTTGGCATGCCTGGTCGCCTTCGGGCGTTCCTATTCCACTATATTATTACTTGGATTATTTACGTTCGCACGCCTCGGACTTGCTTACCATTTTAACATTATTCGTTTGCTTGCATTAGCTCGAGGGGCTTTCATGAGTCAGATATTACATATTAGCTTGCATTTTGTTAGCACTTCACTGACTCTGTGTTATGTTGGTAGCCCTGCCGCAGCGCTGTCAGGCTTGGGTTTCTCCTGTCTCATGTTCGCTCCCTCGTTTGTTTTACGATTGATGTATAGTTAATTTTATTATTATTATCATCCAGCATGCCTTCCTATCTTATTTTACCATGTGTTATGTTTTTTATAGTGTTATTAGTCTTTCCGCGTGATCATATCATCGTGGGTCTGGCAGGTTGGTATACCTGCTATCGCCCCACTACTAGCCTCCCTCCCGCCCGATACCCCACCCCAGGGTTCCCTCCCTCTCTCTCTCTCCCGATCGAGTTTGAGTCACTTTATGACGCTATGTTCCCCTCCCCGGGGCATCCGCTTTCTTTGCACGGGCGGTTCCCGTTGATCTGTGAGGCTTACTATTATTATACATTAACGTACATTACTTACTCTTTTCACTACTCTACCCGGTCGTAGTCGTTTTCTTTCCGTCGCTAGTTTGGCCAACGATCGGCGGGAAGTTTTCTGCTCGGTCCGTAGTACCTTGTCATGTTGTATTATTTACTAAGTTTTGTACGTGCTACTCCCTCAGTCCCACACGTCACGGACCCATTAAAGATCCCTTCCCCCCTCTAGTGTCACGCACCTCACGGACCTCATATAGATATACATATATATATATATATATATAAAGACTTTCATTACGGGATCCCCCGAAGTATCTTTTATACATTACCATCCGGTCGAGTTGTTTAGTTGCGCCTCCGGAGCCAACGTTACTCATTCTTACTTGGATTAACTTTATTTTAGTCACATATATATATTAAATATACGATCCTTGTTCTCGACCTTCCCTTCCCTCTTTTGATATGATCACGGTTACGGTCTGACTTAATTTCAATTCCTTTTACAATCAAAATAGATCTGTTATTTTGATATTGATATTTAAGCACTCCGGACCCCCCGGGGTCCCGAATTTGCTTACATTCAATATACTTGATGGCTATATATAAAAAATTTTTATCATGATATTGACATATATATACGTAGATATTTAAGCCCGGGGCCTCTGGGCCCCTAATTTGCTTTAATTTAAGATACTCATGTATCTTTTGTCTTACAGACTGTACGTATATAAAACATTTTTATCATGATATTGATATATAAATCTTCTATCATGACATTGATATCATTTAAGCACCCGGGGCCCCCGAGCCTCTATTTGCTTTCCTTCAGGATTCCTAATGTATATATATAAAACATTTTTATCATGATATTGATATATAAATCTTTTATCATGATATTGATATAATTTAAGCACCCGGGGCCCCCGAGCCCCTATTTACTTTCATTCAGGACTCCTGATGTATATATATATATAAAACATTTTTATCATGATATTGATATGTAAATCTTTTATCATGATATTGCTATAATCTAAGCATCCGGGGCCCCCGAGGCCCTATTTGCTTTCATTCAGGATTCCTGATGAATATATATAAAACATTTTTATCATGATAGTGATATATATATATATATATATATATATATATATATATATATATATATATATATATATATATATATTTTAAGCACCGGGGCCTCCAGGCCCCTAATTTGCTTTCCTTTGAGATACTCATGTATCTTTTATTTTACAGACTGTACGCTGTGCAATGATGGCATTTGCCGCTGTCATCTATCAACCCTGCGGCCATGACGTGTGTCGTTCACACGCCCACTGTTCTGTCCGAGTGGATGACTTAGCTGTTTGGCATCCAGACAATTGTGTAGTCTGCTACATTACTACACAATGACCTCCACTCTAACATCTGACTAGGTGAGTGCATTTTCATTGATACAGACTTGTAAGGAGTTACGATTAATTTCAAACATTATTAATTTTAAGGCCACTAGTCCTCTGGACTTCCCGCATGCCTTTCACTTCGTGTCTACGAAGTCCTTGGACTTCTTCACTTTTCTTTGGCACAAATATCCCTTGCTAATAGTCTGTTCTCTTTCAGTGCTCCCAACTTGAGAAAGATACAGCTCAGGCTACCCTCAATATCTTTATTGACGGGTTCGCCCGCAACGTGAAGGCCAAACAGCCTTATATCCTCTCTGAGGAATGGTTTTCTCGTCTCTACCCCCATGCTAAAACTTCAGCTGCGGTCCCCAAAGAGTTGGCGGATCCTATCATCGAGAGGTTCGAATCCCTTCTTCTGGTCCCGGACCAAGAAGAGACGGGCGGCACCCTAACTGAGGACATCTCTACTCTCAACCTCGATGTGGAACCCATGGCTCTTGACGATCCCGACGCAGGTAGGGACGTAGGTGAGTCAGGTGGTTCCAGGGCTAAGATTCCTATCCCTGGCCCGGCTTTCTCTTCTACTTCAGAACACTCTTCTTTTCGAGGTTTTCCGGGAACAACTGGGACTGGTCTCGTCCCAGTTCCCGGCCTGTTATCCCCAAGGTGAAGGCTCATCGTAAGACTTTATATACGACCCACAAGTCTTCCAAAGACCACAGGTCTTCGAAATCATCAGCTTCGAAGGCTAAATCTTCCTCCACCAGAGTCTCTCAAGACCCAATTGCTGTGCCTTCAACCTCTCATGGAGTAGTCTCCGTTCCGGCACCTGTTCCCCCCCGCCGGAATCATCTAACCCGGTGGATTTTTCCGAGAAGATGTTTGCTCGTTTTGAGTCGATACTATCGTCTCATACGCAGCAATCACAAGAGAGAATAGCTTCTATGGAGAGCCTAGTTCAGGGACTCATGCGCTCGGGGCTGCCACCGCCGCAACAGCAATACCCCATCCCCGACGCCTCCAAGCTTCCTCCTTTCAATAAGAATAACCCTTGGAGGTTGGCATTGCATGCCCCCTTCTCGGAGGGTATGTTGTCAATCGGAGATTTCGGTATCCGGCCTCTTGCGGATTATGAATTCTACCCGCCGGGTCTTGAATTCCCCTTCCCGGGCTACGCTCGCCTCACAGAAGAGGCTCTGATTCGATTGGATAAGGTCCCAAAGTAAACTGTTAATTTTCCTAAAGAACAGGCACAGTCTGTCTTGGTCCGCGTGTTCAATGAGTGGGATTGCTTGAACACAATGATTACGGCCTACAAAAGTTCATATACTATGTTTGTGGCCGACGACCAGACCCCTACCCCATGTGCGACCAAGATCATAGAGACGGTCTTTCAGGCTATCAAGGAAGAGAAGCCTTTACCTCACCTCAGGGAGACCGACTTACCCTCCCTTCTCTTTCCGGAGACAGTGAATGTTGGCGGAACGCCCCAGCTATCTTCTCGGTAGGTAAGTTGAGCCCGGACTGTGCCTCGACGCAGTTCAGCGAACGGCTTCCCAAACTCCCGGAGTCTCTCATTAACCTGTTAAGCGTCACCCACGTGATAAACCGTTCACCACGATCTACTCAGTACCGCCTTCAACTGCATATTCCGTTCCTGACTTTAACTGCCTTTATCAAGTCGTCAGTCTCGTGATAATACGTTTACTCGTATAGTAAGTATAGAATCACCACTTGGCAACACTCTCAGCATGTGGGGGCTGTAAATAGAAACTTATATGATGTCTGGCAACTATTTTTCTGAAGGTAGCTTGATGTTAGAAAACTGGTTTCCTTTCAGTGCGCTTCGGGCGTTTATGCGGATAAGGTTGTTTGTTGTTCCTTTTATAATGAGCGGTCTAAAGGTGAAGGTTATCTCTTTAGATGAAATAAATGATATTCTTGTTGAGGAATTTGATAATGATAACCTGTTTGATAATGAGAGCACTAGTTCTGAATCCTCCAGTGATGAGGATATTGAAGAAAAAAAGTTTTCTTTCGATGCCGAGAGCGAAAAAAATGACTTCTCATTGCCGAATGACTGGACAACGAGATGTCACAAAACTATATAGGAAAGGAAACGCCGAGAGAGAGAGAGAGAGAGAGAGAGAGAGAGAGAGAGAGAGAGAGAGAGAGAGAGAGAGAGAGAGAGAGAGAGAGATATAGTGGATAAATAATGTACAAATGAATGACGAACATATTTGAAAACTATACAGGAAATGATATGGAGGAGAGAGAGAGAGAGAGAGAGAGATAGAGAGAGTGGGGGGGGGGAGCCTTGTCCTTTTGCTTTTATTGCTGATCCTGGTGTAAGATTTACGATTGAAGATAAAAAGAACCCATTAGAATATTCAGTATTATATAGCCATTTGAAATGAAATAATAATAGTATTAATAATTTTTATTCCACCATTTAATTAATATCCCTACTTTTAACTATAAATATGAATTATAAGCATAAGGAAATGATATTTACTTTGAAAAATTATCATTAGTGAAATGACCGCTCAGGGGAAAAAAAGCGTGACGGTACATTAGCGGCAACCTGGTCCAGGGGGGACGCTTAACAGGTTAAATTGGAATATGAGTCGAGGTGTAGATTCAGCAGATCCCTTAATTCAGTTGCCCTTTCTGAATTGACCGTCGCCACTTACAACGAGGAGGACCTCCTTAAGGTCCTCACTAAGTCACTTTTGCAAAACTTTATGGCTGACGCCTATGATTTTGCAAATGCCAGAACCCATTGTCGACGACACGTTCTATCCGAAGCCACGATTAGGCACGAACCTAATAGGCTCATCAAAGCTCCAGTCTGGGGCCCAGATCTTTTCCCAGGGGACTTAGTTAACTCGGTCCTTAGCGAGGCAGCTAGAGCCAACCAAAACCTCAAGGTTAGGTGGGGCCTGGTTTCAAAGAGGAGATATGAGCCTACTAGTACCCCAATTCAAGGTAGTAAGAGATTGAGGCCCTTCCAATCTTCCCATTTCAGGCAACCTCTGCAAGTGGTTCAACTGGTCTCAGTCCACGGAAGAACTACGTTCCTTCACAAAAGATCTGCTACTAAAGAATGCAATCCAAAGTATACGTCGCTTAAGATTTCACGGATGCTTGTTCAGCGTGCCAAAGAAAGGCTCAGACAAACGGAGAATAATCCTAGACCTGTCTCGTTTAAATTCCTTCTTTCGTTGCGACAAATTCCATATGCTTACCGTCTCTCAGGTGTGGACCTTACTTCCCCGTGGGGCCGTCACCACCTCCATCGATCTTACAGATGCCTACTATCACGTTCCAATAGCAAGGCATTTTCGTCCTTTTCTGGGCTTCAAGCTAGGCAAACAAGCCTATGCATTCAAAGTGATGCTATTGGGGCTCAACATACCACCCAGAATCTTCACCAAACTAGCAGAGACAGTAATTCAAGAGCTTCGGACTCAGGAGATACAGGTTGTAGCCTATCTAGACGATTAGCTAATCTGGTCAGACAATGCCCAGATTTCCCGCGTAGCAACGAACAAAGTCCTCACCTTCCTTCGGCAACTGGGATTCCAAGTCAACCTCGAGAAATCCCGCCTGGTCCCACAGACCAAGTTTCAATGGCTGGGACTACAAGGGGACCTGTGCTCCCATACGCTGTGCCTCCCCAAAGCCAAAAGGAAGGTGATAGCGAGGAATACAAAACAATTTCTCAAGGAAAAGTTGACCTTCCGAAGGAGCCGAGAGTGAATCCTAGGTTCCTTACAGTTCGCCTCCATGACAGACATCGTCCTGAGGTCCAAACTCAAGGACATAAACAGAGTGTGGCGCTCCAGAGCAACCGCAATACGTCGAGACAGACGTGCTCGCCTTTCCCCAACCCTGAGAAAAAGTCTGCAGACTTGGACGAAGATCAAGAATCTTTCCAAGTCGGTTCCTTTACAACACAAGAAAGTCCAAAGGTTATGGTCACCGGTCTTCCAACAAATGCACGTCAACGTCCTAGAGGCCATGGCAGTCTTCCTCACTTTAAAACGTCTCAATCCAGCCAGGAATCTCCATATCAGACTGGTTCTCGACAGTGCAGTCATAGTACACTGCCTCAACAGAGAAGGCTCCAGATCAGCCCAAATAAACCACATCATGTTGAAGTTTTTCTCCATGGCGGCAATGCACAAGTGGCTCCTGTCAGCAGTCCATCTAGCAGGAGTCTGGAATGTGGTAGAGGACTCACTTTCCCGGACGACTCCGCTAGAGTCGGAATGGTCACTAGACAATCGATCTTTCCAGTGGATGATATCTCCAGTCCCGGGTCCCGAAATCCAATCGCAAAATAGATTGTTACGTAGCCCCCAACCTGGACCCTCAGGCTTATGCCACGGACTCTATGATTCTAGATTGGAATACCTGGAAGACGATTTATCTGTTTCGTCCGGTGAATCTCCTGCTGAAAGTTCTGCACAAACTCAGATCCTTCAAAGGTCAAGTGGCTCTCGTAGCCCCCAACTGGCCCAAAGCAATTGGTTCCCCTTGTTGCTAGCACTAGGTCTCCGCCCCTGGCGGATTCCCAATCCGGTGTTAACAAAGACAGTGCAAACTCGCAATGTGTTCGCTTCCTCAAGGATTCTGAATGCCCTAACTTTATGGACTTCATGAAGTTCGCTGCCCAACGAGGTGCAAACATCGATCCTTTGAATACTATTTTCCTGGAATCTGACAAAAGGGAATCTACTCTCCGTCAATATGACTCAGCTGTCAAGAAATTAGCTAAGTTCTTGAAAGATTCCCAAGTTGAGAAAATGACGATGAACCTAACTGTGACATTCTTCAGAACTCTCTTCGAATCTGGCCTGGCAGCCAATACCATTACTACAATCAAGTCAGCCTTGAAAAAGATCTTCCATATTGGTTTTGACATTGATCTAACGGATTCATATTTCTCATCCATTCCGAGAGCTTGTGCCAGACTAAAACCTTCCACTCGCCCTAGCGCAGTTTCCTGGTTTTTGAACGATGTTCACCCCAAATGAATCCTGTAACTATATGGCATTGTTAAGAAAGTCACTTTTTCTTTTGAGCCTCGCCTCGGACTCCAGAATCTCAGAATTGTCAGCCTTATCTAGAGACCCTGGTCATATAGAGTTTCTCTCTTCGGGTGAGGTTCTTCTCTCTCCTAACAAAGTTTTCCTGGCTAAAAATGAAGACCCCCAAAAAAGGTGGTCTCCCTGGACGATTGTTCCACTTCCTCGGGATCCATCCCTGTGTCCAGTTACCACCCTGAAAGCCTACTTAGGTAGAACTTCCACTACAACCCCAGGACCCTTATTTATTAGAGAACACGGAGGAACTATTACCCTTAAGGGAATTAGACAACAAATTCTTCATTTTATTAAACAAGCTAATCCTGCATCATTCCCACATGTCCATGATATTAGAGCTGTGGCTACCTCAATTAATTTTTTCCACCATATGAAATTTGATGAGCTCTCAAAATATAATGGTTGGAAGTCCCCTAAAGTTTTCAAGCGCCACTACCTAAAACCTTTAGAAACTCTTAGATTTGCCACAGTAGCTGCAGGGAATATAGTTCCTCCTGAAGGTACTGAGTTCTAATCACAACGTCTTGCTCTGTCCTCTTTCCCTCCTGCCTGGCTTACCTGTTGTTCCTACCTGTTCGGTTACTATACACCCTTATGGTGTATTATTTTATTATTCAATTGTTCAATTCCACGAATTGTTTTGATTTCACTTGTTCTTGAATCCCCGAGCTGATTTTATTTTGTATTTTTGATTACCAAGCTGGATTCCCACTATTCATATCTGTTGAATTCTACCTACGTGTTTCATTATTGATTGTTTACCATGTCTTTTTTTATATTAAACTCATCAGCTCTGTTATTTTGTGTTATTCCCTCTTCAGGTAGTTAGCCATATTGGGTCCCCATTCTCTGGTACGATTGCACTGGGCGGCACGGGTTGGAGCCCAGAAAAGGGATTTTGACGAAGGAAAAATCTATTTCTGGGCGAGAGACCCGTGCCGCCCAGTGAACCCACCCGTCTCTCCCTGATTGAGCCCCAATCTGGGGTGCTATAGGGAGTGACGTCACTGGCGTGGGATTGCTAGTAGTAGTAGGATGTTGAACGGCACCTCGCTGTTCGGGGATGTTGACAGGAGATATCTAAATGGTGCGAGGCCTCTGGTTGTGATTTATTCAGCGCCCCAGTATTATACCGACACCTTATTAAGGTGAGCGAGCTGGGTTCAACCTAGCATTCCTATGCAAATTTTTCTCTGGTAAATTCATAGCAGTTTTTACCCAAGAAATGATGTTAAAGGAGCATTTCACTGGGCGGCACGGGTTTCTCGCCCAGAAATAGATTTTTCCTTCGTCAAAATTCCTTTTTCAGTCAGTTAGAAACAAAATAGAAAACTTCAAGTCAGTGAGAGCTAGTGAGGAACTAGATGTCATAGGCCTTACCGAGACCTGGATTCAAGAAAAAATAAAGGATTTTATCGGAAAATACGAAATCCCAGGTTTCAAGCTTTTCAAGAAGGATTACCTTACCAAAAAAGGTGGAGGGGTAATGTTCTATGTTAAAAATCACTTAAACCCCATAGAAATTAAATTAGAAACTGAATGTGAAAAGACAGATCCAAATATTAACACCACTGGAAAAACATGTCCATACTAGTAATATACAAACCACCACATCAAACACAAGAACAGGATGAAGAGCTGTATAGACAACTTGGACAAGAAGTTAACAAGTTAGCTGTCCTAATAAGAGACTTCAATGCATCAGTAAACTGGGACACTATGAATTCTACATCAAACACAGAGGGACATGGGTACTAGAATTTGTCAGCAATGAATTCCTCCATCAGTGAGTTGACAAACCAACAAGGGGAAATAACATACTAGATATTTTGCTAACAACAGAAAAAGATTTACTATCCAGTGTTTTAGTTGGCGAAAATATTGGCAGAAGTGACCCAAAAATATTCAGGTTTCAGGAAAATATTCCTCATCTAAAAGAAAGGAAAATTATAAAAAGTTAGACTACAGACATAGTAACTTTACAAAAATGAAGAAATACACCAAGAATTTAGAATACGACAAAACAGGGAACATGGATACATAATGGGACTCCTTTGTAGAAATATATAAAGAAAAAAAAAAAGAGCCAAATGTATACCGCATACAATTTTACCAAATGGAACTCCACAACCTAAGTGGTTCAACAGAGAAATAGCCAATGCAATAAGAAGTAGAAACGCATAAATCAATAGGTCAACAGCCTTTAATTCGTGAAGTTTCCGAGCACAAGAAATTAAGCCAAAAAGTAGATAAACTAGTTAGAAAGGTCAAGATCAATGAAGAGAAAAAGAGTGGCTTCAGCTAGTAAAGAAAACCCAAAAGAATTTTTTGAATATGTGAACAGTAGAAAACCAATCATATACATTAGCCTATTAAGAGACTCGGAGGGTAATCTTATAACAAATGATTGGGAAAAAGCTGAACTGATGAATGCATATTTCAAAACTGTATTCACTAAGGAAGAATCAACGACTCTCCCAAACCAACTATCAAACATGGAGGGCCACAACCATTAAATATAATCACTTTTACAATGGATGATGTCAAAAGAAAATAAAAGGACTCAATAAGTCTAAGGCACCAGGTCCAGATAATATTAATCGAAGAGAAATTATAGAACTAGAAGAATGGATAATTCCACACTTTTACAAAATGTTCTGAAAGACAGCAAACAAAAGGAAGGCACCAAAAGGATGTACACTAGGCAATGTGCCTATAATCTACAAGGGGTCAAAAGAAGAACCTGGAAACTACAGACCAGTATGCCTAACTTCAGTGCCTTGCAAAATTTTTGAATCAATAATAGTAGAACATATAAAAAAACAATCTTTTCATAGACAGCCAACATGGTTTTAGACAAAAAAGATCATGTGTGACAAATCTTTTGAAATTTTTCCACATGTTCGGCATTTATGACAAAAGCAGGACTAAAGACATCATATACCTAGACTTTCAAAAGGCTTAAGACAGTTCCTTATAAAACATTAATGGTCAAAATTAGAGCACTAGGCATCACTGACAGCCAACTGAATGGATTGAAGATTGGCTAACAAACAGAAAACAGAGAGTTGTAATCAATGCATAGTGGGAAGCGGTTACAAGCGGAGTACCTCAAGGATCCTTCCTTGGACCATTGTTATTTCTGATCTACATTAACAACATAGATTTAGGATTAATATGTAGAATAGTCAAATTTGCTGATGATACTAAATTAGGCATAAATGCTGCAAACGTAGAAGCCTTAAGAGAGGATTTAATGAAGCTAGGAGAATAGTTCAGAAAATGGCAAATGCCTTTCAACTGTGGGAGATGTAAAGTCATGCACATAGGATATAGTAACCCACAGTCAGATTACTCACTGCTGGTTAATGAAATAGAAAGATTTCGGTATTATTATCAGCAATGATTTGAAGTTCACCAAACAGCATAAAAGCTGAAAAGAAAGCACAGAAACTAATAGGCTACATAAAGTCTTTGAGACGTCCAAAATCTCTCTCTCTCTCTCTCTCTCTCTCTCTCTCTCTCTCTCTCTCTCTCTCTCTCTCTCTCTCTCTCTCTCTCTCTCTCTCTCTCTCTCTCTCTCTCTCTCTCTCTCTCTCTCTCTCTCTCTCTCTCTCTCTCTCAAGTTGATCATCTACAAAAACCTCTTGAATCAAGTATGAGGTGATAATGATTGATTAATTTTAGGTTTTCTGGCATCCTGACATAGAAGGTCAATGACACTGATATCAATTGTTATAAATATAATAGGAAATTCTATCCAAAATTATAAAAGCAAACAAGTCAGTATAAAACTTAAATAGCTTTAAGAGCTGTTTCTGAAATAAATCTAAAAATGTCACTATTATTTTAGGGCACATCCTGCCCAAACATCATGGCAAGAACGAACCGGCCATCCGTACCTCAAGCGTCAAACATATATCTATTTCTCAAGTAGCCAAGAGTGGGGTCTTCGGTCAATAAATGCCTTACTGTCAGGGATACCAGTCATCGCAATATGGCTAATGTTGGCCAGTCATCAAAATCTTGTGGTAAAAGAGTGCCACCAACACAAAGCCAACAAAGTGTAGTCTCCCACTTTATGGTATTGTGTTGTATCTCTAAGAAGAAATAACACTCATTATTTCCCTCATATTATTTCTGACTGGTTATTACTGGCACCCTATAATCAACACCTCTACCATCATTATATAAAATAGCTGGTTTCCCATCACCCCATATCTGACAAGAAATGCTAGCAAAAACTGAAAAGAATAAACAAATCAATGACCCTAGGCATCCACTCCACAATCATCAAGAAGCAAGCTGAAGACTGAAATCCCGCAAAATATATTCGAAGCCTTACAAGGTTTTCAGTCTGAAAGGCTAAATAATCAGGAAGTCTTTGCAACTTAAACCAATCACGAAGAATGGAATACCTTCGGTGTAGGTAATTCTCTAGCATCCACAAGAAGGCTTGAGATGGGTGTGTTATGTATTTGTACTGTAATACCACATACACTATGAGAATTAAGAGCAAAATTGCACAGTATTGAATTGATAGAATATGTTAAGGCAATAAGTATAAGTGTAGTAGTGTATGTTCTGAAGGATTTAACAATTTATTAAGGGGGCCGGCCGGCTAATGCCGATTTTTAATGACAGGACTTTGACATTCATACTACTTAACATGGGATTTTTACCTCTGACCTTTGATTTTGCAAGCCAGGGTGATTGATCCTGAAAATTAGTGTTTTTCAAATTCAATCTCCTCTCTTGATAATTATTACTAAGATCTGGGATTACTACCCTATATAGACCTGATGTAGACCTCCAACAACATGAAGTTTTTTTTTCTAAAAGTATTTTTGTGCTAAATACGATTTTTTTCAATATGGTAAAAAAATAAACCCTAAAAATCAGGGGAAAAGTAAAGAAAAAAAAAACAAAAAAAATGGAAAATAGGGCTTCATTTCATTGTTTTATAATGTATTTCTAAGTTATATACCAAATTTCAATGCTATTTCTTTAAAACTAAGGGAGACTATTGAATTTGAAGGTCAGTAAGTATAGTTTTGAGATAAGGTCTTTCAAAGTTTTTCTTTGTATTTTTTACAAAGACAATATTAATAAATCATGATTATTACGAATTTTATGTTCTTTGTTGGATATTAATAAAGAAAACAAAGTTATTTATCATAATTTAATCATAAATGAAGATCCTTTTGCTCAACATCTTGCTTCTTTTTTCTCCTGTGAGGCAAGGTAGCTGCTCCTCTTTCCACAACACACACACACACACACACACACACACACACACACACACACTCTCTCTCTCTCTCTCTCTCTCTCTCTCTGCACTACCGATATTACCCTCTTCTTAATTCTTAATAGAACTAATTTTCTTCATGTTAGCAAGATGTTAAAATTGTCTTTTTTTCTTTGAAATGATCATTTTTTTGCCTAAAACGAGAAAAACAAACGTGAATGTGTGAATGTCAAAAGGCGTTCAAAGTTTTTCTTCGTATTTTTACAAAGAAAATATTAATAAATCCTGATTATTATGAATTTTATATTCTTTTTTGGATATTGATAAAACAAAAAGTTATTTATCATAATTTACTCATAAACGAAGACCCTTTTGCTCATTATCTTCATTCTTTTGCTCATGTCAGGCAAGGCCGTCGCTTCTGCATCCACAAACCACTCTCTCTCTCTCTCTCTCTCTCTCTCTCTCTCTCTCTCTCTCTCTCTCTCTCTCTCTCTCTACACTACCGATATTACCCACTTCTGAACTCTTAATAGAGCCAATTTTCTTCTTCCTTATGTTAGAAAGATGTTGAAATTGTCTTTTCCTCTTTGAAATGATAAAATTCTTGCTGAAAACGAGAAAAACAAAACGCAAGAATGAGTGAATAACAGAGGGCGTTCAAAGTTGCTCAATATCTTTACTTCTCTTGCTTGTGACAGGCAAGGTCGTAGCTTCTCTATCCACACTACTCTCTCCCTCTCTCTCTGCACTACCGATATTACCCTCTTCTGAACTCTTAATAGAGCGAATTTTCTCCTTCCTTAAATTAGCAAGATGTTGAAATTGTCTTCTCTTTGAAATGATAAAATTCTTGGCGAAAACGAGATAAACAAACATAAAAATGAGTGAATGTCAGAAGTCAAACTCAGCTATGTACTCTATGATGTTTATGGTAGGACTGAAGCCGAAGGGCGAAGGGTGTAATTTACCGTGTAATACATCGTTTGTGACTCGTGGAAGCTAAACAGATGTCATTATTCACAATTCTTCTTCACATCAAAATGTGATATTTATCAAAATTTATAACAGAAGAAATATTGCATTTTCTTGTCAGGAACAATGTTTTCGGTTTATTGAGTTACTATTACTAATTAACCTGTAATTATGAAAGTAGGAGGAATTTTAACAAAATATTTCATATACGCATTCTCCATTGCCATACGAAGCTCAGTGAATTTTTTCAAGATTTTGTGTTTTTCTTCCTATACCCCTATATATTGGCATTCCGGCCGCCCCTCTTAATTATCTAAAAAATAGGATTTGATTCTTTTTACTCTTGTATTGCAGTAGGATCCAGTCTTTTAAAAGTGATACTCTTTTGCTATTTTTGTATTTTGGTATACAAGAGTTGTGTTTACGAACTTCTCTCACAGGAGTTACAAACCATTAAGAATTGAGCAGTACAGTAATGTAAGCTTTTAAGCATTAATTGTATTCTAAAAAGACATACTATCAATCAACCCCACCAAAGAAGATTCGGCAACATCGAATGGAAAAGAGAACAACACTAATGTATGGATATAATTCCAGGTGAGTGAGCTGATATCAAGTAATTATGATGTAGTGCATACATCCTATTTTGGCGACGTGGATAAGTTAAAGGATTTATTCTCACTAATATGCATTGTGCATTACAGTTGAGTGAGCTGCTATCAAGTAATTATGATGTAGTGCATACATCATATTTTGGTGACGATCTAGAGGGAACCAATTCGCGCTGAAGACACAGAAGGGCCAACTAGACAAATGCAACCCCATGCAGCAGGAAACTACAGCCAACCAGAGGAATGCCATTACTCAAGGCTACATTCAAGTTCGATGTCAAGAAAGGAGCCAACGTCAAAGATTAGTCATAGGAAATTGCTGAACTCTAATGTTCACAAATATCAGAATCAGACCTGTATGGAAAAACAACAGGAAAAACCCAAATAACATAGATGTGATAAAACTCATCATCTTGCATATGAAGCAAGGAAATGCCCTGCTACAGGACAGACATGCCTGAATTATAGAAAGATGGGCCATTTTACAAATGTTTGTAGATTCCCTGAGCAGTACACAAAGAAAATAAATGCACCAGTTGATACTATAGGCCAAGAGAATAATGTGGAAAATGTTCATGATAATCAGGATAGGTCAGAAAATGGTTTTGGGTTTTGTATAAATTCTGTCAACAAAGATGCAAAAAGACACATATTGGTAGAAGCGATCATAAATGGTAAACAAATTATAATGCAAGTAGACACAGCAGCTGATGTATCAATTGTCTGAAAAACCGCTAAAACCATTCCTAATTTGTTACTATAAGGTACAAATAGTGTTTTGAAAGGTTATAATGGGTTTGATATTCAGCTAATAGGTGCTTCAAACGTAGAAGTACAGTATAAAAAACAGAAGTTAAATAGAATGCCATTAACTGTAAATAAAGGTAAAGGAAAAACTTTACTAGGGTTGGACTGGTTACAGTATTTGAAATTAGATTGTCCTAGTATTTTGAAGGTTACAGGTACAGAAGATGAACCCAAGAATAAAGTGTATGTGGATAATATTCTATCCGAGTTTCAAGACGTATTTGAAGATAAAGTCGGCACAGTCAAGAAATTGAAGGGAATTTTAGTTTTGAAACCAGATAGTACTCCTAGGTTTTTTGCTCTAAGACCAGTGCCATATGCACTGAAAAGTGTAGCTGAAACAGAAATCAAATGGTTAGAAAGTGAAGGTTCATGGGAAAAGGTTACATACTCAGATTAGTTCCTATTGTGAAGGAAAATGATCAGGTTAGGTTATGTGGATATTACATGGTAACATTGAATCCACAGCTCCAGGTAGCTCAACATCCATTATCAAATCCGAAAGACATGTTTACAACTATGTCAGGATGTACTGTATTTTCTAAGTTGGATCTTAGACAAGCATTTCAAGAGCTTCCCATGGATGAAAATTCACAAGAATTATGTACAATAAATACATCCTCAAGTTTGGATAGGCCAAAGAGATTGCCTTATGGAGTAGCAAGTAGTCCAGCTATATGGCAACAAACTATGGTTAAAAATCTCTCCAGGAATGCAAGGAGTATTTATTTTTATAGATGATATTTTAGTCTCTTGTAAAGATAAAAGAGAACAGTTCACACTTGTTACAGATCATAAACCTCTATTAGCAATACTGGGTCCAAAAGGAAGTTTACCTACGTTGGTAGCTGCAAGACTACAACGTTAGGCAATTATGTTAGCCACGTATCATTATGATATAGAATATCGTTCTACATCAAAGATGGGTAATGCAGATGCTTTATCTAGATTTTCAGTAAACAAAGCACCAGAAGAGTATGATGACAGTATAGTGTTAGTTTCAGTATATGATATACCCATTACAGCAAAGGATATTGCACACAATACCAAGAAAGACTCAATACTTAGTAAGGTTTTAGAGAGTTTAATGACAGGTAGGGTCTTATGTGGAAAAGACACAAATTGTAAACCATATACAGTAAGGATATTTGGAATGAATGGAGCATAACACAAGGTTGTATAATGAAGGGGTCAAGAGTAATTATTCCTAGTTCCCTGAGGAATATGGCTTTGTCTCAAATACATGCTGATCACCAAGGCATTGTCAGATCAAAGTTCATTGGAAGGACTTTTGTCTGGTGGCAAGGTGTAGATAGAGATGTTGAATTATTTGTAAGAAATTGTATGAATTGTGTTACATAACAGAACAATTCTCAATTTAATAGAATGCACCCATAGGAGTTACCCAGATATCCATGGCAAAGAGTGCACATAGATTTTGCAAGTCCTTTCTTGGGTTATCTGTTTTTGATTAATGTAGATGCTTAAAGTAAGTGGCCAGAGGTAATTCCAATGAAGACAACGTCTTACACAACTGCAAAACAATTAATGCACAGTTTATCTACACATGGTATTGCAAAAATAATTGTAACTAATAATGGTCCAACGTTTTCCTCACAAGAGTTTAATGAGTTTTGTATTGTAAAGGGTATTAAGCATACATTTTCAGCAATGTATTATCCACGAATAGAGGAGCTCAAAAATTTGTTCAAACATTTAAGCATAACATGGAGTGTAGAAAAACAAATACAAATAACTTATTCTTTTCATGTGTCTAAGTTTTTATTGTCCTATAGAATAACACCACACAGCACAATAGGTGTGACACCATCAAATTTGTTGATGGAGAGGAGGATTAGCTGTGTTAGATTTGTTGTATCCAAGTTTGCAAAGTGATTTAGAAGAATAAGGATATAAGGAGTTAGAAAGTCTCCCAAAGGTAAGTCATTTTCCCTTTATTCTAATTTTATGGTAAGATCATACAATACTCCAAAAGAGTGGGTACTACGAGAAAATGTAAAAAAGATATAGGAAGTTTACATTATCATGTTCAAGTTGGTGAAAATATTGTAAAATGCCATGTTGATCAATTACAGCCGTTAAATAAAAATCCTGTAGATCATGTGAATATTAGAGAAAGAAAATTTTCAGTAGTAGTTAGATCAAATGAATCAAATATTAACCAAGATGCTCAAACATCAGCTGTAGATTCAGTCTATGCATGTACCAGTACAGGATGAAGTTAGAGTACTTCCCAATAGGATGAATAGAGGGAAGCTCCCCGAGAGATTTAATTTGTAAAGTTTTGTACAATGTCAAGTTAAGAGGGAGGAGACTGTTATGTATTTGTACTGTAATACCATAAGCTGTACATGTATTACGAGTAATGTTGCACAGTATTGCAATGATAGAACATGTTTAAAAATTAAGTATGTGTAGTAGCGTATGTTATGAAGGGTTTAATCATTTATTAATTGTCTTAAAGGTAGAATGTAATTCTTCTTACTTTTGCATTGCAGTAGGATCCAGTCTTTTAAGAGTGATGCTCCTTTGTTATTTTTGTATTTTTGTATACAAGAGTTGTGTTTACAATACTGCTGAGAAGTAATGTAAGTTTGTTCAGCAGTAATGTAAGCTTTTAGGTATTAAGGGTACCGTCCACTATGTTTTGTATTTTTTGTTCTAATTATTCAAAATATATAATTTCCATATATGTTTTAGATATATATAACACCTTCATCATAAAAATAATTTCAAGACATTTGAGCAAAAACTTTTAGATTTATTACCAAAACTATTATTTTTAAAAATAAATTAGTTAGCAATTTCTCCACTATGACACCAATTGTATTGAAAATCATACAATAAAAATTATTTTATAAACCGAATAATTTTGTGTGACAGAATTTTTATTTTACTTTTACCTTTTTTAATGAATTTTTTTAAACATTCTTCGTCTAGAACAGTGGTTCTCAAACTATGGGTCGCGACCCAAAGTTGGGTCGCGAGATCAATTTTGATGGGTCGCAGGGACACAGGAACATTATCATAGCAGCACCATGGATCCCATTAATTTAGTTTTGTGGATGAAAAACAGTGCCATGAATTCTATTAATTTAGCTTTGTGAATTAAAAGCAGTGCCATAGATTCTATTAATTTAGTTTTGTGAATTAAAAGCAGTGCCATAGATTCTATTAATTTAGTTTTGTGAATTAAAAGCAGTGCCATGGATTCTATTAATATAGTTTTGGGAACGAAAAGCAGTGCCATGAATCCTGTTCGTTTAGTTTTGTGAAAAGGAAAAGCAGTGCCATAAATCCCACTAGTTTAGTTTTGTGAATGAAAAGCTGTACACATTATTATTTTTCCAAAATAAAGTGTATATATCATTGCATGTTTTCTTTCTCTTCACTTTACTCTGGGTCGCGAAGGAATGAAATGTTTCAAATAGGGTCGCTCATGAAAAAGTTTGAGAACCACTGGTCTAGAAGCAAAAAAAAAAAAAAAAAAAAAAAGTAAAAGGAAAATATAAAGTCTGTCAATCTCAATTATGGGATTTTTATTCCTCTTTCCAATTATATCTTTCTCTCTAAACTTGATCGATAAATAACTGAGAAACAGCTACCAACATGCGAATAAGTATGTTTTTGAGTTCTAAGCTCCCAAAGATTTGCTTTAAATTTATTTTGTTTTTCTTAGAAAAATCAAAATATTGTTTATTCCTACATAAAGGCTTTCTAACCGAGGTATTTAAACCCTAAGTGTAGTAATGCACTTGGTGTAAGGGTGTCATGAGTTACCAGCGGCCTCTCGTTGTTGACAGAGTTTTAGTTAAAATGTTCCAGTTTTGTACTCTTTTACAAGTTACCCTCTATTCTTGGGTTTTTTTTTTTTTTTTTTTTGCCTTCTGCTTACTTTTTGTTCTTTCTTTGACCTTAAGTAACTTTGGCCTTACCATAAAGTTCATGAGGACATTGTAAAAACACAATGTACTTACGAACCGTAAGTTAACAGACATGTGCATCTTAACTTTGGAGATACTGGCTGGTCTTCCTGTAGATTGAGGTTCGCCTACCCCGCCACCCTCTTCCAATGCCTTACATCTCTGCCAGACGTACGAGATTTCGAAACTTAAGTGAAAAAATCATTGTACATATGCTAAAAATAAACATGCAAAGATGATTCTGTCAAACTCGGTCATGCAGACGACGCAGTTAGGATGACGTCCTCATTTAAAGATCGCTTTATCTTCATTATTTATAAAAATAATTGGCTGAAATTTCTGGAGAGCATGTATGACATGTTTCTGCATTTGTAAAAAACAATAACTTGGATTTTTATTTTTTCAAGTCATAGTGGACAGCCCCCATAAATGTATTTCAACAAGACATACTATCATTCAAGCCCACCAAAGAAGATTAAGCAACATTAAATGGGATAGAGAACAACACTAATGCATGGATATAATTCCAGGTGAGTGAGCTGATATCAAGTAATTATGATTTTCCCTGAATGCCTTCATGGATGCCATAAGCTCCAAGTGACCAGGTAACAAAGTTGTACTTAGCATAGAAACATGAGTAAAAATGGAGGAAGGGACAGCAGACACAGGAATGGGGGATTGAGCCGAAGAAGCATTAGGCACTGTACTCACCTAATGGAAGTCTAGGGACTCATCAGAGGCTTCCGTAGTCAGCAGAATCCTCTCCCTCGCTGACGACACAGAAGAGGTAGTCAGTATGTCATCGGCCTCTAGGCTCATCACTTGAAGAGCGCCCCGAACGTTATCATCCGCATGATCCAATGGTACTGGTGGGAGTTGAACCGTCAGTGTCTGGTGACCAAAAACAGCCGTCACCTCGGCCTTGGGAAAGAGGTGGTCCTTGAATTCCAACGAAGGAAGGTATGCGGTACCTTTCTGAGATTCCTTCTGAAAGCCTCTCACCAAATGTCGAATGGTCTTCTGGCTCCTCGCTTTCTCATCTAGAGAGACGTTGGCAGAGTGGAAGCCAGAGTCTATTATGGCCTTGCAAATATTGCAGTTGGAAGATTCTCAAATTGCAAATGACCCTTTGGAAACATGACAGTCTGCATGCTTCCGGCAAGTCTTGTGGCCACAGGCAACTTGACCTGCCTGGTACAGATTACTGTCGAACACTCCATGTCTTCAGCAACCTGTAGAGATAGAAAATTTTGATGAGTACAAGCAGTATAAAAAATTTTCTTATCTTAGAAAAAATTTGAAACTAGAAATTATTGAAAATAATTTCTAGACTAAAGGGTTTCTACTACACCTGTTATGGCTTCTGCTACACTACAGTGAAGACTCATGCCAAACAGCTAAAAACTCTTTAAAGATTCATAAAAGGATCAAAAAAGACAATGTGGTAAAAAATGGAGGTGTTATATCAGTGGAACACCATTCCCCCTAAAGTAGGTCTATTAAACAACCTAAGGTAGCAAATTCCCATACCATCCTGCCTAAGCCGGCAGCGACTATCCCTGAGGTGGCAGCAACTGCATCTAAGGAGGCAGCTATTCCTAGCAACCATAGCATCATGAACTGATCTTTCACCAACCCAAGAATGTCGACACAAAGGAGCAGTGGCATTGTCCAGTCAGCAAGAAAAGGGACGATCCCATAGAAAAATAGTCCACAAGCAGGGGGGAAAGGCAAAGGAAATGTCAGGCAGTAGATAAGTAAATCTACCAAAGACCTGGTCATTATCATCAAACATGAGAAAGTGTGTTAGCCCTGAAGATAACGAGAGTCGTACAAGATGCCCAGAATGCCAAGAATTAATAATTCAAGAGATATCCTGACAACCAGGCGGGATCCAATTGACAAACTTCAGAGAATAATGTTCCTCAGATATGGAAGAGGAAAAGGGTGCAGCTAAGGCGGCAGAGGGTCAGGGGAGTTCCCCTCTTACCCCACTCACATCCAAGGCTAAAAGAACTCACGCCAAGACTCCACAGCAAGAGGTACATAACCCAGGATGAGAAGCTGCAGTCATAGACTAGGCAACCACTAAGCTGGCAGTGGAGAACCCCAAGGTGTACTGACTCTCGGCCTGGATAGGGTTAGGCCATAGGAAATACTGTGCAGGCAAGCGTAGCCTACATAGCGGAAGAGGGAAACTCAAATAGTAGGGTAAGTAGACTAGACAAAGGAATTGTAGTTCCTAAGACTGTAAAGGGTTATGGTTTAACTAGGAAGGAGAAGGGGCAATTAGACCACTCTTGGTGGCAGAGAAATTTAATCCAGGGTAGGAATAAAAATCTTGCCTACCTAGGGCCAAACTGGATAGCCCACAAGCTATCCCGTCCATCTACATAGCAACGAAGAACACTTCAGTCACCAGGGAACTGGACTGGGAGGGGAACAATTTTCCACAGCAAATAGATGCACAAGCAGGCACAAGGGGGAGGGGGGGAATTGGGTTTGAGGAAGGGAGACTCAGAAATTGGTGAGGTGGCAGGACAGGAAGCCCTAACTGTAGCATTAGAACTAGAATGGCGTTCTAAGGGGTCTGCAGTAAAAAGGCACAGAGATCGAGTCCTCACAACCAGCCGTTAGACTACCAAAAACTAAGAAGGGAAGCCTAAGAATGGGTAAGGCGACACTAGAGGGAGGTCTACCAGTCAGCATTAGAACAAAGTTAGTGTGTTCTAAGGGATGGAAAAGTAGACACAGGGAACAAGTTCCCATATCCCTAATTCATTTGCTTTTATGTAATCCGATAGTCAAAACATATGAACCATTACTATGTCCTATATGATATGTTGTATATATACATATACATTTCTATAATAAATAATCAATAGAATATTTTCAAATCTATCATTAAACATGTCTTGTATTCTGATTTACCCTAATTTAACACTGACAACAGAGAATTCTAATGTATATTTAGTACCCAAAAAGCCCCCACTTGTACAGTAGTCGGATACGTGATGTCACAAATTTCTAGTGACATATGGAAACTCAGATTTTAATCCGACATAGGCTACGCGTGGGTAGACCTTGTATTCTATAGACCTTGGTACTACTGTACCATGGTTAGATTGGGTCAAGTGTTAACCAAACTTGCTTGATGGGACTCAAAGCATTTCAATACTACATTCATCCCTACCTTAACCCTGTTCAGGGCACTTTTCAAAATAATGGAGATGTGAAAAAAAACCTATTAGTGCATCCATTTTGAAGTCTTTCTGAGACATTTTTACTCTTGTATATGTTTTTAAAAAGTGCATTCTGACACTGCAAAGTTGTACTAAGATATAGAATTTCAAAGAAATTCATTTATTTTCTCTAACAGCACAAGATTTTCAATATGATCTCAAAAAACAATCATATAGCTATTTGATGCATAGTTTTCAGAGACTTATCATAATCATAGGCTGTATAGTGATGTATAGAGGAGGAGAAATTATCTGTATATGTTGCAACTAATAGGGTTGACAAGACACTTACTCACTTTGCCACAGTTTCCATGCCTGTGCAAGCACTAGGGAGCTTTAATTATCCAAGTAGAGACTTGAAGGGTATTCCTTTGGGCTGGAAAAATATGGAATGATATATGTCATTGAGGTGGCATTCATCTGACTTGTAAATGCGAACAAAAATGTACAGTAATACCTTGAGATACAAGCGTCCCAACATACGAGAAAATTGAGATACGAAGAGAGTTCCAAGCAAATTTTCATCCTAAGATGCGAGGAAAAATTTGAGATACGAGGTATAATAGTTCCCTATGCGGCCGCCAGGTGGCTGCGTGTGCAAGAGGCTGCTCACGAGGACAGTATCGCTCGGTCTTTCCCGTCGGATCTCCGTCACGTAAAGTTATCTCCGAGCATCGGCCGTATTGTTTTGTTTTTTACGTGTTTTTTGAGAGAATCGGTGCATAATTGATTAAATAAACAATGGGTCCAAAGCAAACGAGTGCAAACAAGGGTAGTGAAAAGAAAAAGCGCATGATGACAATGGAGATGAAGCATGAAATAATTGCAAAACATGACAGTGGCGTAAGAGTGACTGAGCTGGCGCACCAATATGAGAGGAGTACATCGACTATATGTACCATCCTCAAGCAGAAGGATGCTATAAAGAGCACCAAACCTTCCAGAGGAGTAACCGTCCTTTTCAAGGTGCGTAGTGATACTCACAACAAGATAGAGAGGCTTCTTTTAATCTGGATAAAGGAGAAACAGATGGTGGGAGATAGCGTGACCGAGACGATCATATGTGAGAAGGCCAGCAGAATCTATGATGACTTGAAAGGGGAGAAAGTAGCCTAGAAAGGGGAGACTTCGACGCCAGCGGACACCTTCAAAGCCAGTCATGGCTGGCTAGATAATTTCAAGAAACGGACTTTGATACACTCGCTTGTAAGTCATGGGGAAGCAGCAAGTTCCAACACCAAAGCCGCGGTGGACTTCGTCACAACCTTTGCCTCGGTTATTGCCACGACATGGCTTCATCCCCCAACAAGTCTTCAACTGTGATGCAACTGGCCTTTTCTGGAAGAAAATGCCTAGGACGACTTTCATCAAGGCAGAGGAGAAGAGACTACGGGGCCATATACCCATGAAGGACCGGTTAACTCTAACCTTGTGTGCCAATGCCAACGGTGACTGTAAGGTCAAGCCCCTGCTGATGTACCACTCTGAAAACCCATGTGCTTTCAAGAGCCAAAGGATCTTGAAAGAAAATCTGCAAGTGATGTGGCGCGTTAATGCTAAGGCTTGGGTTACCCGGAATTTCTAAACAGAATGGGTTAATCTGTGCTTTGGTCCGACAGTCAAAAAATATTTGGCGGAGAAAAACCTGCCATTGAAATGTCTCCTGGTCCTCGACAATGCCCCTGGTTACCTTCCTGGTCTCGAAGAGGACATTCTTGATGAATTCAGGTTCATCAAGGTCTTTTATCTCTCGCCCAACACCACGCCACTCCTCCAGCCCATGGACCAACAAGTTATTTCTAACTGCAAGAAACTGTACTAAAACATTTATTCCAGAAATGCTTCGATGTTACAGACAACAAGTCTCACCCTTCGGGAATTTTGGAAGAAACATTTCAACATTGTACATTGCTTGAAAATTATTGACGATGCATAGCAGGGTGTCACAAGACGAACACTTAATTCAGCATGAAAGAAATTGTGGCCAGCTTCCGTCGCTGAGAGGGACTTTGAAGGGTTCGATACGACAGACCCTGATAACCCCAAAGCTGTTGTGATGGATGAAATCGTGTCTCTTGGAAAGTCCGCGGGGCAGGAGGTAGACGAGGAAGACGTGAATGACCTTGTCGAGGAGCATCAGGAAGAGCTCACGACACAGGAATTGATCGAGCTCTAGGAGATGCAACATTAGGATGTGTTGGAGCTCATTAGCAAGGAGGAGGTGGAAGATGAGGGCCGCCTTTCTACAGCAGAAATCAAAGACATGTTAGTGAAGTTGCAAGAGTTTTCTAATTTTATGGAAAAGAGGCACCTGGACAAGTTGGCGAGTGGTCGTGCGTTAGCCTATTGTGACGACACTTGCGTGCGTCAGTTTCACAACATTTTGAATGGGAGACAAAAGCAAACATCCCTAGATAGGTTCCTTTTAAAAAGGCCGTCAAAAAGTGCAGGTGAAAGCGAGGCAAAAAGAACCAAGCCGGAAGAAGAAGAAAAGTAAAAAGATGAAAATGAAAACAAAATGTAGAATTAATTTTAGTGTAACGTAAGATTAACATTTTATTTTTAAGTGTGTGTACAGTAAGCTAATTTCATTTAAGTTAAATTTAAAGTTGAATTTCATTTAAGTTGAATTTAAAGTTAAGGTTATGTTACGAAGTGTTACAAAAGTGCTGCGTACCGAATGTGTTGCAGTCAACTCTCTCCTCCCCATCCTCTCTCCCTCCTTCTCCTCCGCACACACCGCCGTTAGCCGCTACCGTCTGTCTCAAAGGTAAGAACTCCATAATAATGTTAAATTTCATAACCAGTTCAAAGCTATTTGTTATTTTGTTAGCGTAGCATGTTGATTACAACAATTAAAAACATGTTTTTCCTCTGTAATATACTGTTTTGGGTTTTTTTTTTCAGAGGGTACAAAGATATTAATTTGTTTTTAGTTATTTTATGTGCGAAAAATTCATCTGAGAAACCAGCAAATTGAAATACGAGCTCGGTCCCGGAATGGATTAAACTCGTATCTCTAGGTATTACTGTATATATTACAGGCTACATGCTCTCTAAAGGGTTAATCATAGTGACAGGTAGACTGGACAGAATGCCGAGAATCCTACATTAAGAAAACCAGGCCACTTCTGGAATATGAGAGCCATATTTAATGAGGTAGTTCTGTATGCCAATATGAAAATACTGACATTACTTTGGTCCAAAAAATATCAGGTAGCTGGCAACAACACCATACCTCCCACAACTGGTTTTGAAAATTAGTCCAATCCTAGCAATGGAGAGAGAGGTTGGACGTTAAGGTGGGAGACAGGTGATAAAATATGAAGGGGGTTGAAGTAATGATAAGAAATGTAAAAATATATCTGAGAAAATATTTGAGTAAAAATATGGGGAAAAAATATTTCTAAGACCGAGAGCCCTCTTGCCCAAAACAAGGAGTCAACACAGATGACGGTTTAACCCGAGTATTTACCATGTCCAGAGCCACAGAGGATGATACTTGGACAATCCATACCAGCAGATTGGGAAAATACCACTCCAAGAGCACAGTGCCATATTCTTTTTTAAATATTAGTACTCTATACACTTGTTTCCTTCCATTCTTGTTGCAACGACAAGGACGCCAAATTATGACCTTCATTTAGTATTTTATCATAATTAGAAGATAAAATATTTGGGTCAGAAATAAATTACTTACATAATTCATAAAAAGGAAAGTAAATTTGCAATAAAAAAAGGAAAGTAGAGTTCCAGATTTAGAAACAGAATAAATAAAAGGGATTCAGTAAAATAATGTGGGAGTGACATAAAAAACCTAGGCTTTGCATGGCCTTTGCTAAATTATTTTCTATATAATTAAAGTTTTTAAGCTTATAGCTCTACCACAAAACTCAAGTTGAAAAATATTAATATAAATAACAAAAATCTAAAATTTCCCACCATAAAAAAGGACAAAAGGTTAAAAAAATAGAAGCCTGGCCTAGCTAAGTGCTGCTGGCAAGAATGCCATCTTCGCTAGCCAACTGGAGACAAGGGAAAGCATGCATAAAGACAATCCTGCCCTAGAAGTTGATGAAGATTCAAAATATAATTCCATTTAGTTTTGTAAATTCATATGTGTAACTATGTACTCTTATGTAATACTATAACAGGAAAAAATATGGCTTTTTGTGGTAAACAAATTTCTAAGTGATATTATACTTCACAGTCAGGAGTAGCATTTCCCATTTAGGGATGTATCTATCTGCTAGCAGACAAATATAGTGCTGAAGATGCTGTAACAAGTTGCTATTGAGCCTGCAATCCAAGGGTCTCCCTTACACACACTGAATACATGCTTGCATGTTTCTTTGGTAAATTCTATTATATTTAATTTCCTGTTCCAGCATAACAGGAAAGTTCCTAACTCAAAGAAACCTGTTATAATTTGTGAACATTCAAAGACTATAAATGCAGTCATAAATGTGTAATGAATTTGTATAAAAATACAACAATTAAAAAAAAGTATTTGAATCATTAATGTATCACTGATAATCAAATATAGCAAATATCTCTACATCCACCTTACCTCATTGGTCCATTCAGAATCATATTTCCAGCTTCGAGTATCGTTGTGCCATAAGACATTCCGTGGAGGAAATCCTACTATGCGATCAGGGAATTCACGCCAAACCTAGAAAAAAGAAAAAACCTAATAATGGTGCAAAATACAATGCAAAAACTATCCTGTGATCAGCATTCAGATCCAAACTATATTTTTCTACTTGTGATTATAAACAAAGGAATTTAATTACTGTCGTGATCTGGGGAAATATAATCTGCTAGAATCCTAAATTCTTAATATCAAATTCAAATAAATTAAATAGATTGTTGAACCTTGCAATAACAGATTAACTGGGGGAGAGAGCTGTCTGTTATCACAGGTAGTTTGTTGTATCGAAAATGTGTCCTGAAGTATAAAATCAAGCAAAATCATACCAAATTGTATAAGCTACAGGCCTAATATATAGGCCCAACATCTGAGGTAATATCAGAAAGAGCAGCTGAGATCAACACTTTTGTTTTTCATCCTTGGATGACATAGTTAAGGAATGTAAATTAAATGAAACTCACATATTGAAATATTCCTTTAAGCACAAACCAAATAAAAACAAACTAAATACTACTGTACAGCATCTTTCCCATCTATCAAAATATACAAAATTGTAAAAAATGTACTATATACAAGAATAATACACTTGTAATTGAATAAGTAAATAAATGTAAATACCGTACAGTTTATATCAGTGTATAAGACGTCCTTTCGATTAGCAAGGCCAAAAGTAATTTATCTCTTATATGTAGTAAAAGACAAGGAGGTTAAATGGCTGGAGATGTCCACGAGCAAATTAAATGAAGTTTGCCATCTTAGTCTGATGCTAGCAAAAAAAGGTCATGACATAACAGCTGGGAGCTCATTATACTGTACTTAAATAATTTGAATCAAAATGCTACAAATTATGCCTGCTATTAAGTTAATAATGCTGATTTCACGTGCTGTGTATGGATGTACATAAAGATTCAACAAAATTTAAATCCTACTGTTACATTTAATTGGTAGGTACTATAATTTATTTTCAATGTAAATCCATACAGACATTTTAAAAAGAAAAATATTCAGAATACTGGCTCCAATATTATCAATAATATTATAATCACCTGCACTATTAATATCATTAATACTATTATGATTACTCAATGTCATTATCAGTATCACCTCACATGGCTATAGGTATTTTTTTTTCTTTTTTCTTGCAGCTCTCCTAAGGATGAGGCCCTTAGAAAGAAATGGATTCGAGCTATGTGATGAGTGAATTTTTCTCCAACTAATAATTCAACATTATGTTTAAGGATTATTTTGATTGCTTATAAAAATTCGATTGCAATCTGGAGTTATTCCTTCCATATATGAATAATTTTCTGCTCATCTCCTGAAGATGGAGAAGCCCAAATATGTAACCAAAAGGAGTTTTATGGATCTTAAAGAAAAATCAGTGGTAACTGTAATTGAAAATGAATTAAGTGATCAGATTATTTGAAGAAAAAACTCAGTGATGCAAAGGAAAAGGTGAATTCCTTGTAACAGTCCAAGTGATGGTTTAATACAGCGTTAAATCTGACCTGGACGGAATTCTTTAAAATGTCCAACAGGTTTGAGCATACTAGAGAAGTGTAAAACTGGTGTATCAGACCTTTGAAAATAAAAATTTAAAAGTGTAATAGTATATCAACTGAGAATTAATATTCTCCAGTAAGGAGAAGTTTTGCCCTCCCTCTTCACTTTTACTCTTCTCGTGCATATTGTTATGAGAGTAAAATCTTTGACACATGCTTACCATATCCTCGAACTATATCAAAGTGGAACTAGCAAATCCATTGACAACCAGGATTCACTAGTCATTCATTTTCAAGATTGAAAATGAAAGCTAATGCAACATTGAAAACTGATAAAACTTTAATGTGTTCAATGATAATGGATGAAATAGCATTTAAGCAACATATCTAGTGGTATGACAAGAGATCTTACGATTTTGTTGACATGGATACTGAACTCTAAGATGATATCGTTCCAGTTTCAAGAAAAGAAATTGTGTTTATGG